>NC_043707.1:122354682-122485822 GCF_006229205.1 Suricata suricatta | reverse complement strand
GCGCGCGCGAGAGAGAGAGAGAGAGAGAGAGAGAGCGAGAGAGACTGTTCCTCCAAGCGCCCAGGACCCCCTTAGCCCGGAGAGGGGAATCCCGAGGGGCCGTGAGATCTGCCCCCCTCACTCCACACACCTAGGACCTGTACCGGGAGCTGTCGGAGGTTCCTCTATCAGAGCAGATGGGCAGTGTTGAGGTGCCAGATGTCTGGGATTCTACAAGAGAAGAGGGTCATGGGAACCCCACTTCTTGACGTCTCCCAGCGCTCTACCCCAAAAGCTCCCCGTGTCTCCGCTGCTGACCCTAGCCGGATTACCTTTCTTGATACTTGGCAGTTGTGGAATGTGGGGTGACACCACCGGCTAGGGCTGAAACTTGGTTTTCTTTGCCCCACGGTTAGGGTCAGAGGACACCTATATCCCCTACCCCAGGCTTGAAGAGAGTGGGGGAAAGCCCTTAGACCTTGTGAAGATTATTCCTGGAGACAGGGAGGACCTTGATGCCTGCCTCCATTCCTGTGAGCCCTGCCTTAGGAAGGGCTGGGCCTGTGGGGCGTTTGGCCTGTCACCTAGCCTCTTCTAGAAGCAGCTCCTGCACTCTTCTGAGGATTCTGTGGTGCCAGGCCCTAGGATGCAGAAGGCCAGTGCTTCCTGTGCCCATTGACCCCCAGGGTCAAGGTCAAGACCCTGAACCAGCAGATAGAGAAACCTTTCCCCTCAGCCTCTCCCCTCAGCCTCATGCTGGGAAGGAGGCAGGTGACACTCCTTTTCCAGAGGGGATGTGGGGGGTATACTGGGAGGATGTGAAGTCCTCCGTAAGCCCAGGAGCCAAGGTGATTTTCTCCTGCCTTTGGTGTCTAGCCCCTGCCTAGCTCCATTCCTCTGCCTTCTCTTCTTACCTGGGACAACCACCTGCCTCTCAGGGCCATAGGTTGTGATCAGAGTGAGGACCCCAGGTCCCCAGCACCCCAGGTGTGCTACCCCTTTAAAGGGATGGTCATGGCTGACTCTGGCTATTGGAGGGTGGGCGCGGCAGGATTAGGTAACCAACCTGAAGGTGCAATTTGGAGTAAATTGCTCTGGGATCCCTGCCATGGGGTTTTTACAGGCCCTGCACACTCTGGAGGTTCTCTCGCTGACTCACCCTCTGAGGTGAGGAACGCTGCCCTCTGCAGTACCCCCCCTCTCCCCGCAGGCCTGGGGCATAAGGGCCTGGTTGGGGGGGCGCTCCAAGGTGGATTCCTTTGCCCTGGCATGCCCCTGCAACTTAGGCCTCCCTAGAGGAAGATAGGCCGGGAAGGACTTAACCCAAGGACTTACCTTGGGTTATACTTGGAGGAAGGCAGACACCCAGGAGCTTGATTCCCAGCTCAGGGCACTACTTCCTGCTTCCCTTTGGGGAATCCTGGGGCAGGGGCCAGCTTAACCAGGGGACCAGGTTTAAACAGGAAACAACTCAGTTTTGAGTACTACTGCACCTGAGCTATGTGAGGGGAGAAGACTGGTTTATTTCCTAGGATTGGGGGCGGGGGGGCTGCCATGATTTTTCAGAGCTTCACCTTGGGAAGACTGTGTGACCCTCAGTTGATCCTTAGCTTCTGTGCACCTCTGTTCCTCCAGTGGCTGGGGCTGGGTTCTAGCTTCATGCTTCCTGGGCCTGAGGGGTGCAGAGCCCTGGGTGCTGCTGCCTTGTCTCCCCCTCCCCCACTCAATAGAAGTGCCAGGCGACTGGGTGTTATTGTTTGGGTAATAGGAGCCATGGGGCAGCCAGGGCGCCGGTTGGGCTGTTCTCACTGGAGAACAGGGCCTCGCTGTTCTTAGCCAGGTGACATGTAAGTGATACAGTAGCCTGACCTACAGGTACAGACACTGCCACCCGCTCCTGGCTGGGAATGAGGCAGGTAAGGGGCGGGTAAGGGCATTTGGCAGAGGCCTGGGATCTGGACTGCCCTGTCTTCCCCATGACGCTGCCGAAAATGGGCCGCTGGGAGGCAGGGCCTGGCCCAGGTGGAAGTGTGGGTGAGGATTCTGCCTGGGCCTTTTCTGGCCCTGCTGAAAGCAGTAACCTTGTCCTTTGGCCCAACCCTGCCGTGCACAGGGCTTCAGTGTGTGCCACCTACCCTGCTTCACTTATGTCACCTTATTAAAATAAAATAACTCTTGAAACAATTTCTCAAAGTAGAAATTGTGGCCAGGCCTGGCTGGCTCAGTCAGTAGAGCATGCGACTCTTGATCTCAGGGTTGTGAGTTCAAGCCCCATGTTAGGTGAAGAGCCTCTGTAAAGAAGGGGGGAGGGATTATAACCCCTATTCTCATATGGAACAGCTGAACTCGGAGGAGAGATGGCCTGTGAATTAATGCAGAGACAGGTTGGGAACCCAGATCTCTCACTGTCTTCCACCAAGTTTTTTTTAGGGGGGTGGGGGGTGGTAAGGATGTGGAAGGGTTGGGATCAAACTGGCCCAGGTGGAAGGTACTCCAGGAGAGGCTCCGGATGTTGGCAAACTCCCCATGTCCCGCAGGGCCTCTGTCCAGCCTTTTCGGAGGGCTGGTGGTGCTAGCCAGCCCTGGCACCTGGCCCCCAGCCTCCAGCAGCGTGCCGGGCTGCCAGTGCTGGGCTCTGAACCCAGCTCCTAGGGCTGCTTCCTGCCTGTGGGGCACGTGCTGTCTTTGTCCATCTGCTGCCCAGCTTCTCCAGATGCCACCCTGGGCCCCTCTTCTCAAGACAGAGCTGCTGGGGTAGGGAAAGAAGGATGTCTTTTGGAATCCATCTCTGACCTCTGGGGAGGGGGCACAGTGGTCTGGGGGCCTTAGAGCACTCCTGTGAGCGGTGCTCTCTGAGGAGGAGCAGGGCGAGTGGGAGAGGCCAGAGGGCCTTTCCTATACCAGACTTTTTAGACAAGGTCTTTCATTAGTATTCTGCAAGGTCAGGATGATTTATTCATTTATTCATTCATTCAGCAAATATTTACTGAGTACTGACATGTGACAAGCACTATGCTAAGCGGCAGTGCGGCTATGAACACGGCAGACCTATTAGTCTCATGATACAGATGAGAAAACTGAGGGTCAGAGAAGTGATATGACAAGGCCAAGGTCAGAGTGTGTGGCTGGCAGGGCTGGGATTAGCAGTATGTCTTCGTCACCGCAGAGCTGTGTTCTCTCCACTGTCGGTGCGTTGTAACGCCAGAGAGGCACTTGGACCCTGTCTTCTCAGGACCCTGGCTCTGAGGGAGATACTCACCTATGGTCTCTTTGCATTCCCAGTTCTTTCTCCCAGGCTGCCCATCTCCTTCTAGAGGACTTGCACATCTGCTGTTCCAGGCATGGGGTTCCATGAGGATGGCACCCACACCCAAGACCCTGGGACTGGAGGCAGCCAAACAGGGCCTGTGAGGTCCCTGGAATACTGCTCAGTAAGCCCACACTTCTGGGTACATCCATAGCTTCCTTTCTTCCCTCATTGGGGATTTAGGCTTACAGCCATGTGACTTTGGGTTATGGCCCCATGTCTGTCACAAGCTAGCTGAGGGACCTCAGGTAAGTCCCTTAACTCTCTGAGCCTCGTCTGAAAGATAGGAGTAATAACTCTTTACTGAGCTGAGTTCTTTTTTTTTTAATTTTTTAACATTTATTTATTTTTGAGAGACAGAGAGAGACAAATCATGGTCAGGTGAGCGGCCAAGAGAGGGACACACAGAATCGGAAGCAGGCTCCAGGCTCTGAGCTGTCAGCACAGAGCCCGACGCAGGGCTCAAACCCACGAACTGTGAGATCATGACCTGAACCAAAGTCAGACGCTCAACCGACTGAGCCACTCAGGCGCCCCAGAGCTGAGCTTTCATTTGACAGACTGGACCCTGAGCTGGGTGCTATGGAGGTGATGTTGGACAAGCCATGCATCTCCCTGAGTTAACCCATGGCTTGCTCGGTGCTGTGGGGCCCAGGGGAGGGAGGAAAGGACTTGAGGCTTTGTGAACAGAAAAGACGACATTTGAAGTGAGTCCTGAAAGAAGGCCAGGAGTTGGCCATCAGGGCACGGCAGGAAGGGTTTTCTTGGTATTTGGAGCCACACGCAGATGCTTGGGGATATGAAACAAGCTGGTCTTCTCAAGGGACCAGGTCATTCAGTAAAGCTCAAGAAGAGGGCCCAGTAATAATAATGGCTATTGTTTCTGGATCAGTTATGTGCTCGGTGTAGATATGTACAAGCATTATTTTGTTTGCTTCTTGTAGCCACCCACCAGTGAGATACATTACTTTTATCCTCATTTCACAAATGAGGAAACTGAAGCCCTGAGAAGTGAAATAACCTCAGGGCCATGCAGCGGTAAAAGCCAGAGTTCGAACCCAGAAGGTCAGGTTCTAGAACCCACATACTTAATCACCTGTGTTGGGCAGTTGGGATGATGGCCTCGGATGTCATGCCAAGGAGCTGGGACTTTATTCTGTAGGCAGCAGGGAGTACATAGAAGGTTCTCAATAAGGAGTGACTGACCAAGAGAATTGATTGCTCGAGGGCAAGGGTCAGTTGGGTTTGGGGATGGGGTTTGGTATGGGGAAGCAGGGGGCTGGTGTGCACATAAGCTGTTGTGACCATCTGTGGATTCCACAATTCCATAATTGTGGAATTACGTCAAGAGGCTAGGATGCTGGGTGAAATGGAACTCAATATATAACTGTACCACATACCCCACCCCCTCCTCCCTGGCCTGGATCAACTTAGCCGTCTCCCCAGGTTGCTGATAGAAGACAGCACGTATGTGTCTGTGTGTCTGGAGGGGCCGGGGGAGGATTGGGGGCATTAAGGGGCTCGGGGGGCAGGATGTCCTGGGAGCGGCAGGGAGGAGCTGCTCCAGGAGCAGGGGGATTATGTAATGGGCAGAGCACAGCTGTGCCCGCTTCTGCCAAGCAAAGCCACAGCTGCCCTGTGGACCCAGCCCCTGGCTCCAAAGTCCTGACCTGCCCTAGGCTGGGTCTTGCTAACCGGTAGGAGACTCTCTCTGCCTCACCACACTTTTGCTTGCCAAGAGGGGTGGGGACAGCTCCTTTCTGCTTCCCAAGGCCTGGTTACTCACCTCATATCACACAGGAAAGGGATGGGCTGGGTTTGGTATACCCCCGAGGGCGAAGTCTAGGGGATGGAAAAATCAGAACAACCTCTAAAGGGGCCCAGTGCCTGCCTCTCTACAGGAAGTTCCCCCGCTGGGGTGTGGGCTCCTTTTCAGCAGACCCTTTTCTTTTTTTTAGCACCTCCTGGGTGTCAGAGACCAGATTTTGAATCCCCCCTTACCATTTGTGTGACCTTAGGTGCCATCACCATGCCCCTCTGAACCTCAGTTTCTTCTTCTGCCAAATGGATCCAGGGCCTACCTCCCAGGTCATGAGGATTTAACGATGCCACAGGTGCGAGGCTCCGTGCCCGGTGCCTGGCATGCGGCAGGGGCTCAGAAGAGAGCAGCTGTTAGCACCAAGTCCTAATCTCTGCCTTCCAGGACTCCCCGTTTATTAGAAAGGGCAAGAAGCCTATGTGTCAAATAGTCCCTGCAGCGTGACACGTGGTACAGTGAAGAATGCAGGGACACAGTGGGGCAGCAGCGATTCTGGCTGGCAAGGGCAGGGGAGGGGTCCCAGAGTGGGGCGAGGACAGAGCAGCCACCATTTCCAGTCTAGACACTTTCCCAGCCTCCATTACATCCCTGCCGCAGTTCTGGGAGTGGGGTGTGTGACTATCCCCATGTTACAGGTCAGGAGACTGAGGCCTCTTGTAGTTGATTAGTTGACACAGAATCACACAGTTTGTCTCCAGCACAGATGGGAGCCACACATGTCCTTTCCTTCTCACTGGGAGGGGGTGACATTTAAGCTCAGTCTTCAAAGGTGAGGGGTTTGCTAGGCAGAGAGCATGAGGGAGGAAGGCTTGGGGAATGCTGGTGAGGGGCTGTCGCCAGGCTCGGTACCTGTGTCCCTACAGTGAAAGTGGAGGAAGAGGGCCCCTGCCTACCTGGCCTTCCTAGCTCTTGGGGGCAACCACGGGTGTGGGTTTTGATAGGGTCTATTTTCGCTCTGTCCCACACTGGGAAGTCCTGGTAATGTTCCCCCATCTTCCTTTCCTTTTCCAGAATGGACAGGCCTCAGGGGAAGAAGCTGGACTGCAGCCGTCTAAGGTGAGGCCCAAGGGAAGAACCTTGAGCAAGGAGCAGGGCTGTGGAGGAGGAGGGAGGCCTGCCCAGCTCAGCCTTCCTCTCTGGTCCTGCGGAATCCTCGAGGTGACCTTGTGCAAAGAGATCACATGTTCCAACCTTCCTATTTCTCTCTTTCTTTTCTTTTTTTTTTTTTTAAGATTTTATTTATTTAAGTCACCTCACACCCAACATGGGGCTTTAACTTAACAATCTCAAGTTCAAGAGTCCCATGCTCTACTGACTGAGCCAGCCAGATGCTCCTCAACCTTGCTATTTCTTAGGTGAGGGGACTGCAGCCCAGACAGGGTCAGGAGCAGACCCCAGCATAGAACTCTGGCTTCTCGTTACCCAGGCCACTTCCTTGGTTTATTCACTCACAGAAGTGAGGAAAGGGCTGAGGGGGTGATGGGGACAGACTCAGATCAGCTGGGCTTTCATGAAGGCGTGGGATCATCTGGGTGTGTGGTGCTGGTACCTGAAGGGAGGGAACTTGGTGGTCTCCCATGTCTACCCAGGGCCCAGGGCCTGGCATGTGGCCCACCGGCCATTTCTCTGGGTTCCCACGTCCCAGCCCTAGGCTGGTTCCCTCACCCCTATCTTTGCTTCCCCTGGGCACCTCCCTTTAGCCCTTTCGCCTCTGTTACTGGTTTCCTGTGTTGACAAAAGCACCAGGGGCTGGGTGACGGTTGTGTGACCTTGGGTGGGTCCTTTGTTCTTTCTGGGCCTGGGCTTTCTCATCTCTGTGCCCAGTTTTCAGGAGCTGTGAGGTTCCAGAGACACTGGCTGGGGGTTGGGGGTGCTTTGGACTTTGCTTGGGCAGGACAGAGCATGGGTTCTGGTAGTAGAGCTGACCTGCGGTCAAGTCCTGGCTCCACCCTCACTATTTGGCCAGAGGTCTTCTCCCTTCTGAGTCTCCGTTTCCTCACCTGTCAACTGGGGATAATGGTACCTGCCTCACAGGAGTGATGGGAAGGACAGATGAGGTAGTAACCACCTGGCACACTAATTTCAGCACCAGCAGTGTGAGCACCCCAGTGTATTGCCCAGCTTCAGTTCCTTCCCGTGGCCACACCCATTACATCTGGGTTGGCCTGAGCACTGCACCTGCCATAAGCTTGACCTTTGAAATAGACCTGGGGCTGGTCCTGATGTTTGCCTTATCTCAGCCTCCTAAGATAAGGGAGCTGAGCTGCCTGGGATAGGGCAAGGTAAGATCAGGAGGCTCCTACCCCCTTCTGATGGTTACTGTGGCCACCAGAAGCCAGACCAAGTGGTAGGGGCTGGGTCCCTTGGTTTGCCTCGGCCCCACATCTGGAGACTCTCCTCCCACAAGGTAGCTCTCCCTAGTTGCTTAGTAACAAAGTGAAGGGGTTCCAAGAAGAACCATGATGTTCAGATCTTGGGGCTTACGTTCTGGGGGCTGCAGAGGTGCTGCAGAGCTTTGGGGAAGCAGGTGGTCAGTATAGCTTCTCGCCTCAGGAGCTAGAGGGACTTGATGGGAGAGGGCGGGAGCTAACCTTGCAGGTAACCTGCCTTTGATCTCAAGCCTATGACCGTTGCTCTCCAGCAAAAGACGCTGGGGAGGGAAGAGGGACAAAGCTGGAGGTGGATGGGCAAGGAGAGCCTTGAACGCCACATTAAAGGAGAGAAAGAACTTAACCCGTACCAGGAACTTTGCGTTTAGTTTTCACAACACCCCTGATGTAGAGGTTGTTACTGTCCCCATTTTACAGGTAAGAAAATTGAGGCCCAGGGTCACATAGCTGGTGAGCAGTGGAGTCAGGTCTTGCTTGATCACAGAGCCCACACTTCTGCCAGCCCAGAGAACCCTGCGTGCTGAAGAGGGGGTGTATTGGGTCCCTGTGACCCAAGATTCCACCATTTCCAGGCACCTGCTTCATCTGTCTTTTCTGTTGCCCCTAAGAACCTCACAGTATCCCCGTTGCCCACTTCTGGGCTCAACACACCAGGGGGCGCTCAGCCCATGGTCAGGACCTCGTCACTTAGTGCAGTGGAATGAGCTGGCAGCAGGCCAGTTTATCTTTTGCCTCATCAGAATTTTGGGGCACCTTGCGGCACTGGGGGACCCTAAAATGAGGTCAACACCCCCCGGGGGAGAGGGTGGAGATAGGAGATCTGTGCGGTGGGTGCTGTGGCGGGAAGAACATGACTGCAGGCACACAGAATCTCCATTCTGTGCCAGGCCCCATTTTGGGCAGAGAGACTTTGCCGGTACCCACATTTCTCTGGGTAACATGGTAAGATAAGCATGTCCTGGGGAGCCCTGCTAGGGGCATCTGCACTCAGGGCTGAGCATGGACCCCACGGACGGTCACTGCCCTGTGTGGCAGAGGAGGAAGAGCTGCAGTGGGCTCTAGGGCGCCAGGCCACCTTCCCTGCAGAACTGGAACTTGGCTGGGCCTCGAAAAGCAGGATTCGGCAGTGCCAGAGAGGATTGGGCCTTCCAGGCGCAGAAGAGGCGGGCAGGGGCACTTGGGAGTCAGGTGTTCTGAGTTCAGAATGCTGCCCCTCTTTCTTGTTTGCTGTAGAACTTGGACGAGTGTTTTGCCCTTCTGAGGTTCAGATGCTTTTCCTGTAAAAGAAAAATAGGGCCCCCCTCCCTCAGGGCCACCTGGGAATGTGCTATGTATAAATTAAACAATCCCACGAAGTTTGGTGTGATTTTTCTCTTTTCTTTAAAGATTTTATTTTTAAGTAATCTCTACACCCAGTGTGGGGCTCTCACTCACAACCCCGAGATCAAGAGTTGCCCACTTCACCAACTGAACTAGCCAGGCGCCCCCAAAGATTGTGGTAATGCTTGTTTATTTTGTTCATTGTAGGCAGAAAGGGGGAATTGGGGTTTTAGCAACCACAGTACAGACAACAGTCTAGGGCAAGAGCTTCCGGATCCCTTCTGCGCCCCTGCGCACCTGGTGTCCTCTGGCACACTGGGGCTCCCCTCACCCTCCCTCCCCCCATGACAGTGGACCAGGCATCCCAGGCCCCCTCCCCCGGCTATCTCCGGAGCTGGACCCCTTTGAAGCGCCTGCAGGTCTATTTTGAGAGCTAAGCATTTCCCCCCTCCCCTCCTCTCTTCCTGTTTATGAAACCCTGATCCATCCCGGATCCCTGATGCTACTCTGGCCAGAGCACAAGCAGGATGTGACTGTGGACTTCGGGGAGCCTTGGAAGCCTCAGGTGTTGGGGGGGATTTCCCTTGGACGGATCAGGGTAGGCTAGCCCACCCTCCCAGGTCCTGGAACCACGTGGCTGGGCTGTGTCCCTTCAGACTGTCCAAGGGGACTCTTTGGCAGTAAGACTGGCCGTCTTATCAAGGAAGAAGTCCTGTTTACAGCATCCCTTTGTCTCTGCGGCCCATTTTACTTGTAGCAGCAACCCTCTGAGAGTTGAATGTGTAGTTTTAACTCTGTTTTACAGAGGGGGAAACTGAGGCTCAGACAGGGAAGGAAATTTGCCTGGAGGCACTCAGCTAATGAGCGGACAGTTCTTAACTTCCTACCCTGTACGCCTGGTCTCAGCCTCTCCACGCTGGTCTCTCTCTACATGTAGTGTCTTTTTTTCCTCCCTCTTTTCTGCCTGGCCAACTCCTGTTCATTCTCAGGGTTTAGCTTCTCTGGAAGGTATTTTGGGACCTCACCCTAGGCAGATAGTTATTGCCTCTGGGCACCATTGCAGCCAGAGACTTCTGTTTTTGTTTTGTATTTTCAGGAGCTGCCTGAGAACAAAGCTTGAGTCTGTCTTCATATGTGCCCCTCCTAGTGTTGGGTTCCTGGCTTGGGGACCGAGCAGGAGCCCAGTATCTGTGAGCGATGTTCAAAGGGGAAATAGGCTCATAGGGAGGGTGATCATGAAACACTTCAGTGTAGGCTTCAGAAGCAAACAGTCTTTGATCTTGCTCTTAGCTGTCCCCCTTTCTAGCCATGTGGCTTGGGGGCAAGTCACTTTCTGAGTCCAGTTTTCGCATGTCTGAAATGGGGTGACAATATCTTCCTCAGAGCTAAGCCACAGTGCCTGGCAGAACCCATACCAGTAGAAGCAGAAGGAAAGGATGGCCCTGGTGTAGTATTTGCTCCATTTGTAAGGAGCACAGTTCTCCCCGTCACTCACGCTAGGCCTGGCCTGGTGCAGCAAGGCCGCCTGGGAACTGTGGTCCCCTCCTCACCTCCCCGGAGGCGTGCTAGGGAGACGTAGTAGGAGCTATCTGTCCGCCCAGAGGGGCCAGGCCTGGGAGGCCCTGCATATACTGCCAGCTGGGGAAGGGGCTGTGGGTGTCCATTATAGCCAGAATTAGCAGCTAGGCTCCAGCTGGTGGAGGAAGGCCCGGGGTGGGGACCCTAGGGACCAGGGATCAGGCTAGGGAGCTCTGGGCTTCTCTCCCAGCTGCCCTGTGAGAGGAAGTAGATAAGAGGAAGTATCTATAGGGGGGAATGGGGCAGGGACCAAGGGATGTGGTCTGGTGCCTGTCCTCCCCCACTCCTGCCACCAGAGGCCTCACAGCCCCAGCACATAACTCTTCAGTGAAGGCAGCTCGGAGACCATTTCCTTCCTGTTGCCCCTTCCTGTACCCTGCTGGCCACAGAGTCTTCCTTTGCTTCTGAGGGATTTGAGGGTTGGTGGGGGGCCCAGCTGGCTCCGGCCCACCACGCTTTGGGGCTCCCAGGTCCGTCCCAGCCTCCAAACCCCTACCTGCAGAAGCTGGGTGCAGTGAGGTGTCTAAGGAGGGACCTTTTCACAACCCGCAGCAGGCCATCATCAGACTGACTATTGTTGGAGGCCCTTTGAGGACTGGAAGGGGAAGTCCATGTGTACGTGGGAGCCTGTGTTTCCACATGTCTGTGGAAATGGTTTCCGATCATCGGCCTGTTTGTATTTGTGGGCGTGCCAGTTCCTGTGGGTGTACTGGTGGGACTGGGGCGGCCAGGCCACGTGGAAGGGGGCTGGGCCTGCTCCACCCCTGCCCCACCGCTACATGCTCCTTCTCTCAGACTTCTGTGAGGTCCTTGCTTGGCCCTTCTGCCCCCTTCCCCCCTCTCCCACCCCCACCTTGCCCATCCCAGGGGCCTGGGCTGGCCGGCTTCTACAGGGCAGGACTGGATGCCGTGCTGCCTGTGCTAAGAGCTGCCATTTTGGGTGGGTCCAGCCATAGGAAGGTCACTATGGGGGGAAGAAGCTCCTGCAGTCTGGGCTGGGGCACTCAGAGACCGTGGCCTTGCTGACTTCTGCCCCACATTCTCTCGAGGGGATGTTTGCATGTGCTGGGATGCCCCATGTGTCACTGCCTTATTGCTTTGTGACTTTTGTCTGTGTTCTAGTCTCCCCTCCTTAGGATCAGAGGAGACCAGGAAGGATGTATCCCTGCCTGCCCTGCCCCTAGGAGTCATGGGCTTGGGGTCTACAATGTCCCCTCCTCAGCAGGGGAGCCTGACCCATCTTCTGTCCCTCCTCCCTGCAGAGAGGGAAGTGAGAAGGAGGGGGTCAGGGACCCTGCCTTCTGGGCCGGGAAGGCTGAAAAAGCAGAAGTAGAGGAGTAACGGGGCCCTTTGGCCACCGGCTTGAGCCCCACCATGCAGACCCCGGCAGAGTTCCCCAAGGTTGAGAGAGACTCACTCCCCTGTCCCAGAAAGGTGAGCAGAGGGTTGGCCTGCCTCCAGCAGCGTCTGTCACCATGACCCTGGGCAAGGGATGGGTTTGGGAGTGGCTCGGTCCCCTGGGGTTTCCGGGTGACTGATTGGGTCCCAAGGGAGTGTTCTCAGAGGCAGATAGGCAAGCAAGTGGAGGCTCAAACCTCAGGGCGGGGTGGGGAAGGGTTGCTGTGTGGCCTTGGCTCACCTCAGCCCCCCTCTGAGCCAGGCTTTCTGCCCGTCCCACCCAGGGTTATACTCGGGGGCCTGATGAGCCTGTAGCTTCTTATAGCTGCAGCTTTTGTGGCTGTTCAGGATTCCCCCTGAAGATGGGGCTGTGCCTGTCAGGGTCTAGACCTAGAATGGGAAGTCTCTGGACCGACCCCAGTACTGAGGGAGGGGGTGGGCTTGGATGGGCAGGGCAGGGCTCTGACTGACACCTGCCCACCCTTTCCTGGCACTCGAGGCCCGCTGACCCCAGGCCAGGCAGTAACTAGAGGAAGGATTTGAGTCTAAGCCAGCTCTGCCACTCGTTCACTTTCAGCCTGGGTGAGTCACTATCCTCTGGGCCTTGGTTTCCTGTTTCTGAAATGGGGATAACAACTTTAGGGAAATTTGGATCAGGCACAGTCATCGAATTGCATTCAGGAGATGCTCCTCTCAGTCCGGTACCTTAGTCCTGGGCCCTGGCGCAGGAAGAAACCTCAGAGGTGTGTCTGCCACAACTGCTGGACTGTCCTCCCAAGCCCTGGGTGTTCGCAGGCAGTGTCTCTGCACCTCCCTCCCTGTCCCCTGGCAGTCCAGCAAGAACCCAGAGCTCTGCCATTGAGTCCAGGGTCTGACTTTCTGTGTGGCTTTCCTGCCTGCGTGTATGGCCTGGGCATCTGTCAGTCTACTTGGGCCTCACTGACTGGCGGTTGTTTCTGCCACCCACCTGCTTCTGTTGTTGGGTTCCTGTCTGTGTCTCCACGCGATGAGTGCCTGTCTTCACCTGTTGGGTTCATCTCACGCACTGGGTGCCTGTTGGGTTGTGTCCCCTTCTGTCTCTGCCTGTTGAGTACGTGTCCCATCTGTCTCCACCTGTTGGATGCAAGCCCCCATCTGCCTCTGCCTGTTGGGTCCCCATCTGTCTCTGCCTGTTGAGTTTGTATCCCCTTCTGTCTCTGCCTGTTGGATATGTGTCCCCATGCACCTCTGCTTGTTAAATAGGAGTTCCCTCCTGCCTCTGCTTGTTGGGTATATGTTGGGCATGTATTCTTCCTACCTCCCCTTCCTGGGCTCGTGTCCCTATCCATCCCTGCTCTGTGGGCATTTATGCCCTCCTACCTCTGCCTGTTAGATGCCCACCTTCCTCTGTCCTTACCTGTTGATGCCTGCTTCTGTCTGCTGGGTGTCCCTCTTTATCTGCCTCTCCATGTTAGATGCCTGCCTTGCCTGTTGGGTACCGCTCAGCAGCTGGGTTGGCCTGGGGCTTTCCCTTTGCAGACCCACAGGGCAGATTGAGGGGGTAGGGCCCAAGGGCAGCCCTCAGGCAGTGCGGAGGGGGGAAAAGAGAGGAAGGGAACGTGGTGAGATTGTAGGCCTGGAGCTGGGAAACCACAGGCCCTGACTGATTGGCGGCCCTGAGCAGGGCCCAGCCCCCGCCCTCACCCTGCACATCCGCCTTGGGCCTGGCCACCTCCGAGGCAGCCCCCTGACGCTGCCTGCCCCTGCCATGGTGCCTCGGCCCTGCCGGGCGGATGGAGCAGGATCCCAAGCCGCCCCGCTTGCGGCTCTGGGCCCTGCTCCCCTGGCTGCCCAGGAAGCAGCGGCCCAGGATCAGCCAGACCTCTCTGCCTGCCCCTGGCCCTGGCTCTGGCCCCAGGCGGGACTCGGTGAGTGTGCCCAGATGTCTGGTCCTAGCCTGCCAATGGCCCTTGGAGCAGGTGTCTGAGAAGCGAGTTTGGCCTCAGTTGGCTGTGAACTCTCCAAGTCCAGGCCTAACCCTGCTGGATGACTGGACCCTGCCCAGGTTTGCTTCCTAGGGAAATGAGGAGGCACTTCAGGCCTCTGGGGCAATACCAGCAGATTGGAGGGAGGCCAGAAGGGTCCTAGAACGACTAAGACCTGGCAAGGGGTTTTCAGTAGACTTCTATGAAGGAAGTTTCTATGGGTGGATCATGGAGTCTCTGGCCTTTGCTCCTTTCCACCCCAGACTGGCACTTGGGTTGGCCGGGGGAGTCTCTGGTGACTTTTGGGTCCCTGAGCATCTCAGCCCTGTCCTTCTGGCCAGAAGGAGCTTGTCATTCATTCTGACCAGGAACAAAAGCCCAGCTCCTCCCCAGACTGAGCACCAACTCTACTTCCTATTGTGGCAGAACCAAAACCTTTGCAGCAGGGGAGGAGAACCCCACAGGGAAGGCCTACGCAGAGCTTTGGGCCTCCGCCAGAGGCTGGGGTTGGCTCAACCTGCCTGTGCCCGGGCATCCCCTTGGGCCTCTCCAGGCCAGCACGGCAGGAGCAAGAGGAGCACTGCCCTCACCTGACTCCTCAGCACTTTGGTAGTTTGACACTCCCTGGCCCTAGAAGCCCTTTTGGGGTGGATGAACCAGGGAACTGGTCCCTTCGGCACAGCTGCCTGGCAGGGCCCTGTCTGCTGAGCTTTGGTGGGAGTGGGCTTGACTGGGGACCATTCCCCTGGCTGGCCCAGATGAAACCCGCCATGCCCACCAGCCGTATCCCTCCATCAGGATGAAGGCATCCTCAAGGAGATCTCTATCACGCACCACGTCAAGGCTGGCTCTGAGAAGGCCGACCCATCCCACTTTGAGCTGCTCAAGGTTCTGGGCCAGGGATCCTTTGGCAAAGTGAGTCCTGAGCCCACAATGGGGAGGGCAACACTGGTCATGTCAGGGGTGGGAGTGAGGGGTCACCGTGGGGTTCAGGATCTGAGGGCAAGGATTGGTGGGTCTGAGGGGAGGACAGGAGGTCACCATGGTACCCAGGGAGGGCAAAAGATCAACTCAGGGCTTAGGGAAGCCAGAGGTCAGCCTGTGACCTGGAGGATGGGAGCTGATGGACTCAGCCCCCTCCCCAGCTTCTCCTCTGCTTTTTCCTCCACTGCTTTCCCAGGTCTTCCTGGTGCGGAAGATCACCCGACCTGACAGTGGGCACCTGTATGCCATGAAGGTACTAAAGAAGGCAACACTGAAAGGTGAGTGGAGATCACCTCCCCAGGCAGAGCCCAGGCTGGGCACAGGATTGAGGGAGACGGCCCAGCTCTCAAGGGTGTTGGGTCTGATGGAGGAGGTAGCTCTACCTCCAGGAGTACCTGAGCTGAAGGTAGAGAAACACGCCTGTCCTCAGCCACCCCTCACTCCCTCTTCCACTTTGTGGCAAAGACAGGGTCCATTTTGAAGAAAAGACTTCTGGGAAATAACCTCATCCTTCCCCTCCCCTCTCCCCGCAAGCCAGCTACCAGTTGCCATAACTGAAGATGAATGTCTGGAAGGAGGCAGGGGCCTTCACACAGCTGATACTGAGGTTACTTGGGCAGAGTTGCTTCATGATGCTTGAAGAGTCCTAGGAGAGAGGCAGGAAGTCCTGGCAGGCAGCTCGGGCAGGCAGGAGAGACTGAATTGAGGCAGGGCCCCAGAGATGGACAGCAGGGAGGTTCAGAAGGGAGCCCAAGGCCAGGTCTAGAATTCCACGGCTCACAAAGGGGATCACTGTGGTTGGAAGTGGACTCTGGGCTGGGCGGTGACCCTTTGACTGGCCTGGGAACCAGTATAGCCACTGACTGGGTGGAGTAGGCCCTGGCTGAGGGGAGGTAGGGAGGATCAGGAGTGTTGGTCTTAGGGACTTTAGGGGTCATGTGGCCCATAAAGGGCTGTCTGTGGGATGCCGTAGCTTTGGTGCCCAAAGGCCAGGCTGGTGGTGGTAGAAGGCATTCCCCAGGAGGGGTGATGGGAGCCATGAAGGAGAAGGATGAAGGACTTGGTCACTGCTGTGAAGTCTCCCAGGCTGGGGTGGGAGTGGCCAAGTCGACCCTGTAATGTGGCGAGGTTGGTGCTGTGAGCCAGAAGTGGGGAGTGAGTTGCAGCCTTACAGCGAGTAGGCTCACATAAGGAGTAGCCATTTAAGCTGTGCCTTGAAGGATCAAGAGCTCTCCAGACTGAAAACAGTAGAGGAAGGGTTCCCCAGGAAGGAGGAGCTGTTGGCCTGAGCAAACGTGTAAAAATGTAAGGTGTATTTGGCAAACAGTGGCAGAAATAGTTAATCCCAACAAGGTCCATGCCCCACCTGGTGACGGAAATGAAAAAATTAAAATAGAGGGTAAAGAGTGCTCTGAAGGAGCAAGCACAAGCCCTGGAGGAGAGAGGGCCCTAATTTAGCTTGGCAGTTCAAGGAAGACTTCCTGGAGGAGATGAGGCCTAAGCTGAGTCAAAGAAGAACCTGCTGGTAATCAGAATGCCTAGGGACTTTCATTCTTAAAAAAAAAAAAAGAGTATGTGGGGCTGCCTGCTCAGACACATGAGTCTGAATTTTAGGCCCAAGGACTCTGCCTAACTAACTCCCAGTGACTGTTCTCTCCATACCCCTAGACTGGAATTAGGGCTTTTTGGGCAAAGGCTAAGGGCACACTGGACGGAACAGGTTGCTCAGATTGGCTGGATTGAATGGCCTTTCATGGCGTGTGGTGGGAGATGGGGTGAGAGGGATGGGCAGGGCGCCAAGGGCAGCCCTGGGCGCTGCCGTGAGATGTGAGGAACTCGTGGAAAAGAGAACCCTTCTTAGGCCAGGGTGTGGGCCTGAGTGTTCAGGGGGGAGGGGCTAGACTCTTAGTGACTGTCTCTCTCTTCTGGCCAGTGCGTGACCGTGTTCGGACCAAGATGGAGAGAGACATCCTAGCTGATGTGAACCACCCATTTGTGGTGAAGCTACACTATGGTGAGACCGCAGTCCCCTGGAGTCACCGGCCTACTTGAGTTCGCACCCTGCCGACCGCCTTTGCCCTTGCCTGGGGGCTACTGCCTTCCGTACCCCTACTCCCGGCAGGCCAAGGGAGCATAGGGTAAAGGGGTAGGGCCCAGGGCCCAGCTGGCTCCACCATTGCCTTTTCCCCTCTCCCCAGCCTTCCAGACTGAGGGAAAGCTCTATCTTATTCTGGACTTCCTGCGTGGCGGGGACCTCTTCACACGGCTCTCTAAAGAGGTGAGCTGACACCCCACTGCCACGGGGCTCTGGGATGGAGCTGGAGGGACAACGAGGCTTCGCATCCCAGGGCCCTGCGAAGAACGTGTCGAGTGGGGCTTGGACCTGGGACCTCCCAGGCCTACCTAGCAGTCGCTGGCCCAGAAACTGACACCCAGTGTCACCTGGGGACAGAGCGTGCAGGCTGGCAAAGCCTTAGTTTCTCCCAGAATGGGTGAGGGGGATCAGGCCCTGGGTCTAATGCCTGCCCGGTTTTCAGGAGCTGAGGGGTCTTCCTTCTCTCCACCTCCATTCTTCCAAGGCTGCTCTGGGCAGGGCTGTGAGGATGGGAAGAAGCGTAAATCCACCCAGAAAGCTAGGTATTTTAACATTATGTCCCATGTGTTAACCCAAAGGATTTTAACTGACATAAAAGAATTTGAGCCAAATATAAAAATGGGACCTAGAAGAGAAATAAACTTAAAAAAAATTCTTTAATGTTTAATGTTTGAATAGATAATACATTAACAGTGACAGGAAAAATGTCACTGAGAAGTCTTCCTCCCACCCCAGTTTTTCTACCCCCCATAGGTAAACACTTTTAATGATTTTTTGTTTAAGCACCCCACGTTTCTTTGGTAATACAACCCATTGTGATAGCTGTTCTGAATTCCAACTCCCATTTCCTCACATGAAAAGTGCTAATCTGTATGCCCGTTCTGTACCTTGCCTTGTTCAAGATAGTAGATCATGGAAATGGATCCGTATCAGAACATGGAAGGTTCTTGTTCAAGTTTATGGCTGCATAGCACTCCTTTACACATGGGAGAGACGGTTTATACCAGTCTTCTGCTCAACCCTTTTGCTGTTTCCAAACAATCCCGCAGTGAGCGACTCGTGTGTTAGTCATTTCATACCTCAAACCCTTTATATATTTTTTAATTTTTAAAAAAATTTTAATGTTTATTTTTGAGAGAGAGAGAGAGATGGAGTGTGGGTAGGGGAGGGGCAGAGGGAGGGAGACACAGAATCTGAAGCAGGCTCCAGGCTCTGAGCTGTCAGCACAGAGCCCGACACAGGGCTCAAACCCATGAACTGCGAGATAGTGACCTGAGCCGAAGGCAGATGCTTAACTGACTGAGCCACCCGGGTGCCCCTCAGTCCCCTTTATATAGAGAATGATGTGTGGCACTGGGGTATCTGAGGGTTCTCCCCAAGGTAGCCCCTCAGGCCCAGGAAGCTGCCGTGCCCTAGCTCCTGAGGAAGAGGCAATCGAAGCTGATGTCCGCTCCCGCCTGTTGTAGGTGATGTTCACGGAGGAGGACGTGAAGTTTTACCTGGCCGAGCTGGCTTTGGGCCTGGACCACCTGCACAGCCTGGGCATCATTTACCGGGACCTCAAGCCTGAAAAGTGAGCAAAGCCCCAGCTCTGGCCCAGCCTCCGGCAGGGGAGGGGGGGCAGAGGCAGTCCTTGGGGGGGTCTCTCCTGACGGGGGTGGGTGTGACTCCCCAACAAAGTCTCCCTCTGCACGGCTGCCCCATGGATGGGTGGATGGAATGGGGTGGTGGTAGCAGCAGGCTCCCCCTTAGGGGTCGGCCTGATTACCAGTGCTGCCATTCAAAGTGCTCGGCACCTCCTTGCAGGTACGTTGCCTACATTGTTTTTTTGCTAATCCAGTGGATGTCTGAGATGCCACCCCCAAAGGTCATTCTTTGATATAGTCCTCCCTCGACCTTTCCTTAAGATCTAAATATCCTCAAATGGTAACTTGACAGCCAGGGGCAGGTGCTGGGCTGGAATGAAATCTGGCATTAGAGTCAGGCAGACCTGAATTCAAATCTTGTCTCCATCACCTTTTAGCTCTATGACTTAACTTCCTCGAGCTTTAGTGATAGCACCTACCTCATCCAGTTTCTCCGAGGATTAGCAAAGAAGGCAGGGAACATATCTGCACAGCACCACCACCCCATTCCACCTGCCATTCATCAGATGGCTCTGGGTGGATCACCTTCTCTGGGCTGGGCCCGGCCCCCACGGTGTCACCAGAACCCAAGGGGCCACAGCTGAGGGGCCCCAACTCCCATCTCTCCATTACAGCATCCTTCTGGATGAGGAGGGCCACATCAAACTCACTGGTGAGTAGAAGGCACCTGCCCCCTCAATTCCCAGGGGAGGTCAGGATCGGCTCTTGACGGGCCTGGGCTGAGCGCTAGGGGACTGTTCTTCCTGAGAGGCTGTGCCAGGCACTCGGAAGTGGTCAGAAGCCCAGACCCTAGACTTGGGATGGCCTGGGTGTGACTCCCAGCCCCGCACTGGCACTGTGTAACCTTGAGAAGTCACCTAACTTCTCTGGGTATTGGCTTCCTCCTGAGTATCATGGGCATGATGCCCTCAGGCCTGTGGGCAGGGGGCTTGGGTGTGCAGGGGTTGGCAGCAAGGAAGGTGGGCGGTGGGGGGATAGGGTTCCTAAAGATGTGTCCTTTTGCCCTCCTTGCCACAGACTTTGGCCTGAGCAAGGAGGCCATTGACCACGAGAAGAAAGCCTATTCCTTCTGTGGGACGGTGGAGTACATGGCCCCCGAAGTCGTCAACCGGCAGGGCCACACCCACAGTGCAGACTGGTGGTCCTATGGGGTGTTGATGGTGAGTGGCCAGACTGGGGAAAAGCATTCAGCCCATGCCTCAGGCCTCAGTTTTCCCACCTGAACAGTGAGGGGGTTGATAATCTCTAAGACTTTCTCCTGTTGTCTCCCAGCCTAGCTGCCTCAACCTCCACCAGCTGCAGTTTCCTTCCTTGGGAGGGTTCCAGGCTTGGCCCCGCCTGGGCTGCCCCCGGCCCAGGATTGGGCCTCTCCTCAGCCTCAGGCCCCTAGTACTGCTTTTGGTATTCTGATTGACAAAGGAACAAGAGACAGTCACAATTCTTGATCCAGGTGGACTTGCCACAGGCCAGCAAGAATCCTGGGAGTGGAGCTGAGTGGTTTGGGTGGGAGGAGGTGGGAGACATGGGAGATGGAGACCAGAATCTAACAGACCCTGTCTTTTGCAGTTTGAGATGCTGACGGGCTCCCTGCCCTTCCAGGGGAAGGACCGGAAAGAGACTATGACACTGATTCTAAAGTAAGCACCAGCCCTGCCCTGATACCTCAGGGTCTCCTCTGATGCCTGACCCCATTCTAGGGGCCAGAATAACACCTT
Source organism: Suricata suricatta (assembly GCF_006229205.1). Taxonomy (NCBI): domain Eukaryota; kingdom Metazoa; phylum Chordata; class Mammalia; order Carnivora; family Herpestidae; genus Suricata; species Suricata suricatta. The sequence goes on along the minus strand of NC_043707.1, from coordinate 122,465,627 downwards.
GTATGTGCCTCAGATGTCCCCATCAATGAGACCCTCCTCTGGGTTAAGCATTATGCTTTCTAGGGCCCCCTTTTCATCCACCAGGGCCTGTGGGCGGGGAATCCCTGAAGTTTTTGGGAGGTGAGTTAGTGGATGGTTTGTCTGGATTGAGCTGGAAATTAGACCTGGACAGAGTGGGGAGGGGAGACAGGCCTCTGGGGCGGGCTCAGCCCTGATGAGACCTGGGGGCTGTTTTAGGGCGAAGCTAGGCATGCCCCAGTTTCTGAGCACGGAAGCCCAGAGCCTCCTGCGGGCCCTGTTCAAGCGGAATCCTGCCAACCGGCTCGGTAAGCAGGCCCAGCTCGGGAGGGGAGCGGGGTACAGCTGCAGCCTAGGCTGCAGAGTCACATCTGGGGCTGAAAAGGGCCGTTGTCCTTTGTATGGGCAGACAATGCCATTGGCCACCCTGCTTTCTGGCTCCATGTGTGGTGTTTGGGGCGGGGGGTGACCTGTGTGTAGGGGGAAGGCAGGAACTGAGTCATCCCCACTCCCCCTGAGAACAAGGACAGAGGCCCCCCCACAGCTCCGCCAAGGCTGCTGGCACAAGAGGAAGCATGAGCTCAGGAGTCAGAAGGCTCAGGTCCCAATCCTGTCCCCACAGCAGGTCCTCACTGCCCTGCGCACAGTGGTTCCTCCGTAAATATTTGTTGAGTGACTGCCATTTATGAGCTAAGTGACCCAAGGCGGTTGACTTCACCTCCCGGAGCTCTGGGTCCTCGTCTCCACGGGAGATGATGATCCAGATCCCTATAGACTGAATAAAGTCACGTAAACATGCCTGGCGTGGAGTAGCCATCCAGTATGTCTTGGCTCCTTGGATCCTGGGTTCATCTGGACCATGACCAGCTTTGTAAGGTCCAGATCAGGTCCCTGGGGTCAAATGGAGTGAAAGCCTGCCTGGCCATGGGATCAAAGCGATAGAGATGAGGCCTGGATTGGGAGGGAGAAGGGGGCCCCCTGCAGATATCAGAAGAAGTCTGATCTCCTTGGCCTTGGACAAGTTGCTTGACCTCTCTGGGCCTTTCTTCTTCCATAAGAACATTGGAGCTTGATCATAAGGGTCTCCAGAGAGTGGACAATGCTGAGTGGGCAATAGGTCTTTGGGGCGATGGCTGGGTGGATTTGGGGTGGGGAGAGCCTTTCGTCCCCCCTGCTCCCAGTAGACAGCTGCAGCCGCAGGTCCCAGATGACGGTGAGGTCACTCATTGGACAGGGTGGGTGTCTGGGGGTTGGACCATCCTGGGGCAGACCCGTCATCTGGGCTCTTTCAGGCTCCGGCCCTGATGGGGCAGAGGAAATCAAGCGGCATGTCTTCTACTCTACCATTGACTGGAATGTGAGTGTGTCTGTCCACCCCAGAGCCCCAGTCAGGCCTTCGCCTGTGGTGGGAGGGGGCTTCTACCAAGGAGGGCCTCTTATGTGGAGCAGAGGGTGACAGCATGGCCTTGGAAACAAGGGCCAGCCTCCCAAGGGCAAGCAATTATGCCCCTGTTGCATAGCCTGTGCTTTAGGCCAATCACCTTCTCCCACATGAGGCTCCTGGTGGGGTGCTGGCGGTGGACCATGGTGACTGGAATGCTTACCCCCACCCCTTGCAGAAGCTGTACCGTCGTGAGATCAAGCCACCCTTCAAGCCAGCCGTGGCCCAACCTGATGACACCTTCTACTTTGACACTGAGTTCACGTCCCGCACACCCAAGGGTACGTGAGTTTTCTGAGTTGTTTGAGGCTGGGGAAGCAGGGAGTCGGGGGCCCCTTGGGATATAGGGTGGTCGGGCTGGCAGGCCCAGGTGTGTGGGCGGACCAGAGAGTGAGCCTCTGGCTCTTTGTCCCCATCTCATTCTGCCTGACTCTCCCACTCCAGGGCTCTATGGGCCTCTTTGTATGTGGGTGAGGGGGTGGGGGGAGTGGGTGGTTAAGGCCACAATAGAAAAGTCAGGCCCCCTGCCCCAGGCATCTTCCAGCCCACTGGGAAGACCAAACACATCAGGCTCACACTCACGTCAGGGCTAAAGAATCTGACCCAGCAAAACATGAGGTGGAAACAGTCTGGAGGAGCAGAGGTGACAGCGCCCACAGGTCAGGGGCAAGTGTGGGAATCGCCTTTGGCTGCTCTGATCACTGGACCTCAGTGTATTCATCTAGAACATGGGCTCAGTCACAGACCCACTCAGTTCCTGGCGTCATTGCAAGAAGCCAAGGAGTAGGCTTCTGGGAGGGAGTTTGGTAAATCCCTGTATTTCAGTCAGATAGTGGGGGTTAGTGTTAGTTCTGGAAGGCTTCCTGGATGGATGGGTTTTAGCAGAGGGACTGCTCTTCTCCCTGGCTTGCACATCTCTGATGACAGGGAGCTTAGCGCTTCACCAAGCAGTTGGTCTTAAGTTATTCACTTCTCTGACCAGTATGTTCCCGGTTCCCACCGGTGCCCCTGATCAGCCAGGCGAGATTGCCCTGCCTCATAAGGCTCAGACTGTAGTTGGGGGAGAGGCATGAAAACCCTACCAGGTGTGGCAAGTGCAGCTTCATAGGGGTGAGGAGCTGGAGGAGTGGCCTCAGGCAGGGCTTCTCAGAGGAGGGCCTGCCTGCTGGGTTTTGAAGGATGGCCAAGCAGTGGAATATCTGGCCAGAGGGAACAGCATATGCGGTGGCTCAGGGTCTCCTTTAAGGCTCTGGGAAGCCTGGCAGGGCTGAGCTGGAGAGTGGGAAGAGAGGGGGCTGGGAAGGGTTATGGCAGGGGGTAGATTTGCAGTTGGGACCATCCCTCTCTGCTGCCTATGCAGAAGATGGACCTGAAGGCAGCGAAGCAAGGGGGAGGCCTCCAGAAAGGGATGAAGTTTCTTGGCCTGAGCCGAATGCCCATTGTGGGGCGTCTTGTATGTTTCTCGTGTGTCAGGGCTGGGTTGGTCTAAACACCCTGAGGCCTGGCATGGGGTGCTGTGCCCTAGCACCCTCCACAGCGAGCTGCTGAGGGCGGGCCTGGAAGCCCCACGGTCTCCCTTTTCTGGGCTGCCTCAGGGTCAAGGACATTACATCCCCCTCCCACCCCTGCAGACTCCCCAGGCATCCCGCCCAGCGCTGGCGCCCATCAGCTGTTCCGCGGCTTCAGCTTTGTGGCCACCGGCCTGATGGAGGATGATGGCAAGCCGCGGCCCACGCAGGCCCCACTGCACTCAGTGGTACAGGTGAGGGGGCGGGAAACTGCTGCTCAGTCATCTTTTCAACTTGGAAGCCACAAAGGCAGAACGGCTGAGAACACAGGCTCTGGAGTTCAAATCCTGATTGCCACCATGTAGCCCAGCGGACCTCCAAACCTCCTGGGGCCCCACTCTCTCCGAGTGTAAAACAGGGATGGCAGCATGGATGTACGTTTCCCAGCACAGAGCCGGGGACTTTGTGGAGCCTAGATAAATAAATGCAAGGCGGTGCCCAGGGCGGTGGTGCTGTGGGGTGGCTCAGATCCCTGACCTGGATGGGTGGCAGAGGGCTTGTGTTTCCTCACACTTGTCCCCCATCGGTACACTTTCCCAGCGCCGTGGGAAACTTAGAATGGAGAGGCATGAGCGCAGACCCTGGGGCTCATTGCCTGGGTTTGGAGCTTCCACGGTAAGGGACTTCGGGTGAGACACTTACCTTCCCAGTGCCTCAGTTTCCTCATCTGTAAATGGGGGCGATGATAGAACTTTTCTCCATTAGGCTGTTGCATATGTAAAATGAAGGTGACTGTGTAATTTATTTGACAACTGGGACATCTTTGTCTGGGACAAATATTAAACCAGACCAGATACAAGGACGACAGGCGTAAACCAGGGCTGTCATAAGGCATGGGTCACCTGCCGAAAGTGCTGACAGCAGTGCCTCTCATGCACCAAACACCATGGAAGCTGTTGCCATTGTTAATGTCTCAGAACTTTAAGACACATCACGAGGTGGGCTGTGACAGCCCAGAAGGGCGAGGCAACCCGCCCAAGTTCACGGGACGTGGCAGAGCTGGGGCCCAGGTCAGGGCTCCTGTGTCCCTCAGGCCTTCCCAGCTTCCTCAGAGCTGCAGACCTCTCCATGCGATTGTGGCTCTGTTGACCACAGCGCGGGAGCCAGTGAGCGTGCCCATATACAGTAGAAAACTGAGGCCCCGAAGCCAAGGCCCTGGGTACTAGGGAACGACCCCTGTGTTCTAGAGCAGAGGGTCAGCCCCACCTGTTGGTCTCCTGCAGCAACTCCATGGGAAGAACCTGGTTTTTAGCGACGGCTACGTGGTAAAGGAGACGATCGGTGTGGGCTCCTACTCCGTGTGCAAGCGCTGTGTCCACAAGGCCACCAACATGGAATACGCTGTCAAGGTGGGCCTCCCGAGCAGGTCGCAGCCCAGGCTGCTGGGCCCGGGGGCAGGCCACTGGAGCCTCGGTCCTTTGGCAGCAGGGAGGGGGGAGTTGGTGCCTTCAGCTCTGTGGGTGGGTGAAAGGTATGCAGCTAAGACCCCCAAGCCCTGCAGCATGGGCTCCGTGGCAGGGAGGGACTCTGGAGACTGTCCCCTCAATATTCCCCATGTCCCCCCTTTCCTCAGGTCATCGACAAGAGCAAGCGGGATCCCTCAGAGGAGATTGAGATTCTGCTGCGGTATGGGCAGCACCCCAACATCATCACTCTGAAAGATGTGAGTGGGGATCCTTGAGACTGAGGTGGGGGCTGGGGACTCAACTCTGGGATCTGACTCAGGACTGTCATTCCTTTGACTTCTGATTTTCCTCTGCTCGTGGGAGGGGAGGGATCTTTGTGCCTCAAGTCTGGCTGCCCTCCCCCCCAGGCCCTCCACCTCAGACTCAGACATGTCTGACAGCTTCCCTGACCCTCGGGGGACCAGTGCCAATGTTCTCCTATCTAGGGAAAGGACATAGGCCCAGATAGGCGAAGGCCCTGCCAGGACCATGGGAGCACAGAGCAGAACACGCGTCCCAGGGGCATGTTATTCTTTCCTGGCCCAGGGAACGGGTGACCAATGGGCCCAGGCCTGGCACGGAGGGGAGGGACCTGACGGTGAGGTTTGTGGCAGGTGTATGACGACGGCAAGCACGTGTACCTGGTGACAGAGCTGATGCGGGGCGGGGAGCTGCTGGACAAGATCCTGCGGCAGAAATTCTTCTCGGAGCGGGAGGCCAGCTTTGTCCTGCACACCATCAGCAAAACCGTGGAATACCTGCACTCCCAGGGCGTAAGTCTGGGGTAGGGGGCACCTAGGGTGGATGGCGGGCGGCCAAGGGTCCTATCATCAGTGGAGTGCATGAACCATGGGCTGGTGCAGGCCATCTTCAACCAGCCAGACGGGAGGGAGACTAGGGATGGAGGCTGGGTGAGTAGACAGATATGAGGAAGGGAAAGAGGGAGAGACGAGGCCCGACTGTGAAAACGAATGTTTACACGGTGCTTACTGTATACCAGGCAACCCTATGAGGTAGGTGCTGTTATTGGCCCCACTTTACAGTAAGAAGAAGGCTCAGAGACGTGAGGTCACTTGTCCGAGGTCACTCTGAGGAATGCTGTTGGGGAGCTACAGAGAGGGACTGGGGTTTTGAGTTCGGGAGGCAGCAGGGTCAGGAGGGAGGTGAGTCTGGTTGTGGGGTTGGCTGCTAGGACAGAGGAAGTGAATGCGGGAGTAAACGTTGCTGGAAACACAGCAGGTGCTGTGGAAGAGGTGTTTGTCCAGATGATAGGAGTTGGCCTTTATCATTGTATCGGATGGTGTATAAAAGCTGGAAACAGGGGCACCGGGGTGGCTCAGTCTATTGGGCGTCCGACTTTGGCTCAGGTCATGATCTCAGTGTTTGTGAGTTTGAGCCCTGTGTCAGGCTCTATGCTGACAGCTCAGAGCCGGAAGCCTGCTTTCAGATTCTGTGTCTTCCTCTCTCTCTGACCCTCCCCTATTTGCACTCTGTCTCTCTCTCTCAAAAATAAATAAACATTTGGGGCGCCTGGGTGGCTCAGTCGATTAAGTGTCTGACTTCAGCTCAGGTCATGATCTCGCAGTCCGTGGTTTCGAGCCCCGGGTCGGGCTCTGTGCTGATGGCTTGGAGCCTGGAGCCTGTCTTCAGATTCAGTGTCTCCCTCTCTCTCTGCTCCTCCCCCGTTCATGCTCTGTCTCTCTCTGTCCCTCAAAAATAAAAAAAAAATTTTTTTAAGTTAAAAAAGCAAACATAAAAAATTGCAAAGAAGAAGCCGGAAACAGCATGTGTTTCTCTCTGGACGAGGTGATGTTTAGGGTGCTTCCAGGGGTTAAGAATCCAACTGGCTGTGTCCAGGTCCTGTGTCGACAGTTGGGAAGGCCTTTCACCTCCGAGCTGCTTCCTCATCTGCACGCTCACGATAGTGGGAGCTGCCGCCTCGCAGGGTGGACGTGGGGTGAAGCAAGGTGCTGCCCCGGGAAGGTGCCGGGGCCAGGCCAGCCCTGTGGAAAACGCTGCACAGACATCCGGGGACATAGGGCCAAATCATTGCTGTGCCCTTTTTTTTTTTAATGTTTGTTTATTTTTGAGAGAGAGACAGACAGACAGACAGAGCAGGGGAGGGGCAGAGAGAGAGACAGAGACACAGAATCCAAAGCAGGCTCCAGGCTCTGAGCTGTCAGCACAGAGCCTGATGTGGGGCTCAAACCCATGAACCATGAGAGCATGACTTGAGCCAAATTCAGAAGCTCAACCCACTGAACCACCCAGGTGCTCCTACTGTGCCTTTTTTTAAAAATTAACTTTTTATTATCAAAAATTTTAAACATATGCAAAGCTATGAGAAAAGTATAATGAACCTCCAGACACCCATGACCCAGAGTAACGATTTGAGATTTTTATCTCCCTTCTTTCCACTCTCTTTTTCTTTCCTTCTCTTTTCCTTTTCTTCCCCCGTTTCCTTCCTTCCTTCCTTCCTTTCTTTTTTCTTTCTTACTTTCTTTCTGTCTTCTTTTGTGTTGTTGCTGAAGTATCTCTTCCAACATTTTATTGAGGTAAACATTTAAATCTATAGAAAAATTAAAAGAATCTTACAATGAAAATGGTTTCCCTTCTAGATTCACCAAATCTTAGCCTCATTTGCTTTACCTCTCTCTCTTTCTGTCTTTGTCTCTATCTCTATACCCTTATCTCTACATATAAATACAGATTTTTATGGGTGCAATTGAGAAGCATTGCAGACATTATGACACTTATATATACAGAGAGTGAAAGCAAGAATGAGCAAGAGCAGGGTAGGAGCAGAGGGATAGAGAGAATACCAAGCAGGCTCCACATAGAGCCCAATGTGGGACTCGAACTCACAAACAGTGAGATCCTGACCTGAGCCAAAATCAAGAGTTAAACACTTAATTGACTGAGCTGCCTAGGTGCCACAAGCCCCCTTTTCTGTGCCACGGGAATGCCCCACATTCTGAATGTGTGTGCTTGCTCATGGCACCATTTTAGTTGTTTCTCTGGTGCCTGTGTTTCTAAAGTCTTAACTATATCCTGCTTCAACTTCTTTTTGGGAGCAAGGAGTTAGAAAACTCTTCATGGGGTGCCTGGGTGGCTCAGTCAGCTGAGTGTCTGACTCTTGATTCCGGCTCAGGTCATGATCTCAGGGTTCATGAGATCAAGCTCTGGGTCAGGCTGTGCTGATAGCATGGAGCCTGCATGGGATTCTCTCTCTCTCTCCCCCTCTCCCTTTCCCTCTCCCTCTCAATCTACCCCTCCCCATGCTGCCCCAAATTAAATAAATAAACATTTTTTAAAAACAACAAAAAACCACTTCATGGGAGGTGTGGTGTATTTCATGACATCACATCCCCAAGCCCAGTGTCCCTGTGCCCCCCTTAGTCGTTAGTCCCCTCAGGTGGTAAGAGTCTAGGATGGGTGCACGGGGGGCATGCAGTGTGCGGGCCTGATGGTGTAGTGTAAACACCCTCCCCAGCCTTTCAGGTAATGACTTCAGGATCTTTGCCCGAACCACACGTTTCAGTAGGGTTTGCAAAAATTGCAGTGTCTGATTCCGTTTCATTTATTAGGGGGGATTCTTTTGTTAAAAAAAAAAAGAACCAGAGCCTCAATTTGATTATCACATGTGTTGTTTAAAACAACCATTAAATGGTCACTTTTGAAGTAGTTTTGGTGTTTGAAATGGCTGGTGCAAACAGGCTAATATTTAAATATGTCAGGTCAGATAGTAAATGTTTCCTTTTCCCACTGTGTTCTCAAGTGGGCGCTTGTTAAAGTTACCCCCTAAGAAGGTTTAGAAGACAGAGCCAAAGCAGTGAGTTTCCAGTGGGTCACCTACAGCTCAGAGCAAAGGACTTTCTAGGGTAAGAACTGCCCCCTCTACCAGGCACGTGTCAAGTACAGACAACCGCTTGGGGACACTGTGATGAGAGAAAGTTGTCTCTTTCCCAAAGCCACCAGTCCATGGGTCTCTAAAGTTTCTGACCCTTTTAGGGTCCCCTGCGTGGCTCAGTTGGTTAAGCATCTGATTTCAGCTCAGGTCATGACCTCACAGTTCGTGAGTTCGAATCCCATGACGGGCTCTGTGCTGATAGCTCAGAACCTAGATCCTGCTTCGGATTCTCTGTCTCCCTCTCTCTCTCTGCCCCCGCCCTTCTACTCATGCTCTGTCTCTCTCCATCTCTCAAAAATGAATAAATGTTAAAAAAAAAAAAAAGCTTTCTTTTTAATGAGTTTCTGACCCTTTCCAAATATCACAGGAGATGATGAGGAAATGGGAAACTCTCACTGAGGTATTTGGAGGGAGATTCTTTGGGCTAATTACAAATTGGCAGTACCTGTGGTCTAGAAGCTGGGAATCTCATAAGAGGGATGGGAAGGGGGTGACCAGGAGCAGGGTCCACTGGGACCTTCTATTTGTTTTCATGTTATCTTTATGGTGAAGTATTATATAAACACAAATCACAATGTACAAGTCAGTAAATTTTCAGAAAGTGAATACACCCAGGTGGCCAGCAATCAGATCAAGAACCCCATTTAGTCCCTGCCCCCTCCCAAGGATAACCATTCTAAGTAACTGCTAATAACTCAGACTGGTTTCGCCTGTCTTTGAGTTGTACATCAACGTACTCTGTCATACGTGGCCTCTGCCACCCTACGTGCTCTCCGGGATTCATCCACGGTGCTGTGTGGCTACAGTTCGCATGTCCTCATGGCTGTGTAATTTCTGCTGTGCGAACAGGCGATGCTTTAATTGTCCATTCTACTGCTGATGGACGTTGGGTTATTACTGGTTTTGGGGTGTTTTTTTTTGAGAGACAGAGACAGCGCGAGCAGGAGAGGGTCAGAGAGAGAGGGAGACACAGAATCCGAAGCAGGCTCCAGGCTCTGAGCTCTTGGCACAAAGCCTGACATGGGACTCAAACCCACGAACCGTGAGATCATGACCTGAGCCGAAGCCGGACGCTTAACTGACTAAGTCACCCAGGCGCCCCTGTTACTGGTTTTTGATTCTGACAAATAACGCTGCTGTGACATGTTTGTGACCATGCATGTGGGTTTTAATGCTGTGTGCGCCCCTGGCAGTGGGCCCTCCAGGTTGCAGGGTGTGTGTGTGTGTGTGTGTGTGTGTGTGTGTGTGTTTTCATCTTTAGTGGGTGGTTCAAACAGTTCTCCAAAGCTGTTCTGCCAGCTTACACCCCTCCAGAGCGGGCGGGAGTCCTGGGGCTTGCTGACACTTGGGCTTTTCCGTCATTTTAATCTAGCCATTCTGGTGGATGTGGAATCTTTTCTCATAATAGTTTTATTTTTTTAATTAAAAAATGTTTTAATGTTTATTTTTGAAGGAGAAAGAGACAGAGTGTGAGCAGCAGAAGGGCAGAGAGAGAGGGAGGCACAGAATCCGAAGCAGGTGCCATGCTCTGAGCTGTCAGCACAGAGCCTGATGCAGGGCTTGAACCCATGAGCTGTGAGATGATGACCTGAGCTGAAGTCGGATGCTTAACCCACTGAGCCTCCCAGGCACCCCACAGTGGTTTGAAGTTGCCTCTCCCTGATGGCCACTGAAGTTGAGTGCCTCTTTGTGTACTTCTTGCCACTTGGCCAGCCTCTTTCGTGACCTGCCTGTTAGAATCTGATGTTTATTTTTAAAAATCGGGTTGTCTGCCTTTTTCATCTTATGTTGCAAGAGTTCTTTGTTTAACACATGGAGACCTTTTAAGCCTAGCCTCCCTTATGTTGTCTCCAAAAGGGCCCCGGTGTGCCCAGGGCAGCCTGTTTGAGAACTCAGTAGGGAGTTCACACTTTGGCTTCTCTGTTTAACCAGATGATTTACACAGAAAAACTTTTTTTATCTCTTTTTTTTTTTTTTTTTTTGTGGCCGGTCACACGCACCGAAGTGCACATCCTCCAATGATGGTGATAAAGACAAAGGTGTGGCTAGCGCTGGGTAGCTAGCACCTCACAGCGCTTCCCACAGGCCAGACACGTCTAAGCCCCTTACCGGTCAACTCACTAAGCTGTTCCGATAAGCAGTTGGAAGTGGGTATTGTCACTATGCCCACTTTATACGTGAGCAGACTGAGGCTCTGGAAGTGAGTAAAAGTCTTACAGCTAATCTGGCTTCCCTATCCTGTTCTTCTTGTCCTGTAAGTGCTTCTTTTTACAAAAATTTTTAAAAGTATTTTTATTTTTGAGAGAGACAGAGCACGAGCAGGGGAGGGATGGAGAGATGGAGACACAGAATCCAAAGCAGGCGCCATGCTCTGAGCTGTCAGCACAGAGCCCAACACGGGGCTCGACCTCACTAACTGTGAGATCATGACCTGAGCCAAAGTCTGATGCTTAACTGACTGAGCCACCCAGGCGCCCATAGTCTATAAGTGCTTCTTAACAAGTACTCACTGCATCTTAGCCTCTGGCGTGCAGGGGCGGGTGGGGGTGGGGGTTCGACCCAGGGAGTGTTGGGTTTACTCTGACAGCAGCTGTCATTTCCCAAGTCTTGTGCTAAATAGTCCCAGTACATCACTCATATGCTCCTTCCTGCCTCAGCGCTGTTACCAATTTCCCAGGTGAGAAAACCGAAGACCAGAGAGGTTACATGACATGCCCGAGGTCACACAGCTACTGCTGGTAAAAAGCCAGGATGCACACTCCGGCCTGACCGAAATCACAACTCTGCCAGAGGTCACAGCCTATTACTCAGTGGCTGCATCTGAGCCGCATGCATATTTTGTCTGCCCTGCAAGATGGGGGGTTGCTTATTGTTTGGGGTTTGGCTGAGTTGGGTAATTTGGCTGCTTTTGGAACCTGGGCCTGTGTTGCTGCGTGGGTGACTGCCAGCCGGAGCAAGCAGCAGGTGCCTTTAGACTGGTTGGCACAGCTCCCTCCCAGCCTGGCTTTGCTCATTGCTTGTCCAGCCTGTTGTGCTTTTCAGTGCAGAGAGATACGAGTATTTGCTACCCCCGCCATCGTGAGTCACGGTCACCTGTAGGAGTTAGTCGTTTCTCTGTGTTGTGTTAGAGCAGGACAGAGATTGAAAACTGCCCTATCCCTGTTTCCCCAAAGTGTCATCTGTGTCACACTAAATCGATAAGGCTGTGGAATGAAGGTCAGAACCAGGATGAAGTCTCGCTTCTGCTTCTTACGTACATGAGCAAGTCAGGTTTCTCATAACCCCGGTTTCCTTCTCTGTAAAACAGAAGCCGGCAGTCCCTGCCCTGCCCACTTACAGAGGTGTAACTGGCAGCCCCCATGAGATCAAGGGCAGGGAAGTGCTTTGTAAACCGGGAAAATCACTTGTCCAGGGGAGTCAGTGCCCTCAGCCACACCGAGCCTCCCTGGCCTCTGGGAGGCTTGGCTGGGCCCTCCACAGGGAAGAGAGTCTATGTCCTTGAGCCTGGCCTTGTCTTTGGGGTCACAGAACTGTGTTAGGAAGGAGAGCCCTAGGAGCAGTCCAGACACTGCCCAGGAAGGGGCTTCCCATGGGTTTGGATACACTTTGCAGCACATCGCTGGGACCACCCTACCAGTGTGGCGCTCTCCTCTTTGTCAGTGGAGAACACCACACATCGCTGGGACCACCCTACCAGTGTGGCGCTCTCCTCTTTGTCAGTGGGACCACCCTACCAGTGTCTAGCGCTGTTCCCTCTTTGGAGGTGGACTGTCCTAGGCCATGTCTACCCTCCAACCTACCCGCCCTTGCTACCAGGGACTTGCTAGAGGACCTGGGGCTCAAGTGGGACTATGAAAGGATCATCTCCTAAAGCCAACTGATCTGTGAGAGTCAACTAATGTAACCCGCAAGATCTCTGCATGTTTCAGAGGCATGATTTGTTTATTCATTGCAAAGTTCACTTAGCACATGCTCCATGCTGGGTGCTGGAGGTGAGCAGGCGTTGGGTAGGTAGCTGACAGGGCTAACTGAGCCTCCCACACCAGGAAGGGGACTTTGGGCTTCATCTTGTAGGCAGTAGGGAGGCACTGAAGGGTTTTGACAATGCCCTGTTAGCTTATGGGAGGGGGAACACGAGAGTAAGACCAGGTTTCATCTGGGATGTGTTGGGTTTCAAGGTCTGTGGAACATTCAGTGGTTTCTAATCTGATTTGCAGTTATTTGAGCCTGGACTCAGGAAAGTTCTGAGCTAGGGTCAGCGGTCTGGGAATTGTCAATAACCAGGTAATAGAGGAGTGGCTATACATCGAACTATACCGAGGGAGCGGGGAGGATGGAAAGTGGAGTGGTTCATGCCCCTCAAGATTACAGAGGCGCCGGCGGCAGCCAGAGGAGTCATTTGCTTTAGGCCTCAGAAGTAAGGGTCATTTGGGGCGCCTGGGTGGCTCAGTCAGTTGAGCATCTGACTTCAGCTCAGGTCATGATCTCGTGGTTTGTGGGTTTGTGGGGTTCTGTGCTGACAGCTTGGAGCCTGGAAGCTGCTTCAGATTCTTTGTCTTCCTCTCTCTCTGCTGCCCCTGCTCACGCTCTGTCTCTGTCTCTGTCTCTCAAAAATAAGCATTAAAAATAAGTAAAAAAAAAAGAAGAAGAAGAAGAAAGAAGAAGTAAGTGTCATCCATCCAGTCACAGATACTCATTGCGTACCAGCTGTGTGCTAGGAACTATTCTAAATGTTGAGATATAACAGTGAGCAAAATACTCATGGAACTTACTTATATTCCAGGGGGTAGATCCAGAAGAACAGTTAAATAAATATTATGTCAAATGGTGGTAAATGCTATGGATAAAAAGAAAGCAGGGTGAGGAAACTAAGGAGTACTGGCTGGTCATTGCTATTTTATATGGAATGGTCCAGGGAAGGCCTCACGGATAAGGTAACGTTTGAGCTGAGACCTGAAAGAAACAAGAGAATAAGTGAGGCAGGTGCCTGAGGGAAGAGTGTTCCTAAAAGCTGGAACAGTGAGTACAAAGGCCCTGAGGCAGGAGTGTGCTTGACATGTTGAAGGATGTGCAAAGAGGCTGGTGTGGCTGAGCTGACTATGCAAGGGGGAGGGTGCTTAGAGGACAGCAGAGTGCAAGAGATGGGGGTGAGGGCAGGGGAAAGATCAGGTGCGGCCACCTAGGCCATTGGGAGGATGTTGCCTCTTAAGTCTGGAAACCTTGGAGGGGTTGCCGCCAGAATGACTTGATCTGAGTTACATTTGACAGGCTCACTGCGGCCGCTGTGTTTAGAACAGACTGTAGGAGGCAGGACAGAAGCAAGCAGACCGGTTAGGAGGTGATGGCTGTGATACTCGGGAGGGAGGGTAGCATCCCTGGTTGGGATCACCGCTGTCAGTAGACAGGTTGAGAAGTGGTTCGGTTCTGGATATATTTTAATGGTTAGAGACAGCAGAGTTTGCTGATGCCCCGATTGAGGAATGGAAGAAATAAAGAGGGATCGAGAATGACTCTTAGGATTTTGACCCAAGCGATGGGAGGTATTAGTGGAGTTGCCTTTAGGAAAAACTGGAAAGAGCGGATCTGAAGGGAGAAGTAAGGAGAGTTCGGGTGTGGACAGGTGAAATGGGGGCTGCCTCGCAGACGCTGGCATGAAATTCAAGTCGGCAGCACCAGCAGCACTAAGGGCCCCACCTTTCCACCTCTTCCCTTCCTTTCAAATTCTGGGTCCCTCTGTCCCTTTCTGGGCCTGTCATCCCAACTCTCAAATCTCATCCCTGGCCGTTGACCTGGGCCACTAGCAGCTTGCCCACATTGAGAACTGACCGGCCCCTCTGCCCTTAGGTCGTCCACCGGGACCTGAAGCCCAGCAACATTCTGTACGTGGACGAGTCTGGGAACCCCGAGTGCCTGCGCATCTGTGACTTTGGCTTTGCCAAGCAGCTGCGGGCTGAGAATGGCCTCCTCATGACACCTTGCTACACTGCCAACTTTGTGGCACCCGAGGTGAGTGCTCCAGCCTCCTCACCAGCGAGAGTGAGGGGTCCTGGCACAGGAGTTCTTGTGCCCTCTACAGAGGCCCTATGCTATCTGGGATTCTAGTGTGTATGGTCTTGGCTTAGGTACCAAGAGAGGATCCAGCCCAGCCCGTGGTTGGGATCCTTGTCCTACCCTTTGGGGAGGAGCACGCAAGTATACGGGGCCACTTGCCACGGCCCCTCAGACTCACCCCCTTCCCCTGCCTTCCTGCCAGGTGCTAAAACGCCAGGGCTACGATGAAGGCTGTGACATCTGGAGCCTGGGCATTCTGCTATACACCATGCTGGCGGGGTGAGTGCCCCTTCCCCCCCAGCCCCTTCCTCCAGCCCTAGTGCACAGGCCCGGGGTTGTCTGATGGGAGAGACTCAGCCCTGCCTCAGGAAGTCTGAAGATATGCATGTAGCCCTGCCTTTGGGAGCCTCGCCTGAAGGGGGCAGATACTGCCCTGGGGAATACCCAGTCTGGGTGGGGTGGGAGGACATAGCTTCCCCTCCCACCCCCAGCCCTAGGACGGAGGCCAGAGGCTATACCCAAACCGGGTGGACTTTTCTCCAGATACACTCCATTTGCCAATGGACCCAGTGACACACCAGAGGAAATCCTGACCCGGATCGGCAGTGGGAAGTTCACCCTGAGTGGGGGGAACTGGAACACAGTTTCAGAGACAGCCAAGGTAAGTCTGCGAGGCCCAGCTCATTTGGGATGGGGAGGCAGGGTCCCCTCCTAGGGTTTTTTAGCAGTTCATGAACAGATGGCCTGCAACCTGGTGTCTCCGAGTGGAATGTTCCATAAATCCCTGTTGCTCTATTTCTCCAAGTGGAAGATTCTCAGGTGGACTGCCCTCCTATCTTGTTTGGACAACTTGGTGATCATCACTGGTCCTTCCCATGTCCTGAGCCCTGTGGGGGACAGAAGGCTGCATAATCGCAGCCCCTGCCTTGTGGGAACTGGTGTAGGAGATATACAGGCTCGCACACAAGGAACAGAGATGCCAGGCAGCAGAGAAAGGCAGGTCCTCCCCCAGCGGTGCAGGCATTGAAGGCTTGGAGCAGAACTACTGACCATGTCAAGCACCGAGGCCTTCTCAGAGGAGGGGACATTTGAGCTCTCAGAATTAGCAAGTTTCCAGTTAAGGGGATTCCCCTGTGCCAGACAATGGGTTGAGCCTCACATCAGCCTCATGAGGCAGATATTGTTATCCCTGTTTCTCAGAGGGGAAACTGTGGCTCAGAGAGTTGAAATAATTTGCCCAGGATACTCAGTTGATCAGCAGAGGAGTCAAGTTTTGAACCTAAGTCTGCCTGATCCCAATCTTAGGTTCTCCCCATCTTCCCGCATGGCTTCTAGAAGATGAAAGAGAGGAAAGGATATTCCAGGAAGAAGTCCCAAAGAAGGGCATGTGCTTGGGGAGGCCTTGGAATGACCTGGAACATGGATGGCAGGGGCCCGTGCAAGGGTGGAGGCAGGAGATGGTGGGAGATGGTCACCTTGCCCATTTCTCATCGGTGGGACACAGCCTGTGCTCCCCGCCAGCTCCTCCCACCAGCCCGCTTGTGTGCTGTGCCCCCAGGACCTGGTGTCCAAGATGCTGCATGTGGACCCCCACCAGCGCCTCACAGCGAAGCAGGTGCTGCAGCACCCGTGGATCACCCAGAAAGACAAGCTCCCCCAGAGCCAGCTGTCCCACCAAGACCTGCAGCTCGTGAAGGTATGGCCACCACTCTGGGCTGCTGGGCACCTGGAGCTCCAGGCCAGGATTCCATGGACAAGAACTCAGGTGGCATAGCCAGGAGATGCCATATCTATCTGTCCTCAGGGAGCCCCATGCTAATATGCAAGAGTGTCAGCAGTCCTTTGGGGGACACAGGCTCTGACCTCTGATGCCTCTAGTCTGATGGAAGGGGTGGGACTTGTGACCAGGAAGGAACAGCAAGGCTGAATTAAGAGATGGCTGGGGGGTGGGGGCGGGGTAGAACCCAGAGAGGCTGAGAGGCTCATGTCCCCACTCCAGCCTCTACCGCCCCCCATTGTGACCTAACCTCCCACCTTCTCTCCCAGGGAGCCATGGCAGCTACGTACTCTGCACTCAACAGCTCCAAGCCCACCCCCCAGCTGAAGCCCATCGAGTCCTCTATCCTGGCCCAGCGGCGGGTGCGGAAGCTTCCATCCACCACCCTGTGAGAGGCCGGGATGTCCAGGCCGCGGAGCGGTGCTAGCTCAATGGAGGCAGCATACTTCCCAGAGCGAGCAGGCCTCAGTCTCGGGGCCAGAAGAAGCTGAGCCTCCGAGGGACTCAGGAAGCAGCCAGCCCAGATCACCCCCACTGAGGGTGTGAGAAGTGCCTTCTCCTTCCCCGGGATGAACTCTGCTCGGCTCATGCTCTGCTGGTTGGAATCAGTTCACTGTACAGACTCTTACCCTTTTTTAAGGGAGAAATGGCATCAAGTGCCATGGATTTTTACAAGACCCATTTGCCTTTCTGGGAGCAGAAATAGCCAGTGCAGCCCCAGGAGGGGCACTGAGTCATACTAGGGCTCTCTGGCTAAGACTCCTTAGAGCTTTGGCACCCTACCCTGGGCAGCCCTGCGAGTGGCCATCTGTAGCCATCTGCACATACCTCCAAGGCCGTCCAGCACCACCTCCCAAAGCCCTTGGCTGTTTAGCAGAACTCGCTCTATTTGCAGTCAGCTCCTTTTCTGTTCTGTTCTGCTGGGGGTGGGGAGGGTCTAAACCTCTTCCTGCCAGAAGAGAGGACCAAGACTCCGTGGCTCCCAGCTCCAGGCACCAGCATCTACACCGGCCCCGCCTGTGGGCTCCCTGCAGTCAGATTGGGCAGCCCCAGGAGGAGGATCCAGAAAGCACTTTTTGGCTGACTTGTGTTAGCGTCTGCTACAGGACAGAGTTCCCAGGAGGCCTGCGGGGCCGGGCGAGAGAGGCAGGGGCTCTTTTTCATTTCTTCCTCAGCTGGTAACTCAGGGTTCATCTGTCCATGGCCTTTCTAATAAACTTGCAGTTGAGTTGAAGCACCCTTGCGTCCACTTTTCATCCCTGACTTTGCCCTCTGCTGTCGGGTGTTGAGGACTTTGCAGCAACAACGGACCAGGGCCGATGAGCCCAACTGCTAGGAGCTCAGGTCACTTGGGGAGCAGGTGGGACTCCCACGGGGGGACCCTATTATGTTATGAATAATAGTGATGGTATTATGAGCCACCGGTGACCAAATGTCAGGCCCTGTGCCTGGATCTTGCATGTATATTTCATTTAATCTTAATGTGGTGAGGTAATTGCTATTCTATTATTATCTCCATTTATAGTTAGGGAACAGGCTCAGAGAAGAGTATGACATTTCCTCCACAGTGAGCACCTACTTTGGCCCTGCTCCAAATCCCGGTGAACCAGGTAGCAAAAAAGGTCATTTGTTGTTTGCATGGGTCTTTCCTCCTCATGGGGGAAATGGACAAACCGAGGTCAGATGTCTGCAGAATTAAATTGGGATGTGAGATGGCATGATCAGGAAGACCTCTCTGGGGTCTTCTGAGGTGACCCAGAAGCTGAGATCAAATGATAAGGGGCCATCCAAGACCGGGAGAAGGGGCGGTGTCCGTACAAAGGCCCCAAGGTGGAAACGGCCCAAGAACAAGCACGCTCAGGGAAGGACCAAAGAAAAGCCGACAGGGCTGTGCTGTCAGGGCCAGGGGGCTGCGTGAGATGAGGCTGGAAAGGAAGGTGGGGCTGGCCGTGCTGGGCTTTGTGGCGAAGGGTAAGGAGTTAGGGTTTACATCCAACAGGCACTGCTTACGTCAGTGGCTACTGCAGTGGCTCCGATATGCGATGAGGTGGCCTGGACTCAGGCGGTGAGAGAGCAGATGGGGAGGAGGTGGAAGGTAGGATATGCTTTGGTTTTGTTTTTCTTTTTATGTTGTTTTTTAATTTATTTTTGAGAGACAGAGAGAGACAGCGTGAGCAGGGGAGGGTCAGAGAGAGGGAGACACAGAATCAGAAGCAGGCTCCAGGCTCTGAGCTGTCAGCACAGAGCCTGACGTGGAGCTCGAACTCATGAACTGAGAGATCATGACCTGAGTCGAAGTCGGACGCTCAACCGACTGAGCCACTCAGGTGCCCCTATCTTTTAACTATCCAAACAGAAATGCCACCCAAGTGTTGTAACTAGAAGATGGAGTTCTGGAGAGATCTGGATTGGAATTCTCAATCTGGGAGTCATTCACTTGGAAGAAATTTGTAGAGCCAAGAGGCTGGACTTTTCCAAGTGTGGTCCACAGACCAGTGGCAGCAGCATCTGGGAACTGGTTAGAAAGGCAGGATCCCAGGGCCGTCCCTAGACCTACTCAGTCAGATCCTATGTTTCAACAAGATCTGCATATGGTTTGTGTGCACCCTAAAGTCTGGGAAGTAATGGGGCGCCTGGGTGGCTCAGTCAGTTAAGCATCTGACTTTGGCTCGGGCCATGATCTCACGGTTTGTGAGTTCGAGCCCCACGTCCGGCTCTGTGCTGACAGCTCAGGGCCTGGAGCCTGCTTCGGATTCTGTGTCTCCTTCTCTCTCTGCCCCTCCCCTACTTGTGCTCTGCCTCTCTCTGTCTCTTGAAAATAAATAATTGTAATAAATAAATAAATCAATAAAGTCTGGGAAGTGCTGTTCTAGGGACTGAGAGCAGAGAAGAAAAGGGACTGCCACTGAGCCCTGGACCATGCCAGCACTTCGGGGCGGCACAGAGCGGGGAGGGCCAGCAGAGGGGGCAGCCCGTGGGGGAGGCCGGCCAGTCTGGCAAGACTTGAAGCCTTATGAACCAAGGCTTTTGCTCCTGTTATTTCTCAGCCTCCTCGCATTGCAGGTTAGAAAGCCAGGGCCATAGAAGTGAATCAATCCTGTTGGGATGGATGGAGTTTCTGACATGGCAGCCGAGCTTCCAGATTGGCCTAAGCATGCCGATTTGGAACTCGCAGCCTGGCCACAGGAGCAGGGAAGGCAGCATTGGAGTCCCAAGGGCTGAGGTACCCTCCTGAGCACCCACCGACACACCCAGTACTGAGCCCCTGACCTGGATATGTTCCACTCCCCTAAGGCCCCATCTGTGTGGTGCAACCAACACTTCCTGTCCTGCCCACCAGTCACGGCTGTTCACCCTGGACCCCCTCACCCCAACCGGAATCCTGCATCACCCCTGACTCCTTCCCCCACTTCCCACATCCAGTCTGCATCCTGTCCCCACTGATTCTGTCTCCTAAATATTTGGGGGGACATATCCCCTCCTCTCCATCCTCCCCATCCTCATATTTTTGTTCTTTGTCACAGCCTACTAATTCCCTCCAGTCTGTGGTGTCCTCAACATCCTTCATTTAGAATGACAAATCTGGGGGCCCCTGGGTGGCTCAGTCAGTTAACTGTACAACTTCGGCTCAGGTCATGACCTCATGGTTTGTGGGTTCGAGCCCTGCAACACAGCCTGCTTCAGATCCTCTGTCTCCCTCTCTCTCTCTGCCCCTCCCCTACTCATTTTCTCTCTGTCTCTCTCTCAAAAACAAATACACAGTTAAAAAATAAAAGTGAGGGGCACCTGGGTGGCTCAATCGGTTAAGCATCTGACTTCAGCTCAGGTCATGATCTCATGGTTCATGGATTCAAGCCCCGCATCGGGCTCTGTGCTGACTGCTCAGCGCCTGGTGCCTGCTTTGGATTCTGTGTCTCCCTCTCTCTCTGACCCTCCCCTACTCATGCTGTCTCTCTCTCTCTCTCAAAAATAAATATAAAACATAAATTAATTAATTAATTATCAATTAATTAATTAAAAAGTAAGAATGACAGATCTGACCTAGCATCAGCCCTGGAGGGGCACCTCCTAGTCCAAGGACCAAGCTCAGGCTGACAGTACCTGTGGAACCTGGTCCATACTGAGCATCGGCTCTCAGAACCTATCCTTCTCCTGCTCACAGAACCTGAACTTGCCATGCTCCTGCCTCCCCTGGATTCTGCTACTATGTGTTCTGGTTGACTTCTACTCATTCTTTAGAAAAATTTGAATGACACTTCCAAGAAACCAACTAGCATACCCACCCACCCCCACCCCAGACACGCTCATGCTCCATTTCTTTGTACCCCACACAGTTTGGAAAGAACTGATAATGTCTTCCCCACACGCACACCAGACTGTGAACTTGAGGATGCAGACATGTTTTATTCAATTCTGTACCCCAAGCACCAAGCATCAAGCCTGGCTCACAAAATTTTGGCCCTTAGCTAGCATTTGCTGAATGGGTGAGCACAAGGGAAAGCAGGAATAGGGACTTGACTGTGGGACTGGGGGAAGCATAGAACCTATGTCATTGGGGTGCCTGAGTAGCTCAGTCGGTTAAACGCCTGATTCTTGGTTTCAGCTCAGGTCATGATCTCACAGTTAGTGCTATTAGTGCAGAGCCTGCTTGGGATTCTCTCTCTCTCCCTCTCTGTCTGCTCCCCCATTGCTCACACACACACTCTCTTTCTCAAAATAAATAAACTTAAAAAAAAGAGGGGCGCCTTGGTGACTCAGTCAATTAAGCATCCAACTTCAGCTCAGGTCATGATCTCATGGTTTGTGAGTTGGAGCCCTGAGTTGGGCTCTGTGCTGACAGCTCAGAGCCTGGAGCCTGCTTCAGATTCTGTGTCTCTCTCTCTGCCTCTGATCATGCCATGTCTGTCTGTCTCTCTCTCTCAAAAATAAATAATAAACATTTAAAACTTTACAAAAAAAAAAAGAAAAAGAAAGAAACTCTGCCCTCAGAGTTGCAGGAACCTCAAATAGCATCTGGGGAGGAGGAAGAGAACGTGGTGCTCTGAGGCCCAGAACAGTCAGTATCTTGCCCGAGGCACCAAAGGAAAGATTTGAGAACCAGAAATTGGTAATGGGAGCCCATAGGTATTTACTTAGCAGCTAAATTCTAAAGCACAAAATAACTCACCTCTCTGCGCCTCAGTTTCCCCACTCACTAAATGGGATCATAATTCACATCCGTCTCACAGTGTCACCTGAAGATCAGTGAGCAGATGAACATGAATATGTTTAGGAAATTAAAAGCGCAGCTTGTACCAGTAAGCTTGTTCTAATTTTCACAAAGTCAAGACAGCTCTCCAAGAACTGACTCAGTGGATTCCGGAAACACAGTTCCCAGCCACCAGCATGTCAGCCAGGAATTCTCTTCTCTGAGGTGCTGACTCCCTGGGCAAAACCCACCAATAAAAATAACTAATAGAGGGGCACCTGGGTAGCTCAGTCGGTTAAGCGTCCGACTTCTGCTCGTCATGATCTCACGGTTTGTGGGTTCACGCCCCGCATCGGGCTCTGTGCTGACAGCTCAGAGCCTGGAGCCTGTCTTCAGATTCTGTGTCTCCCTCTCTCTCTGCCCCTCCCCCACTGGCACTCTGTCTCTCTCTCTCTCTCTCTTTCAAAAATAAATAATCACAAAAAAATTAAAAAGAAAAAGAAATAACCTGGTTTGGGGGAAACAAATTGTGAGTCCATATGTCCCCAATCTCCAGAGTCACTCTGCCCTTTAATGCTCAATAACAGCCCCGTGCTCCTACCCTGTGCGACACCCCTTCCCATGAGATATGGGGTCTCATCTACGAAACGAATACTATGTGGAGGTGCTGGACCCCAAGTGTTTTCCATGCTTTACTTCATTTGCTCTTCATGTGAAGGAGATGTGATCAGTTCCACTTCATACATAGGAAAATTGGGGCTTGGAGGGTAAGTGATTTGCCCAAGGACACAGGTGAGTGGCAGAGTGGAACCTAACTCAGAGTCTGTGTGATTCTGAAACTCTCTCACCAGAGTGTGCTATCCCATCTCTGTGCTTCTGAGAATGCTCAAAACCGAAATGTTCCACAGATCTGCCTCATCATCACTCTTCCCCTCAGCCAGCCATGTGATCATAAACCCTCCCATAATACGAGGTCGGCTCTCAGTTAGGGGACACAGTCATTCATTCCCAGTTCCCTGCTGGCAAACAACGGAGAACATGCTGGGAAATGTGGGGAGTTTCCTACAGATGGTCTCAGAAGGTAGTGAGTTCCCCATTGCCTGGGCTGCACACAGAGAACTAACGAGATTTGTCAGGATCTCAGAGGAGAGTTTTTTCCCAGCCGGGGACTGTTTAGATAGCCTTCCATGTCCTCTCTGAGTCAGAGACTCAGATTCTCAACTCTTGGCACGGACATCAAAGTCACTGAGCATTTCTTGCATTTTACCCCCTTTAATGTACCCTGTTCTCCATGACTGTTGCTAAGACAGGCAGCCTCAGAAAAAAGGGTGGTTTCCTACATATGTTAGATATCCAAACATTTGGTGCTTTGTTAACACTTGGATTTCTCTGACCCAATCCTATAATAAAAGGCCACCAAACGACCTGCCCATCTGTGATTTGGCCATTCATTTAACGGTCATCATAGTAGGAACAATTTATTGAGTTCCTTCTTTACACTGAGCACAATATACACATGCAGTTACCCCTGTTTTTCAAAAGTTTGCGATAGGCCACTAACCAAAAGACACCCAAAGAGGATTTTCACTTACTCGAAAAAGATAAGCGAAAATAAATAGTGCTCAGTGTTTGTTTGTAGTGAGCTCTTATAGAGGCGGTGCTCATCCCAAAGCAGCCCCACCAACACCCGCCCCCCCCTGGGGGACTACACTCAGCATCAAGCCACCATTTTTTAAAAAACTTAAGCTCTACACCCAGCTGGAGCTCGAACTCAGGACTCCAAGATCAAGAGCCACATCCTCTACCAACTGAGCCAGCCGGGCCCCCACAAGCTAACCATAGCTTTGAACTGTGTCTGTGAACATCTGTGCTTGATTTCCGTTTATTCTGTGTATCCGTTAGCCAAGATGGGTCCTACCGTATCAGAAAAGCCTAAGAGGGTACTTTTGGGTCTGGGGGAGCTAAATAAAAAATTCCACATAAATGAATGTTCATTGTTTCTTCACTTTGTCATTTCGGCTTACAGAGGCTTTCATAGAAACACCGTAGTTTCAGATAGTGGGGGAAACCTGTACTCAAAGCAGTCTCAGGAAGAAGGTATTGTCATTTCCATCTTATGAGGTTAAGAGGGAGAACCTGCCCACAGTCCCCCCAGCAAGGAGGTGACTGAGTCAGGGTTTGAACCCAGGTCTATTTGGCCCCAAATCTCACAGCACACAACTCTAATGCACCAGTTGAACTTCATCCCACAGTGACTCACAAAATCACAGTCAAAAGGGCTCTCGGAGCCCTAGACCCATTCTCCGCCCACTACAGGAATCTCCCATAGATAGTTATCCTGTTCTGCTCAAATACCTCCATTGACAAATACCCCCAGTGACAGAGCCTCCACCACATCACAAGGCAGTCCCCACCCGGTTGGAAAGTTCTTCCACTTTGACTGAGGTCTTCTGAGTAGCTTCTGTCTCTTGGGGGGTTCCCACTACCTCCCAGGGACTCAGGGGAGAAATGACTCAACAGTAGTAGGAGAGAAGTCTAACTGAGTGCCCCTGCTCACCCCCAGTGAAGGAAGCTGCAGCAGCAGGCAAAAGGTTGGTGCGAAGGCTGTGTCGCCATGAGAGAAAGACCCTGCGAGGCGAGCAGGAGGACCTCGTGGGCCATCCCTCCACCCCCCCAGGCCCACGCAATGGGCCCCCACCTGTTCTCCCCTGCCTTGACTCCTGCCCAGCTCATCTGTGAAAGCAGCAGTGAGTTAGTAGTGGGAACAGCACTAGATGGGAGTCAGACCTGTAATCATACTCCAGCCCCAACGCCGACCTGCTGTGTGACGTTGGGCAGGTCACTGCCCTGCTCTGAGTTTCCCTCAACTGTCAACTGTCAAAGGGCTATTGTGAGCATTAACACAGACGGAGTGTGGAGTGTCGACAGAGCTTCTCAGTTACAAGCACACAGCAACCAAAACATAGGAAGCTGTCTAGAGTTGCAGTGAAGTGCAGACACTGGGGTTATGCTATCCTGGTTTTGTTGTTTACCTGTTTTCTTGACATACAAGCAGTCCTGGGGTAGAATCCATTATTGACCACTTATCTGTGTGACTTTGGGCAAGTCATTTAACTTCTCTGCCTTGACGTTCTCACCTTTAAAGTGGGGATTAACAGTGCTGTCTACTCCTTGGTGAAGGTAAAATGAGGTAATACATCAGAAGCATATAGCCCAGGGCCTGACACATACGAAGTACTTAAAGTACTTAATCCGTGTTGATTACTGCCCAGTGCCTCCTGCCAGAGCACAGACTCCAGCCCCTCAGTTCCCTCTCTTTCTCCCTCTCCCCACCACCCTTTTCAGTAGGGGGAGCCACACTCTACTTAAGCCTGCAGAGGGGTCTAGCCATCCAAGCATCTTTTCCCCCAGGGAGAGGTCAGAGCCCTCTCTTTCTTTTCCCCTCCCACCCCAGAGCCTCTCTCTGAGTTATACTTCGTGTGTGTGACTCATTCTGAAACTTCTTATAAATAATTTTCTCTGTTTCTCTTTCCTTCTTTTGCTCCACACCCACTGCCCAGGCTGTGACCAAACTGAGAAATTGAGGGGCAGATGACACATCTTTGAACTGGGCATGAAGGCTGTTCTTGTAATGGGCCTGGAGTCACTCACCCATCGAAAAATCTTCTGACCAGAGCTGGATTTGGGCAAAGTCATTCCTACCATCACGACAAGCATATTATAGCAATCAGACCCTTTCCATGGGCTTCAGGGAGCACTTGAAGGGGATTAAATTCTCACCTGGAGGCATGAGGAGAGAGTTGGAATCAGAAAGCATGAGACTGAAGTAAAAACTTAACACCAGCTATGACCAGCTCTGTGATCTTGGGCAAGTCATTTGGCCTCTGAACTCATTTTCCTCATCTGTAAACCGTCCTCAAAGGGTTATATGAATAAAGGCTCTGGTGGAGATTAGATGTAGAGCAAAGGGTACTAGGTTGCAAGAATGCCTGATGGAGCCTTCAGAGCTAGGTGAGACCCTCCAGAACCAGAGGATCTTAACTCGGGGTCCAGAAGCTTCCCAGGAATATGGAAATCACATGTATATGGAAACCAGCATATATATTTGTATTTTTCTGGAGGGAGAAGAAACAGGGTTTTCATCAGATTTTGAAAGGTGTTTGTGATCCCCTAAGATGTTAAGAACTGTTGCCTCCAGAGCAGATAACTAGCACTTTTACAAGTATGCAGGGCAGATTTTCTGGCCCAGCGCTGGGCATTAGTTCCTCCAGGAGACATGATTGTTCCAGGCTCTGACAATACAAAGATGTATCCTCCTTGCCTTTCTGGAGCACGGCACATCAAAGAGGTTGTCATTTAGCCAAGGTCACACACTTCTGAAGGAGGCCCACTGTTAGGATTGGAACCCCAAATCTCTGACTGCAAAGCCACCCCCACCTACCCCCGACCCCCGTGGGTTTCAGTAGAGGGCCCTCTGGTGTCTTCTTCATGCCAGACAGATTCCCTCTGGTCCCAAGACCAGCAGGATCAGCATTCTGTAAGAAAAGCCCTGGGGTCCCCACAAAAGAGCCAGATTTAGGCTAGGGGCGCATCCCTGGGTTGGGGACAGGGGTTGGTCTTGAGCTGCCTGTGGGTGGCACTTCATTGACTGTAAATAGCCCTATTGTGAGCTGATTCACAGACAGGGGGTTTCCCTTCCTAAACTCCAACTCAGGCTGAAAGACCAAGAGGGAATTCCACATGTATATTTATATCAACCGTATTGAGGTTTGATTTACACACAATAAAAGGCATACACTTTGGGGGCACCTGAGTGGCTCAGTTGGTTAAGCATCGGCTTCAGCTTAGGTCATGATCTCATGGTTCATGGGCTCGAGCCCTGCGTCAGGCGCTGTGCTGACAGCTAGCTCCGAGCCTGGAACCTGCTTTTAGGTTCTGTGTCTCCCTCTCTCTCTGACCCTCCCCTGCTTACACTGTTTCTGTCTGTCTCTCAAAAATAAATGAAAAACATTAAAAAAAATTTTTAAAGGCATACACTTTGTACACTTGAATGACTTTGACAAACACATACACTGATGAAATCCATAACACTCTCAAGATGTAGAACGCTTTCATAACAGAGAATTCCCTCGTCTTCCTTTCTCAATCTCCTTCAATGTTGGAGACAGCCACTATTCTGATTTTTGTCACCACAAATTAGTGTTGCCTGTTCTAGAATTTGTATACATGGAATCGTAATGGCCTGTGCTCTTTTGTCTCACGTCTTTTTGTTCAACATAATGTCTATGAATATTCAGCCATGCTGTTGTGTGAATCAGAAGTTCATTCCCTTTTGCTGCTGAGTAGTACTCCACTGAGTGAATATATCACAATTTATTTAATCCATTCAATGTTGATGGGCACTTTTCCACCCTGTTTTGGGCTAAGGGGAATATTCACGTAGGATCTTTGCGTGGACATGTTTCTCTTTGTCTCAGGAAAGTATATAGAAGTGGCATTGCTGTGTCACAGAGTAGGTGTATGTTTCACTATATAAAAATTTTTTTTTCCTGAGTGCCTGGGTGGCTCAGTCGGTTAAGCATCTGACTCCTGATTTAGCCCCAGGTCATGACCTCACAGTTTGTGGGTTCAAGCCCTGCAGCAGGCTCTACACCAGAGCCTGCTTGGGATTCTCTCCCTCTCTCCCTGCCCCTCCCCTGCTTGTGCTTTCTCTCCCTCTCTCAAACAAAACAAAACAAAACCTTTAATTAAAAAAATAAAAAACTACTGTTTCCCAAAATACATTTTACACCATGACCAGCAATGTATGAAAGTTCCATTTGCTTCATACCCTTGCCAATCTTAGGTATTATTAGTTTTTTTAGCTTTAGTCATTCTAGTGGGTGAGAAGAGGTTTTCTTTTGTGGTTTTAATTTGCATTTCTCTAGTGACTAGTGATGCTGAATATCTTTTCACAGGCTTCACAGTTATTCCGATATCTTCTTTCGTCTGTTCAAATCTTTTACCCTATTTTAAAAATTAAGTTATCTTATCGATTGTAAAGGATTCATTGTATATTGTATATTCTGGTACAAGATCTTTGTCAGACATGCATATTGGGACTATTCCAATCTGAGATTTGAAATTTTATTTGAAGAGCAGACATTTTTAATTTTGATGAAATTACAATTCATTTCTCAAACTTTAATTGTTTTGTGTTTTCCTATCCAGAAGGTTTCTGTTGTTGTTGTTTTAC
Source organism: Suricata suricatta (assembly GCF_006229205.1). NCBI lineage: Eukaryota > Metazoa > Chordata > Mammalia > Carnivora > Herpestidae > Suricata > Suricata suricatta. The sequence goes on along the minus strand of NC_043707.1, from coordinate 122,437,994 downwards.
CTACCTAGTGGTTACACAGATTGTCTTTTAAGGGAAACCCATAGTTTTTTTAAAGTTTTTTTTTTATGTTTTATTTATTTTTGGGAGAGGGAGACAGAGTGCGACTTGGGGAGGGGCGGAGAGAGGGGGAGACACCAAATATGAAGCAGGCTCCAGGCTCTGAACTGTCAGCACAAAGCCCAATACAGGGCTTGAACCTGAGATCATGACCTGAGCCAAAGTCAGACACTTATCCCACGGAGCCACCCAGGTGCCCCAGGGAAACCCATAGCTTTCATGAAAATTGTACCTACAACCACTCTGATGCCAAATCATCAGAGTGACCCCCATGAGGCAAATTATCATCTCCATTTAAAAAATGAGAAAACCTAAACAATGAGAAATTAAGTAATTTACTCCAGGGCCCACAGTTAGGAAGAGACAAAGTTAGAATTCAACTCAGGTCTATCTATCTTGGAATTCTCTGTTCCTAACCTTTATTTCCATAATTTTAAACCCAGGTGATGGTTAGTCTGGAAATTTTATTTTATTTTGTTTGTTTGTTTATTTATTTACTTATTTTGGCAGACAGAGAGAACACAAGCAGGAGAGAAGAGAGAAAGGGAGACACAGAATCCGAAGCAGGCTCCAGGCTCTGAGCAAGCTGTCAGCACAGAGCCTGATGCGAGGCTCGAACCCACAAACCATGAGATCATGACTTGAGCTGAATCAGACACTTAACTGACTGAGCCACCCAGGTGCCCCTGGAAATTTTAAAGATCAGGAAGATTTTCTATTGAGATTGCATTAGATCTATAATTTAATTTGAGGAGAATTAATATTTTAACAATATTGAGACTTCCAATTCATGAACACATATACCTTCATCTGTTGAGGTTTTATTTAAATTTGTAGACGTCAGTATTCAGGTCTTGCATATCTTTTGTTGACATCATCCTTAAGAATTTAATATTTTGGAGGCACCTGGGTGGCTCAGTTTGTTAAGTATCCGACTTTCAGTTTCAGCTCAGGTCAGGAACATGTGGTCTTTGAGTTTGAGCCCCGATCGGGCTCTGCGCTGACAGTGCAGAGCCTGCTTGAGATTCTCTCTCTTTCCCTTTCTCTCTGCCCCTCCTTCGCTTGCTCTCTTTCTCTCTCAAAATAAATAAACTTTAAAAAAGAATTTAATATTTTGAATATTGTCAATGGCATGTTTTCTTAAATTTCAATGTCCCATTGTGTGGTGCTAGTATATAATAATACAGTTGGGGCACCTGGGTGGCTCAGTCGCTTAAGCGTCTGGCTTCGGCTCAGGTCATGATCTCACAGTTCGTGGGTTCGAGCCCCACATTGGGCTCTGTGCTGACAGCTAGCTCAGAGCTTGGAGCCTGCTTCAGATTCTGTGTCTCCCTTTCTCTCTGACCCTCCTCTGCTTGCACTATGTCTCTCTGTCTCTCAAAAAATAAACAAAAAACCTAAAAAATTAAAAAAAAGAATACAGTTGATTTTCATATATATTGACATGTCCTCTGCTGTTTTCTCAACATACTTATTAGTTCTAATGGCTGTTTTTCTAGATTCCTTAGAATTTTCCCCAAGACAATCTTGTCCTCTGTAAATAAAGATAGTTTTATCTATTCTTTTCTGATCTGTATGCATTTCATTTCTTTTTCTTGTTTATTGCATTGGCTACAATCTCTGGAACAATATTAAATTTAAAAACATTTTTGCCTTATTCTCACTCTTAGAGGGAAGCACTCAGTTTTTAATCATTATATAAGATGTTATCTGTGGAATTTGCCTACATGTCCTTTATCAGGCTAAAGAAGTCCCTTCTCTTCCTAGTTTGCTGAGAGTTTTGATCATGAATGTATTCTGGATTTTGTCAAATGCTTTTTCTGTATCTATTGAGATGATCATATGCTTTTTGTTGTTTTTATTGTTTTAGTCTATTGATGTAGTGATTATATAGATTGATTTAAGATGTGAAACCAACATTGCATTTCTGAGATACACAGCTATTTGGATGATCTATTTCTTCTTGAAGGAACTTGGTCGTTTGTGTCTTTCAAGGAATTTGTTCATCTAGGTTGCTGGCATCTAATTTACTGGCATAAAGTTGTTCATAATATTCCTTTATTATTTTTTTAAGTTTATTTATTTATTTTGAGAGAAAGAGCGAGGAGGGGGAAGAGCAGAGAGAGGGTGAGAGAGAAAATCCCAAGCAGGCTTCACACTGTCAGTGCAGAGCCCAGTGCAAGGCTCAAATTCAGGAACCGCAGATCCTGACCTGAGAGTCTGATGCTTAACCGCTTAACTGACTGAGCCACTCAAGCGCCTCTCCCTTATTATTATTTTAATACCTGTGGTATCTAGAGTAATGTCCCTGGAATGTCTCTCATTCCAGATATTAGTAATTTATGACTTTTCTCTTTTTTCCCCCCCTGATCAGTCTGGCTAGAAAGTTACCAATTTTGCTGATGCTCTCAAAGAAGTAGCTTTTGGCATAATCAACATTCTTTATTGTTTTTCTATTGTCTATTTCATTGATTTCTGTTTTTGAAATCTGCAAGCTTTATCCTGCTTCTTCCACGGGAAACTGACTAAAATACTGACTCTGCCTCATTCTCCTAAGTTGCTAGTAAAAATGCCTGACCTTTCTGGAGGGCAATAAGGTAATAACAAAATGTTTAAAATGTGTATAAAATGCACATACTCTTTGCTTCTGAAATACTACTTTGAGGAATTTATGCACTAGTATTTTGGAAAATAACAACTGACAAGGGCAGGGAGAGCAGCCCTTGATTTGTAGCCTTTCCTGATTTTGTGATATAAATGTTCCCACAATGGCCAATTTGAAGCTGCTAACATAAATGTGTAGTTGTGAAGAGATGCCCACAGTTGACTCTCAGGAGCCAGCACAAATAGGCTCCAGAATAGCACTGAATTTATGTTAAAGAGAAAATTAGGGGGGTGCCTGGGTGGCTCAGTCAGTTAAGCATTCGACTTTGGCTCAGGTCATGATCTCATGGTTTGTGGGTTCGAGCCCCTCATCAAGCTTTGTGCTGACAGTTTGGATCTTGGAGCCTGTTTCTGATTCTGTGTCTCCTTCTCTCTCTGTCCCTCCCCCGCTTGTAATCTGTCTCTGTCTCTCAAAAATAAATAAATGTAAAAAAACCTTTCATAGGTATAGAAAAAAACCCAAATGATAGACAACAAAATATTAACAATGATTCTTCGTATTTTTGAAATACTTGACAAACTTTCTAAAACGAAGCTATGAAACTAGAAAAGAAAAAAAGAAGCCACAAACTCCTAAGTAAAAAGAATTGTGTGTGTGGTTTTCAGAGCCCAGTTGTGCCCTAAGTATGTGTCCGAACAACTGAAGAGGTAAGGAGATTCAGAAGCAGCTGACTGTTCCTATGACCATAGTCCTAAAGAGCCACTTTCACTTTCCTTCCTTCGGGATCTCAGAGGGGAGTCTTGACTAATCCCCACAGCCTTTGTAGGGACACTATGGCAAAAAGAAAATGATTTACTGATCCCCAACTGGGAAGCTAGAAAGCCTGACAAGAGACGGGCAAGTGTTCTGATTGCCTAAAAAGCAACATGCTTTAGAAAAATGAAACTAAAAACAAAGCAAAATGAAATTTATTTATTACACTGTACGTTACCATGATGTTGGCATCTGCTCATTTGCCAGTCAACAAATGGGCACCTACTTGGCGTCTAATTTTTTGGAGGAAAATATATGACTTTAGTTTGGTATTTCTTAAAAGGCAATCTCTGAGTTCTTTCCTCCTATTTACCACACGCTGTGCACTCTACTAGAGGATTTAAAGGCTTTAGCTCATTTGATTATTAAAACAAAACAAAACAAAACAAAACAAAACACACTAGGGGCGCCTGCTGGCTCAATCAGTAGAGCAGCCTACTATTGTTGGTTTTTTGGTTTTTTTTTTTTAGAGTGAGAGTACGTTCAGGGAAGGGGCAGAGAGAGGGAGGGGACAGAGGATTTGAAGCGGGCTCGGGCACTGCCAGGCTGAGAGCAATAAGCGTGACGTGGGGCTCAAACTCATGGGCCACAAGATCATGACCTGTATTATACCTACTTTGCAGGAGTGTTTCAGAGGACCGAGTTAATTAAATAAGGTGCCCAGCACCATGTCTGGCATAAAGCAGTTGTTCAATCAGTGGTAATTATTTTATTTGCTAGGGGCTGTAGGCAACGTCCCTTCTGCCGGTGTCCCGTCTGAGTCTATCTCCTCCTCTTCCTGAGCGAGCAGGCAGCCATACTACATTTCCCACGTTCCCTTGCTGTTAGGTGTGGCCATGTGACAGAGTTCTAGCCAATGGGGTGTGAACAGGCACACTCCGTCCACCAAATCATCCTCCCCATGCCCTTTCTTCTTCCTGTGGTTGGAGAGCATGGGCGCTTTGGGAGCCGCGCGGCGAAGATGGGCAGAGCCATGAGATGGACGGAGCCTGGGTTATTGAATAACTGCTAGAAAGAAGGTCACATGTCAATCAGGGACACTTGTTTTGGATTTTATGTTAGCAAGAAATGAACTTGTTTTGTGGGTTTGTTTGTTTTAGCACTAAGTACTACTGTAAAGGATCAATGAAGGGTCCATTCACATGGTTGGCAATCCCCAGGCTCCAAGCATCACGAGTCCAGTCTTTGTGGCCCGGAGAAGTCCACGCACAGGGCCTGGCCAGGGTAGTACTGCTCACTCCAGACCTCTTCATACCCTGCACCACCCCTAAGCAGACACAAATTATCAAATAATAGAAGAGCCAAAGACTGTGAACTCGACATTCAGTATGCTGGACAGTTACCCTGACCTAAGACTCCTGGAGACATATGATCTCAACCTAAAATTAAGGCTCTGATAATAACATTTTGAGGTTGGCAGGTTTCCAAAGGAAAAAACTCTGAGTGGGATGGTGGGTTGCCTCTCAAGCCATATTCCCGTGAGGTCCACCTGCTCCTTGGTAACTAAACTCTCTTGCTCACAAATCTCCTATGACTGTCTTTCCAGGTTTCCATCAAGTCCTACCTCCTCCAGAAAGCCTTTTTTAACCATTCAAGTCTAATTGCTTGCTCTTATCTCCTCTTATTTTTGTTGCTTGCAACACTCATCACACTCATTTGACTATTGCTTTTCCCTCTTTTTTCTTATTCTTTCTTTCCTATTTCTTAACTCTGAGCTACTTTTCTTAACTCTTTGAGACAGAGAAAAATGAAGGAGTGAAGTGGAAGAGAAGGTGTCCCATGGAGAAAGCATCAGAACACAGAAGCAGAGCCATTGTCCCACTCTGTTGTTTACAGCCTTGTGACAATGGGCAAATCACTTTTCCTCTCTGGACCTGAGGGATTAAAACCCAACCAATGGTTCTGTTTGCTTGAAAACCACTAACGCCCCCTTTGGGTTATTTTTTTTTTTCCTTTTCAAACCCTGTGAACTACAATCAAACCGCATTTGCAGACGGGAGCAGTGGAAAGAGTGGACGAGATCTGAAGTCAGCTAGGTCTAGGATCTCAAATCCACAGTTCATTAGCTGTATGACCGTAAGTAAATCCCTTTCCCTTCTGACCCTGAGTGATGCTGCTTCTCCCTCTCCTCTTTTCTCTTCCCTTATATCCTCTCAATTCCTTTTGTTTCCTTTCTATCCTTCTTTTTATTTTTGAAATCAAATGCACTGTTGTAATTTTCATATAATAAAACACACCCATTTAAAGTATACAGTTGGGGGTATTGTTGGGCTAGTGCTGAGCGTGGGGCCTGCTTAAGATTCTCTCTCTTTCCCTTTGCCCCTTTCCCCCACTGGGGCTCTTTAAAATATATAAAATTAAAATAAAGTAAAATAAAATAAAACCCCAACCAAGATATGGAACAATTACATTCGTTCCCTAAATTCTCTCATTCTCCTTTGCTGTTAATCTCTCCACGTCCAGAAAATCACTGATATGCTTTCTGTTATATAGGTTTGCCTGTTCTAAAGTTTCATGTAAGGGAATAATACGGTGTGTGCTCATTTTTGTTAGGTTCCCTATTAACATATTGTTTTTGAGATTCATCCATATTACTGCAGAAATCAGTTCCGTTTGTTTTGATTAGTATTTCCTTGTATTACTATTATTTTTAAATATTTATTTAATTTTTGAGAGAGAGACAGAGTGAGATCATGACCTGAGCCGAAGTTGGACGCTTAACTGACTGAGCTACCCAGGCGCCCTGTATTTCATTGTATTATTATACCACAATTCATTTATCCATTTACCTGCTGATGGACATTTGGGTTATTTCCAATTTGGGGCTATGTTTATGTTATAAACATTCATATATAAGACTTTTTTATAGACATATACTTTCATTTCTCTCAAATAAACATCTAGGAGTGAAATTGCTGGGTCATAAGTTAAGTGTATGCTTCATTTTACAAGAAACTATGGAATTGTTTTCCAAAATAGTTGTAGGTATCATTTTACCATCCCATGTGGCATTTGAAGGTTTTAATTGTTCAATTTCCTCACTAACACTTGGTATTATCCGTCTGTTTAAATTATAGCTATCTGAGGGATGTATATAGATATCTCATTTTAATTTTTTAAAAGATTTTCTGTTTTCTTTTTAAATTTTTTTTAATGTTTGTTTAGTTTTGAAAGACAGAGAGAGACAGAGTGCAGGCAGGGGTGGGGCAGAGAAAGAGGGAGGCACAGAATCAGAAGCAGGCTCCAGGCTCTGAGCTGTTAGCGGGGCTCAAATCCATGAACCGTGAGATCATGACCTGAGCTGAAGTCAGATGTTTAACTGACTGAGCCACCCAGGCGCCCTATTTTATTATTTTTTTAATGTTTTTATTTATTTTTGAGAGACAGAGAGAGACAGCATGAGCAGGGGAGGGTCAGAGAGAGAGGGAGACACAGAATCCGAAGCAGGCTCCAGGCTCTGAGCTAGCTGTCAGCACAGAGCCCGATGCAGGGCTCGAACCCACGAGCTGTGAGATCATGACCTAAGCCGAAGCCGGACGCCCAACCGACTGAGCCACCCAGGTGCCCCTCATTTTATTTTTTAAAGGTAACTAATCTATATACCCTGCGTGGGACTCGAACTTATAACCTTGAGATCAAGAGTTGAGTGCTGTGTGGACAGAGCCAACCAGGCACTCCTCATTTTAATTTTTTTAATGTCTTATTTATTATTTGTTTTTGAGAGAGACAAACAGAGCACATGTGGGGAAGGGCAGAGAAGAGAGAGGGAGACACAGAATCGGAAGCAGGCTCCAGGCTCTGAGCTGTCAGCACAGAGCCCAAAACGGGACTCGAACCCACGCACTGTGAGATCATGACCTGAGCCGAAGTCAGATGCTTAACCGACTGAGCCACACAGGCGCCCCACATTCTTCTCTTTTTTAATATTGACCCAGGAATAGAATTACTGGGACCTAGACTATAGTCAAAATGAGTTTGACTATGTAGTGGCACCTGCTCTCCAGAATGGTGGTGCTGATTTAATATTCCTACTAAAGCTCCTATATTCCTCCCGTTTTGGCAAACACTTAGCATTACCTAGCTTTCTAATGTTTGGCAGTCTGTTATAACCTAATATCTCCATGATGTTTTTAAAAGCAGATTTATGGGCACCTGGGTGGCTCAGTTGGTTAAACATCTGACTTCGACTCAGGTCATGATCTCATGGTTCGTGGGTTCAAGCCCCACGTCAGGCTCTGTGCTGACAGCTCAGAGCCTGGAGCCTGCTTCGAATTCTATGTCTCCTCTCTTTCTGCCCCTCCCCCGCTCACACTGTCTCTCTCTCTCTCTCTTTCTCTCTCTCTCTCTCTCTCTCTCTCTCAAAACTAAACATTAAAAAAATTAAAAATAAAACACAAAAGCAGATTTATTGAGATAAAACTGATAAGCAATAAACCGCACAGAGAACAGTTTGATGAGTTCTGACCTTTGTATACACCTGTGAAACCATCTTCACAGATAATAAATGTATTCTTAACTCTCACCCCTGCCAACAGCTTCCTTGTACCCCTTTGAGTCTGAGCCTTCTCATTTGCAGAATGCAGCTCAGTTTTGAGGACATAGGGTGTGACCTTAGTTTGAGCTCTGGCACATAGAATGTGCTGGGGAAGTTGGGTAGAATAAATGCTACCACACAGCAGGGGAGATACGTATACAGGCCCTGGAGTCAGACTGCCCAGGTTCTAACCCATCTCTGCTATTTGTTACGTGGACAAGTTACTCTAGAATCCTCTTCTTTCTCTGTAAAAAGGGAATGATAATCGGATACCTATTAACAGGATTGCTATGAAGATTAAGAGTTAAATTTTTTCCTCCATCACAGGTAATTGAATGATTTTTTAGCTAGATTTCTTTTGAAAGTAGCACCGTCTGACATGTAGGGGTTTGGGACTCCAGTTTGGTAACCTCTGAAGTAAATGTAGTCTCTCAGGGGTCTCTAGGACCTCCCACAGGTTTTTGGTCCAGTATGTTCTAGGACTTAAGCGGCGGTGGTAATTCTAAGAATGACCACCAGGGGGAATAGGAATGTACTCTTGTGAACTGGGAGAACAAGTCAGTATTTTTTATCTACCCACGTGGAAATAACAATATTGATATCTGAGCAATAGCTCCTTCTTAGTATGTCACATCCAGGGCTTATGTGAGTGATTCATGGTTAGTGTTTTGCCCCCCCTGGGTCTCTGTGGTCGAGCATTTTAATGTACATATGAACAGAAGGACTAACCAAGCCTTTTGGAGAGTAACCTGTTGAATAAGTAGCAGTTGTAGCCAATATTCATTGAGTGCACACTTTGTGTTGGGCACCATTCTAAGTGGTTTTCATTAACCTATCCTACAGGGTAGTTATTTTATTTTATTTATTTATTTATTTATTTATTTATTTATTTATTTATTTTTGAGAGAGAGAGTGAGCACATGAGATGGTGAGGGGCATGAGGAGGGGGAAGGAGAATCTTAAGCAGGCTCTATGCCCAACACAGAGCCCAACATGGGGCTCGATCTCACTGTGAGATCATGACCTGAGCCAAAATCAAGAGTCAGATGCTTAACCCATTGAGCCACCCAGGTGCCCCAGACACACCTTTGGAGTCAAAGTGACTGGGTTCAACTCTGACTCTTCCGATTGCTCTGTGACTTTGGATAAATGACCCAGCCTCTCTGAGTCTGTTCATTTGGGTGGAGAAAAGTTAAATACAGGGGCGCCTGGGTAGCTCAGTCAGTTAAGCGTCTGGCTTTGGCTCAGGTCATGATCTCACAGTTCTTGGATTCGAGCCCCGCATCGGGCTCTGTGAGCTCAGACCCTGGAGCCTGCTTCAGATTCTGTGTCTCCCTCTCTCTCTGACCCTCCCTCGCTCGCGCTATCTCTCTCTGGCTCTCAAAAATAAATTTAAAAAAACATTTAAAAATTTAAGAAAAAAGAAAAGTTAAATACATATACTCTATTCATAGAGAGTTTGTGAGATACATACGACCTAGCGTTTATACAAGCATCCAAGAGTTTCTAGCATATAGTAGGAACTAAGAACATGCTTAGGTGGATGCCCCTGGGGAACCTTAGAAGGAGACCGTGAGACAAGGAATCCTGGGTAAGAGATTTATTAAAGAAATGCTCCAAGAAGTCAGTAAGGGCATAGGGAAAGCAGGACAGGGAAGAAGCGGCAGCCAAGCAAACATGAGATTTCAGGCAGTCTCAAAGAGTGGCAGCTTAATCCCTCAGGGAACTCCAGAGTGCAAATTCTACTGGAGACACGTAAACTGGGCTTTCAAACTCACATCCAATTAGTCATTTGCTGAAGACTAGGGAAGAGGGAAGGATCAAAGCCATTCCAGTAGCCTGAGGACTAAGGACAAAGCCATTCCAGTAGCCTCCTCAGAAGAGCCTCAGGTACTGGTTACTAGAAGCAAAAGCAAACAGCAACCAAGGGAGGGATGGGGTGGACTGATAAGAGATCTGAGAGGATCTGGGATGAGCAAGAATAATATCTACTGCAGGGGTTGGGGGGTTTCCCTTCTTTTAGAAAAGCTGGGCTTGAGTCCTTGCTTTGCCACTTACCAGGATCAGATGGAACAATATAATGAAAGTCTTCTGAAGGTAAAATATTAGTTGAGCGTTGTTTTTTTTTTTTTAATCCAACAAGTATTTACAAAACTTCTTCTATAAACCAGGCATGGTACTAAGTGCTGGGATATATACCTTAATACAAGATTTGTGATTCCTAAGGAGCTTTTAATCTAGTGAAGAAGTCAGATAAGGAAATCAAAATTTACCCAATTCTATGATAAGTGACATTATTAACGCATGGTGGGGGAGGGGAGCCATTGTAGGAAGGAGGGTATGGCCAGTTCTCTCGAGGGGCAGGGTTCCAGGGAAGGTTTCAAGAGGAGCTAATGCTTAAACTGAGTTCCCAAAGATGGGGACAGCTTTATCAGGCAGAGAGCCAGAAAGGGCATTCCTGACAGAGGGAACAGCCCAAGCAAAACCAAAGACATGTGAAATAGCCTGACAACTCAAGAGACAGGAAGGTTCAACACAGAGACCTTGGATGCCTAGACTAGGGCTTTAAACTTATTTCCATAAAGCAGTTAGAGCCACTGCAGGACTCTGAGCTGGGGGATGGTTTGACCAACCTTGCATTTTAGAAAAATCATTCTGGCTGGCACTAGTGTAGGCAGTGTTGTGGAGGAAGAGACACACCAGACACGGAGATCAGACAGGAGACATTTAGAAGAGCCAAATCAAGCGCCCAAAGGAGGTACCCAAAGAGCTTGGATAACTGAATGGAGAGTGGTGCCTTTTACCAAGATTACAAAGTAGTATTTTGCCAAGGTGAGGGGAAATAAAAGTTTTTATATTTTCCCTATTGATTTCAGACAAGAAACCAGGGTAATGGATAAGACTGGGGAGAACCTGTAGATGAAATTAATTATTAATAACAAATCATATGGAATAACATGTTCCTCAAAGTACTTTCTCATCCATTATTGGATTGATCCTTGAAAGACCCTGGGAGGGGAAAGAAGCAATTGACAGATGAGAGGTTTGAGGCCTAGAACTGAGTTGTGATGGTCATACAGGATGGGGGGGCTTAAATGTTTTTTAATAAAATGCGGAATGAATAAGAACCTTGACGTCTTTTAGGGGAAACAAGTTTTCCCTCCATTACACAAGTTAATATGTACTTGTAAAAGACAATTTGAAAACGACTAAAAAGTAGGAAAAAATGGTTTACCCCTTATGGCCTCACAAAGAATTATCAGTAATATTTTGGTGTGGCTTTTTTACCCCCCCCCAATTTTCCATGCTTAGTATTCTTATTTTAAGCTTGTTTATTTATTTTGGGGGGAGAGAGAGAGAGAGAGAGAGAGAGAGAATATGAATGGGAGAGGGGCAGACAGAGGGAGGGAGAGAGAGAATCCCAAGCAGGCTCCACACGGTCAGTGCAGAGCCCGAAGCAGGGTTTGAACTCACCAACCGTGAGGTCATGACCTGAGCAGAAATCAAGAGTCAGTCACTTAACCAGCTGAGCCACGCAGGTGCCTCTAATGCTTAGTTTTCAGTCTGCTTTTTCAGTTTTTTCTTCATGTTGTATTATAATATAAACACTTCATCGCATAGTCATAATTTTTAAGATAATTTTTAATAGCTTCAGAACATTCCAAGTGGATGGTTTTGACCAAATACTAATTGGTTGATATTTGGGTTGCATATTTTAAGCATTTGTTTCCAACATAAAATGATCATTGTGATGAACAGCTTTGCACATACGGCTTCTTCTGAATTTTGAATTCATCCCTTAGAATGGGGTTTCCAGGAGTGGAATGACAAAGTCAAGGTGAAGAACATTCTACAACTCTTGATAAAATACTGCCAATTGTTTACAACAAAGATTATACCAGCATTTCTTGGACTCTCCATAAGTATTCCTGTTATGAATCCCATTTTTGCTACCTCATAATAATAAAAAGAGAGTGATACGCTTAAAAAAAGGGGGGGGGAGATTTCAGCTGTGCCCAAAGCCTTCATCAGCTGAGGGACATCTTACCTCCCGTCTCGTTTGTCTGCTGTTATTTCTCTTTTGAACAGCAGATGGCAGGCGAATCCCACAACAGGTGGTCATGACTTAATTTAATTGCAGTGAGAAGAAAATTGCTTCTTTTCCCACATGTATGTCTTTCCTGAGATAAACAGCATGCAGGGCATCTGCCTCCTTATTGGAAGTAAGATGCTCACGAAGGTGGCTTTCCGGCAAGGAATATCAAGGTAGCCGATATAAATTCTGAGCGTTAGGTTATACTGTGCGCTCTGTGGAGAAACACATTTCTCAGAAAGAAGCAAATGGAGGTTGAAATTCCACGTATTCTAAATTTCCCCAGTTAATAATCATTAAAAAAAAGTTTATAGCCAGAAAGTCACAGAGGCCCTTCTGTTGTAATTGTTAGAGTTTAGAGTCAGTGGGAACGCCCGCCCTTCTCGCCCAGGGGATTTTAAAAGCCAGTCCCACCCTCTCCCCACAATTCTCTCCCCTAGCACTCATTTCCCATCCCTTCACAAAACTGCCAGGGTAATTGACTCTTAGATGAGATGAGTTTGACTTTCTACCCTGATTTTGTAACAAGTTCTTTTGGTGAGGTTCTTTGTTTGAAAATGCACAATAAAAATGGCTTTAGAATGACTTCAGAGGATCCTTTCTTTTTCTGGTGCCAACAACAGATTCCAAAGCAGCTATTATTCGAGGTGGGTGATAGGATCCCTGGAGACGGTTTAAGTATCGGTTTTCAAAGTGCTTAGGAGCCTGAAATGTCCTGGATGGTATATTTGCAGGTGCATAATTGGCCAAGTGCTCCAGGGGTTATAAAGACTGCCTTCCTGTGGTTGGAATAGACACATTTAGCCTCTTACTGAAATTGAAGGCTGCAACGCCGATAACAAATCTGATTCTAACTCTCTCGAGTCACTGCAGCCCAAAGGTGCCTTTGTCTCCTAGGAGAAAGAGGTTGGAGGTAAGTGAATGGGCCTTAACCAGAGCCATGTACAAAACATTGCCAAGGAAAACTTTTGTCCTAAGAGTGTAGGTTGAGGCTGTTGTGTGTGAAGCAAATTTGCTTTGTTCTCAGCCCACCTGCCTGAACGCAAGTATTGCGAGATGGCTGGGCCCACAGATCAGCAAACTGCTTTAAAAGCAGACTTTTGGTGGGAAATTTTAAACATACAATGGCTTTAGTTTTGTTAGACAGAACTCTCCAACCTGGCTTTTTTTTTAATTGCACTAACCAAAATAAATCTGGATAAACTTAAATGGCTACCTTGATGTCAGGAGAAAATGGATATTGTCTCTCCTGAGCGTGTTTGAATGGAAGCACATAATCCTAGCTACATCCAGATAAGAATCCACCTCCTCCGTAGAAAGCTTTCCTGGAAGGGAATATCACCAAGAGTATTTACTTTGCGGTTTGATGGTTCCAACCTGTCTTAGTAAAACTTCTAAAAGAAATCGTTTGCCCACTCTTTCACTCTTCCATTGGTAGTTAATACTTATGTGTACTTAGTGGTGCTCTGAGCTCCTTTTATTTCTCAAGGCCCCTGGCATTTGATGATACCCGTGCTGCAGATGTTTTCATCACAGCCAATACAGACAGGGTGGTGTTTCGTGGGGAAGGGGCCAGGAGGGAGGAAAAGATCACCTATGTGTTTTCCTAGGTCAGTTGACTTAAGAAACCAGTATAGTTACCTTTTAAGATTCAATGTCTTTATTTTTTTTTAATTTTTATGTTTCTTATTTATTTTTGAGAGACAACGCAAGCATGGGAGGGTCAGCGAGAGAGGGAGACACAGAATCTGAAGACAGGCTCCAGGCTCTGAGCTAGCTGTCGGCACAGAGCCTGATGCGGGGCTCGAACCCACAAATCGCAAGATCATGACCTGAGCCAAAGTTGGACGCTTAACCAACTGAGCCACCCAGGCGCCCCAGATTCAAAGTCTTTAAATATTAGGGTCTCTGATTATGAAGACATGGGTGAAACTGCTTCACTCAGACAAACCTGAGTGGAGGATGTAGGTGTCACAGACAAATCAAAGAGAGGTGCCTCTCACCAGGAAAGATTTAATCAGCTCTCCTTCCCAGGATCAGCTGCTGGTGTTCAGTGCCTGTCTGCCAGTACTTGTCTGTGTTCCAGGCAGGAGACGCTGCTAATTATGGGAGCAATTCCCATGGATACAGAGAAGAATTGTCTAAGCTGGGGAGTCAAAGCTCTGATCGAGAGGGTGCTGAGAGGAAAAATGCCCCCAACATTCTCAGAGGAAATTCCAGAGTTGTCAAGGGATGTGCCATCTCTGCAGGAATGCCCAAGTATCTAGTATTTGAAGATCTGGAAACATGTTTTCCTTTACTTTCCTAACTCTTGCACTAAGGATCCCTGTATTTGAGAAATGGAATTTAAAAAGCGGTTTCTTTTATTCACACATTATCTGATAAGTTTATCTTGGGGGTGAAAAAAAGCAGGCTTTACCCAGAGTGGTTCTCACAAATGACGGTACCTGAAAAGAGGCAGAGTTGGCCATCAGGGCAGCCAAAATGGCACGAGCATTTGAAACCTGTTGTCTAATCCTTGGCAAAGATACCTCCGGATCCGTTCTGTTGTATGTAAAGTAAGCTGTGGCAAAACTTACCTTCCTTGTGACACAAAATCTACATTCACAAATGAGCTTCTCCAACATCAGTTTAAATTTATATTCCGTCCCTCTTCTTTCTCCATTATGCAGAGCACCTGCTGCCAGTCCCTCCCCCACGCCTCCAGCTGTCTGTCTGTCTCATTTGTGTCAATTAAGAATTCAATACTGCTTGATTTAATTGAATGACTTTCCCTGTATAGAATCCCGACCAGAGATAGGGCATGAACCATCACTCCCATTGCCCAGAATAAAAACTCTAACACTCCAAAGGCATGCAAGGGTCCCTTAGAAAAGACAAGGGGGTCCTTGGCTGGCTTTGTCAGTGAAGGCAAGGAGGGCAAGACAAGATTCCTTGGCAGTGCCAGTTATGTGGTTGGTGGTCTACCAAAAGGCAGCACTGCATAAACCAAGATCATTTGGGTCCACTCACTTAGTTAAGGATTTCAGAAGTGGTTCTTTAGGCTTAGAATCCATAGAACCAACTGGAAGAAATAAGCTTCCACACCACTTCTTAATTTACAAAGTGACTTCCCATCCTCAGAAAACTGACTTTGACTTTCGGTTCCTTCAGTCTTTGAACAAATAGGCTTTGTTCTTTAGTCACCTGCCTCTGTTCATTGAGCACCTGCTATGTGCCAGGCAGTGTTCTAGGAGCTGAAAGCCATGTTCCAAAAACAGAAAGTAAAGTTCTTCTCCTCATGGGACTTAGATTCTAAAGGGAGTTGGGGGGGGGGTCTCAAACAATAAACAAATAAGTAAACAGATGATATACCAAATGGTAAAAGGGATTATGAAGAATCAGAGAGGAGAGGGTTTTTTTTTAATTTTTTAAATGGTTTTATTTATTTTTGAGATAGATTCAGAGCATGAGCGGGGAGGGGCAGAGAAGGAGACACAGAATCGGAAGCAGGCTTCAGGCTCTGAGCTGTCAGCACAGAGCCCGGTGCGGGGCTTGAACCCATGAACGTGAGGTCATGACCTGAGCCGAAGTTGGAGACTTAACTGACTGAGCCACCCAGGTGCCCCCAGAGAGGAGAGTTAAGGGAGATGGGGATTATGGTTTGAACAGAGTTTTTAATTTAGAAAGGATGGTCAGAAAGGACTGCCTGAGCTGAGACATAAAAGGAGGAAGGGAGAAAGTCAGATAAATATGAGAGGGAGGAGAATTCTAGGCGGAGGGTACGGCAAATGCAAGGGCCCTGAGGCAGGAGTTCCCGTGTTGAAGGAGACCAGTGTGGGTGAAGAGAGTGAGCCAAGGGAGAGATGTCAAGGAAGTCTGTAAGTCATTGTAGGCTTTTACTCTGAGATGGAAGGCTACTGGAGAAACGGCATATTTTATGATACGATTTATGTTTTAAAAGCTTTATTCTGGCTGCTGGGTAGAAAACAGAAGATAGGAGAGCAAGGGCAGAAGCAAGGAGAACAGTTAGGAGGCAATTGCAGGAGTCTAGGGAAGAAACATGGTGGCTTAGATCAGAGTGGCAGCACTCGAGATGGTGACAAGTGGTTAGATTTTAGAGGTAAAGGTGCCAGGAACTGCTGATGGACACGATGGGGGTATATGAGAAATAGAGAGGAGTCAAGTACATTGTGGATGTTAGTTGGGGCCTGAGTAACTATTATTAGATAATCTAATGGGATGAGTAGAGACCTTGGAATCAGGTGACACTAAATCTTAAATCCATGGCTTCTGGGTTTTGTGATCTTGGGCAAGTCCCTGAACCTCTTTGAGCATCTGTTTCTTCATCAGTAAGAAGATGATCATGATGACAGTATTGCCCCTCTCACAGGTCTGTGTTTAGAATTGAATGGGATGTGAAAATTCTTAGAATAATACTCAACAAGCATCACTTGAATCCTGGGAGTAAATAATACCTTTTGAAATATTATGAGTCTGGTGTCTTCTAATAGTTTTCTCATTAACTTACAACCTCTAATGGCTTCCCATTGTATTTTTAATAAAATCCAAACTCCTTCCACATCCAGGAAGACACTTCATGGTGTAGCCTCACCTACCTGTCCAACTCATCAGCCACCTTGACCATCTTATCTGGCTGCTAAAGAACTTGACAACTTTCCAGTTTCAGAACTAGCACATACTCCCATCTCTCTGCCTGGCATGGCCCTCACCCAGGCGGCTGGTACCTTCTCGTCTTGTTAGAAACTCTATCTCAGAGTGGCCTTTCCTGACCATCACTTTAAAAATAGGTTCCCACCCTTATTCTTTCTTTCGGAGTTTGTTCTTTTCATTCAGGAAAGTTAATCACAATTTCTAATTCTGTTTTTCTGTTTATCGTCTGTCTCTTCCAGTAGACTGTAAGTTCTCTGAAGTCAGGGACCCCCAAGTGTATGCTCAATGCCTGGCACAATGTTCGGCTCACAGTAGGCTCTCAATAGACATTTGTTGAAAGGCTGAGTGACATTAAAGGCTGTTAGTGGTATTCTGCTGCTACTCTTTTTCATTTTCTTTTTAAAGATTTTGTTTTTTAACATAACCTCTAGACCCAATGCGGGGCTCAAACTCACAACCCTGAGATCAAGAGCTGCATGCTCCACCGACTGAGCCAGCCAGGCGCCCCTCTTTTTCTTTTTTTAAAATCTCACTTTCTTCATATTTGGCACAATTCTATGTAGCATTTTATTGCTGAGTGGAAACACTTTGTCCTGTTGAATCGAAAATCCCTTGACTCCTTTTTTCTGTTCACTGTGCTGGGCTTAATGTCTATGTAAATAGTACTAACACTGATTTGTTCAATTTTTTTGTGCTCGCTTCTTGAGGACGTATCTGTCTTTATAGGCAGGTGACAGAAGAATAGACCTAAGCTTCAGATCACCTAAGAATCCCCACTCTTATCCATCCAAAGTATTTGCATGGGCCTAGGGAGTGGGAACGGCATTCCAAGAAAAGGAAAGTATCAGCAAAGACATGCTACATGTTGTGTGTAGGATAATTAGGAAACACAAAGTTTTTGGTGGTTGGGGCCACAGTGTCAAAGATCTGGTTAGCTAGAAAATTCTAACGAGTTAGAAATATTCCCTCTTCTTCTGTATTCTGAAAGAGTGTGTGTAAGACTGATGTCACCTCTTCCTTAAATGTTTGCTAGAATTCGCCAGTGAAACCATCTGGGCCTAGAGCTTTCTTTATGGAACATTATTGATAACAAATTCAATTCCTTTAATAGAGATAGGGCAGTTCACATTTTTTCTTTAATCTTGTGTCAGTTTTAGTTAAGTTATATTAGGTAAGGTCTTGAATGCTAGACTGAATCTTTTATTGAAATTAATTACATGTTGGAGTCATTACAGTGTTCACGCAAAAGGATGACAACACTTTAGGAAGATTCATCTGGAGAATGTACAATGAAGGTTTGAAAAACAGGTCAGAGAAAAAGGAGAAACAGAGTTAGGAAAGCCAGAGAGCAGACTTTTACAGAAATGTGAGGAATAAGTAACAAGAGCCCTGACTATAGTGCTTTTGGAAATGGGGGGAAAGAACCAAATTCCAGAAACATAACCACTTCTTTATCTATATCTCCTTTTGCCTGAACTAGGGTATTGATAACTTTTAGTACTTAATGGAACAGTATGCTGCTTCTCAGCATCTATTCTGACCACGGTGGAAAGCATTCCTTGTACCAGAGCCCAGTGGTAGAAAGGTATAATATTTCTTCTGTGATTTAGACTTCCAGCCTTTAAAACTGAGGCCTTAGGAACTGGTGCCAGCTGTCTGTCCTTTTGGTTTTAAGTTTAACTTCACAACTAGATTTTCCAATATACTGTTGATATTTTTCTTTTTTATGTGACAGATGTGGTTTCACAGGGCATCTAGAGGCTGCTTAAATTCTGTAAGTAAATACTGTGGTGTAGCTGTTTTCCTAAATTGGGAACTGAAGTGGCAGCTATGATAGAGGGAAGAAACATGGGATTTAAAGTCAAAAGGCTTGAGTTTTAACACTGGCTCAACCACTTATTAGCTGTGTGACCTAAGGCAAGGCACTTAATCTCTCTGAGCTTTAGCATTCTCTTGTGTAAACTGAGCATAATACTAGTCTTGCTTATTTCACAATTCGTTCTGAGAACCAAATGAAAGAAACTATTTTTCATTTTTTAAACAAATAACCCACTTAAAATCCACTGTCTAATTATTTATGTGAATAATGTCTTAAGTTAAAGTAAATGAACATAAATGAAAATCTTTTAGCTGAAAATTGTAGTAAGTTTTACTTGTTTGTCTTTTGGGTGGATTTCCATACCTCTAAAGTGACTACAGTAGTGCTATTTGGCTTTCAGGGGTAAAAACTAAAATTTACTTTTTGATATGAAAATGTCAACAAAGCCTAAGAAGACTTCATAGCTTTAAGGGTTGAGTAACTTTCAAGGAGAAATTATTGTGCATTTAGGAAAGATACTAGAGTTAGGTGAGAATTTGCAAGTCCTTACTCTTAACCTATGCTCTGAGAGGTAGTAAACCAATTATCAGGAATTATTTACTTTTATTTTTTAATGCTTTTTTATTTTTGAAAGACAGCATGAGCAGGAGAAGGGCAGAGAGACAGGGAGGCACAGAATCCGAAGCAGGCTCCAGGCTCTGAGCTGTCAGCACAGAGCCCAACTCTGGGCTTGAACCCACAAACCGTGAGATCATGACCTGAGGCAAAGTTGGACACTTAACCAACTGAACCACCCAGGCACCCCAGGAGTTGTGTTTTACCAGATGTCTATATGGCTTGCTTGCTCCCTCACCCCTTTCAGGTCTTTACTCCAGTGATACCTTCTCAGTGAGAGCTTCCCGCCTATCCAGTTTAAAATTTAAACCTTCCCCCAACACTTCTTATTGCCATTCTAAGGCTGTTTTTTCTCCACAGCATTTATCATTCAACATATCATAGAACTGGTTACTTTGTTTATATTTCTCTTTCCTCACCCCTGTCCTCCACTGTAATGCAGCCTCCATGAATTTTATCTTTTCATTGTTGTATCTCTAGAATATAGGACAGTACTTGGGACAAAATAGGCACTTGATACATTTATTTGTTGAATGAATTAAAAAAAAACACTTTATGGGTTCTCTCTTTGAATTTCATAGTGTAAGAATATGGAAAATCCAGAATACGGCATTTTGACAAAACAGTGACGGGACTCTGTGACCCAGATGCTTCTAATACCAGCCACAGCTGACCACCATGTCCACATTTAAACAAAAAGGCTCCTATTCCCTCAGCTCTGAGAACAGTGATTGGGGACTTTTATGGCCACTGTTTATTGAGGATGGTAGAACACAGGAAGTAGCAAAGGGGTACCCAGGGGCTCATCTTCTAAGAAAATGCTCCCCCAAATCTTGGGATCTGGCCCTCTGCCTATCAAGTAAGGTTGGGAGTCATTAAGATAATCCTCTCCTCTCACTTCCAGAGGATTCCCTCTGAAACACAAGTACCTCAGGAGGGGATCACAGCTTAATCCTTCATCATTTAACACTTGAGTTGGATTTAGAATATGGGGTGAGGACTGGCAGGAACATTTTGCCAATTTTGCCGTTGTGCCTGGGGCAGACTCTTACTAGCTGCTTTCACATGCCAAAGTCTTCTTGCCTGTAAACATCACTCCTCAAATACTATAGATTGCAACAAATGGAAAAGGATGAGAAATGAATCCCTGTTTCTAACCAGCTACAGTGTTGCCGGTTCTATCAACCTGACCTCTGCAATTGTAATTACAAAGAAATCATAAGGTGAAAGGAGATTTGGATTCCAAACATACCAGACTAATGTCACAAAAGGTGAACCAAGTTATCTGCCTTCCAGTTTGTGCTCTGAGGTGTAAATTTGGCAGTAGCGATGCCCATTGGTTAGGTCACTGTGTGATATAAATAAGTACCTATATTGTAGTTTGTACCCAAATTTGCATACTCGAGTGACTCTTCCGCTGTTTGCTATAAGCAATGATTCTCCAGCTCCTATCAGGGGACTGTTATACCCTGTGACCCCTGCAAAAACAAATTCCTGGGTCCCCTTTTAGACCTAAAAAAACAAAATTGCAGGGAGAATGCAACCCAATAATCTGTGTTTTTTTAATAAAAAAATTTTTTTTAATGTTTATCCATTTTTTGAGAGAGAGAGAAACAGACAGAGCATAAGTAGAGGAGGGGCAGAGAAGGAGGGAGACACAGAATCTGAAGCAGGCTCCAGGCTCTGAGCTGTCAGTACAGAGCCTGATGTGGGGCTTGAACCCACAAACTACAAGATCCTGACCTGAGCTGAAGTCGGATGCTTAACTCACTGAGCCACCCCAGTGCACCCCAAAAATCTGTGTTTTTTTAAAATGTTTTATTTATTTTTGATACAGAGAGAGACAGAGCATGACAGGGGGAGGGGCAGAGAGAGAAGGAGGCACAGAACCAGAAGCAGGCTCCAGGCTCTGAGCTAGCTGTCAGCACAGAGCCTGATGCGGGGCTCGAACCCACGAACGTGAGATCTGACCTAGGCCGAAGCCAGAGGCTTAACCAATGAGCCACCCAGGCGCCCCAAAAATCTGTGTTTTTAAACAAGCACCTGGTAATTATCATGAATGGCCAAGTTGGAGAACCCCTGTGAGGGATACCAAGGATATGATATGGACCTTGACTTTAGGAACTTTGTTCTTTACTTGGAAAGTTAGAAATAAGGTAAGAAATAGCTGAATATGGTTTCATCTCAGTGGCCAACATATGGTACACTATATAAAAGTTACCAATATGAAGACCAGAAGAGGAGAAGTCAATGGTGGTGAAGATTGAGTAGAGGAAATAAGACCTTGAGGTTTGGATATGACTTGAACGAGGAGAGGCGCATGTGGGGGGAAATCAGTAGGAAAATGAACAGAGTTCAGAGGCAACAACATAGCAGCATGTTCTCAGAACACAGAGTCGGACCAAATTAGAATACATACTTTGATGAAGAGTTAGGAAGAGAGATTGATAGGTAGGGTTGGGCCAGATTAGAGAAGGTCTTAGAAGTCAGGCAGAAGAGTTTAACCTGCCTAAGGTGGGGGAAATAAGGAGTAAAATTAAACTACCCACTGAGCAAAATCCACTCTGAGTGGCAGAGAAGGGTATGGATTCTGGTGTACCCTTGATGGCTAAGCCTATACCCTCTCTTTCTTTTTAAAAATTTTTAAATTTATATTTATTTTTGAGAGAGAGACAGACACAGAGACAGAACGTGAGCGGGGAAGGGGCAGAGAAAGAGGGAGATACAGAATCCGAGTCCAGACTCTGAGCTATTAGCACAGAACCCCACGCTGGGCCCAGTCACCCCTGTACCCCCTCTTAATTCTGAGACTCTCTCCAGAAAGAGAAAATGACCAGAGAGACCTCTGTGTATCTTCTCACTAAACTCTCAAATACAAATTTTTTCTATCTCTGATACAAATCGCCTTTGCTGCTTCCTTTTGAAATCAACAGAAAAGTTCCCAGGGAACTTGAAAGCTGCTTCACAATTTAGAACAATGCTTACTTTTTTTTTTTTTTTAAGTTTATTTATTTTGAAAAAAAGAGAATCCTAAGCAGGCCCCAGGCTGTCAGCACAGAGCCTGACTCAGGACTCAAACCCACGAACCGTGAGATCATGATCTGAGCCAAAATCAAGAGTCAGATGCTTAACCAACTGCACCACCCAGGTGCCCAGGGCAATGTTTCTTTCTGGTGGTAGAAACCCTGTAAGAGTCTGTCTGTAAGCCTAAGGTAGTTTTCTAAATCCTGAATACATATTGGTCTGGAAATTCCCCATAACTGAAGCAGCAGTTTACTTACATTGACCATGAATGTATTGCTCCCAATTTTTCTTGTAAAAAGATCTGTGAACTGTGATCCTATAGAAAACCATTTTGAGAGAAGGGAATAGGGTGTGTGGTATTTACCTAAAAAGGTAAGCTTTCTCTTTCTCTTCTGTTTCTTTGCTCACTACTAAACAAGAAGTTTCAGAAGCCAGTGCTTGAGCCAGAAAACAAAGCTCCTGAGTGATTGAGGATTTTCTGGTTTCAAATTAAACAGAAAACTAAATTGGCAAATTAATTGTTGGATGTGTTTTCCTGGGCCCTTCATCAGCTGCTGCAGGACCAGTAGCCAATCAAAGAAGATTTTGGGCAGCCCCGAGAGGGGGCAGGGTTCAGAATCAGGTTCTGCTAGCTACCAAGTGTCAGACATGTTAATTTTAAATTACTTTTGTACAGCTTGGTGTCAAAATGATTAAAGCATGAAGAAAAAAACAGAACCAAAGGAGGGAGAAGGGAAACTATTTACCTTGCATTTGGAGCAAGGACACTTGCAATTCTATTTCAGCTGGCCTTCTATAAATTATGTTAAATTCTAAGCTTTAGGCCCTTCAGTGATAATGTTGCTATCTCTATATGGCAGAATCCATATCGCAAACATTAGAATATGGCCACAATTTCCCCCCTTCTCCATAAAACTTTATTCTGATATTTGTTACTATATGTCAGACACTGTCCTAAGTATATTTTACATGTGACATATCCTATAATCCTCACAAAAATGCTATAATCCTCCCAATAAAGTTATGGATGCTATTATTTCCATTCCACAGATGAGAAAACTGAGGCCTGGGTCATTTGCTCTAGTCCCTTATGTAGCCTCAGCTTTGCCCTACTTCCTCCTCTCCATTTGCCCTTTTGGGTTGGAGGAACTAAGAGGAATTAAGTAAGTCTGCTTGCTAAAACCACTTCATTGTCCCTCTTAGCAGTTACACATGTTTTCTTTTTGTTGATGATGCTGCTGAGGTCAGGCTTATTCTCCATGAAACAGCAAAGTTTGTTTGGTTTTTTTTTTTTTTTTACAGAACTAGTTTTCCAGGGTAAGCAGGTAACCAGGTCACTGGTTGGCCTGTCTTTGTCTCTGTACCCAGCTCTCCCAGTTGACTTCTTGGCCTTCATGACACTTTTCGCTCAAGCTGAGCCATTTCATCTGTATCTTGTATGTGAAATGTAAGGATGACCTCAGCCACTGTTGCTTTTCAACAATTAACATGAAGCTGTGCCCCTGGAGTTCTCTCCATCTGCCAGATTTTATTAGGTTTATTTTCTTCACCCTTCCTACTGTCACCCTACATTATCTGATCATATTGTTTGCCTCTGGAATCACAGCGTAGTGCTACATTTCAACTTTTAAGATCCTGATGGTGTAGAATTCACAAGAATGCTCCCCAGATGCTACTAAATAAGTTTTAGTTGCATCGGATTATCCTAAAGTTGCTAGGTGATACCCAAGCCACCATTCAGGATAATATTGATTATACCAAAAAAGTAATCTATAAACACAAGACTTAAATAATCACCCACTGATAAACTTAGAAACACTAAATCTTACTTCATGGATGTTATTATCAGCTGACTTTTAGTGAGTGCTACTACTTATCACTCTGTGCTAAGTACTTCTTAACAAATCAATGAGGTGGATTATAGTGTTTTTCTTCTTTTTACAGTGTCTAAGTGAATGTCAAGAGCAAGGTGAGAGGCATCTTGAACATCATATAGTCCAGCCACCATGTGCATTTTGTATGCTTCTAGTGATGGATGTGGATGGAGCTTGTTACATTCTAAGACAGTCTATTTACATGACTTCTTCCATCTTCTGAGCTAATATGTGTGTTTCTAAAACTCCTAATCATCAGTTCTAGTCTTGGGGCCACCCCAGGACAAGTTTAATTTCTTTTTCATTCAGTAGCCTTTCAGGCATTTCAACATGGTTCCTCTATCACTCATGAATTCTTCAAGTCTTCCTCATTACCTAGGCATTTAAGTCTCCTCACCATCTTGGTTGGTTGCTCTTTATTACATCCCTTTAAAAGTGAACACATTGGGGCACCTGGGTGGCTCAGTCAGTTAAGCATCCGACTTCAGCTCAGGTTATGATCTCACAGTCTGTGGGTTCAAGCCCTGTGTTGGGCTCTGTGCTGACAGCTCAGAGCCTGGAGTTTGCTACAGATTCTGTGTCTCCCTCTCTTCTCTCGTTCTCTCTCAAAATTTTTTTAAAAATAAAAGTGAACACATTACTTAGATGTGGTCTAATACAGAAGAAAGTGGATCCCCCCCCACCTTGTTCTAGATGCTAGATTTCTCTTAATTCAGCCTAAAATTCTACTTAATTTATCTGAACTCCATATGGGGGAAAACCCAACCTGACTCCCCACTGCCTTCCCTTGCCATAAAAGGTTTATGTTCCTTTTCTAGTTCTGTCATAACATGTGCACATGCTTTTCTTCTTTTGCATGACCTTGATTTTCATTCTTTACAGTGTAGTACTGCATTTGCACATATGTTACATTTATTTGTTCTTGGTTTCTATCACCTCATCTCTTCCCACTTCACCTCCTGCTTTCTACCGAGTTCAATATCCGAGAATCCAAGCCGCTTTCTAACCATTTTTCTTTATAATGTGAGGTAGGCATCTTCCGAATCCGGTGAGTTTGGACGCGTCTGTCCTGGTTAGCATTTACAAATACATAGGCTAGCAGTTTGAGGCTGGCTTCCAAGAGAGTAATTTGATTTGGGAATGCTTTTTTTAAGCAGATCTCAACAAACTTCCCTTTACTGGAGTTCCAGAGAAAAAAACATGGCCCAGGGGAGCACTTGGGTGGCTCAGCTCGTTGAGCGTCCAACTTTGGTTCAGGTCCTGATCTCAACGTCCGTGGGTTTGAGTCTTGCATCCAGCCCTGTACTGACAGCTCAGAACCTGGAGCCTGCTTCGGATTCTGTGTCTTCCCAGTCTCTCTCTGCCCCTCCCCCATTTGCACTCTCTCTCTCAAAAATAAGTAAACATTATAAAACATTTTTAAAGCACAAAACATGGCCCAGGAGTTGGGTCTTATAGGGGACATCCTGAATGCAAAAGGCGGTGAATGAATGGTGACCCTTCACTCTATGGACACTTAAAGTAATAACTAGTTTGGATGATGAGAATAATAATGGAAGCAGCCTGGGTTCAAACCTTGGCTCTACAGATTCCAGCCTGGGTGATCGTGTGCCAGTTACTTAACTTCTCTGTGTCTTAATTTCCTCATCTGTAAAATAATGGCAACATTTGTACCCACTTCTTAGGCCAGTTGTGAAGAGTTAATTCATATAAAAAGCTTAGAACAGTGTCTGGCTCACACATAGTAAAGGACAGATATTCCTGCACGCTGGACAAAGCCAAAACAGAAAGGAGATTATTTCTCCAGGCATTTAAGTTTTCCGCCTGCATCTTTACAAGCCTTAATTCATTGAGCCTTAGTATTGAGGTTTTGGCTTTATAAGGAAGCAGACTTTCAGAAAGAGGCTCAAGAGTCATTTGTGAATGAATGCCCCTCAATCTGGGGCTGTGAGAAGCAGGGGAGAATTGTTATTTAAGAGGGAGAAAGGCTAGAAGAATTAAAATCTAGCAGGGATGAGATCCAGCATGATTTTTTTTTTCGTGCTATTGAAACAACAACAACGACAAAACTTCCAAATGAAAATGAGTAAATATGACTCCTAGTGAGGGCTGTGGAGCTACAGATCTTACCCAAAGAATGGTCCACCTTGGCCAATCTTTTGTGCTTTAAAAATCGCTGGATTTAAAAATGAAAACATGACTTCCCACCTCCCCTTCCCCCCCACCGCCCCCAAAACCACCCTATTTCTTTAGTCTTGGTCATACAGCAGTTTAGTACCTAATTCTACAAAATACCTAAGGTTCCACAGAAACTTCTGTTTGCTTGTGTTGTATGGTCTACAATGCAGACTACACTAACAGAAGAAATTAGTATAGGTTGTGTCAAATCGTGTTAAAATACAACATTAAATAAATGCAAAGAGCCCAGAACAAAGAAAGTGATTAAGCTGGTTTAACTGCATTCAACCCACTATGCTAAATCCCTGTAGGGGGCTTGAGTTAAACAACAAATTTGGTTTCTTGGCCTAAATCCTTTCCTTCAAAGAAGAAATGTTACTTGTGAGTAATACCGATAAATTTGTTTTCATCTTCTTCATTTCTTAGTCCCTAGGGAAGCTGGGGGGGGGGTGTGTGAAACTAACCTATCTGATTGGGCTCCATTTTAGGAAGAGATGGACTGTGAAGAATGGAATAGAGGCAGATCAGTTATACAGCTAAAGACGCATTGGGTGAACTGAGGAACGGGAGGTGTGTGATTGTTCAGCCCCAGAAAAAAGGCCAGCTAGTGACACCCGGGACGAGGATTTTATCCGGCAGTGAATCAAGTAAGACTGAGAGGGAGATAATAAGGTGTAATTATAGCAGTGCTGTTAGTGCCTGTTTATGGGGTCTGGCAGCAATTTGGTTGAACACCCCTCATTTTGAGAAATTTGTAATTTGGCAGTAAGAATTCCTGCCTTGAAATTTGGCACAAGCCCTCACAGTTTAATATTGCAAAATCTGGGAAATGTTGAAATGTGGCTGCTATTCTAATTGAACTTTTTCAGGCTCTTTCGAATTGGTTTTTTTCCTGTTGGATTCAGAAACAAACGCCTTTTGAAAAGTTCACGAAGGTGTTTTAGACTACAAACTCAACGAAGCTTACACGCCGACGTACTGCTCTAGTAAACTCGCAGGACTTACATCTTTGTGTACATATAGTTGCGGCGGGAGTGGGGAGAGAGCTTTAACTTGAAAAACCTGAGGTCCTTCTGTTTGGTAGCCCTTTAAAAACCCTCACAGCCAGTTTTTTTTTTTTTAATCTCCTTTGAGTCCGAGTGGTGCAACGTGGTGTTACTCTTGGTTTTATCGACCGACTGCCTCCCCCCAAGATTGTTCCCCGTTGTTGTAAAGTAGAAGGGAGGTCACCAGGCTGTAGTGAAATGTGGCCAACTCCGGCTGAGACCAAGTTGGCCCAACCGGCCTCTCCAAAGTAACTGGAAGTTTTCTGACAGGAAACTGGTCAGTTCTTGTAAGTCTCGGCTCCAGTTCCCACGGCCCCGGCGGCGGCGGCGCCCCCGACGCCCCTCTCGGGGCCGGGGAGGGGTGTGGGGTGCGGGGCGCTGTGGGCGGCAGGGGGCAGCAGCGGGAACTCGTTGTTCTCGAGGTGGGGGGTGGGGCGGGAAGCCGCCCCCCCCACCGTTTCCGCGCCCCGCTCCCTCCCCTCCCCCTCTCTTGCCTTGCCTTCCCTCCCCTCCCCGCGGGGAGGAGGGCGGGGGCGCGGAGCCCTCCCCCGGGACTGGAGGGCGTGCGCGTCCCCTCCGCTCCCCTCCCCCCGTCCGGGCTCTCCTGGCTGCCCGAGGCGGGAGTTTCCAGGAAGAGCTCAGAGCGCGGCCGCACCACCGAGCGCACGGAGACATCAAGTAGTCCCTCAGAGCGACCTTATTAGAGAATTCTAGCTGCCAGGGGCAGAGTCGCAACTCCGAAGAGATCGGGGGTAACAGCCGGCCTGAGGGGCTCAGGGAAAGAGGTCCGAGCTCCCACTCAGCATTGCCGGAGAAAGATGTGTGGGGGAGGCAGAACGAGTTCCGGCGGAGGGCTCGGGCGCGCCCGGTGGAGTGAAGCGCCGCGCAGTCGAAGCGCTCAAGGAGTTAAAGTGGGCGGGAAAACCTGGAGCGGACTCTCCCTGACACGCCCAGGACCTCCCGTCCCATTTTTCGTGGGGGAGGGGACAAAAAAAGCAAGGGACCGAAACGTGTTTCCTTTCCCTGCTACCTAAATCCCCACTGAAGAGAAAAGGGATGACCCCCCACGGGTTGCGCGCGGCAGGACTCCCAAGTCCCGGCGCGGCGAGGAGGGGCCGCGTGGCTCCTCCTTCTCTAACGTCCGCACCGTCGGCGCAGGGCGCGCGGTCAAAAACCCAGGCCTGTGAGCTGGAGGAGTTGAGCGCGCGCATGCGCATGCTATGCGCGCGCTTCCCGCCCCTTTTCCTGAGAGCGTTCGCTTTCACCCCTCCCCCCACGTTCCTCAGCCGCCACCTCAGAGTCTCCCCCGCACCCAGCCCTCTGTTTTCGGGGGAGGTGGCCCATCTTGCCTATCCACTGACTAAACCCTTCACCTCAGCTCTGCCCCGCCTCCCCTGAGCTTCGGTACAAACTCCGCAGCTAGCGCTCGGTTTTCACATTCCCGCCTCCGCCCTCTATTTCCCCTCCCAGCCCTGATGCACTTCCTACGAACTGTCCTGTTCTCGCTCCGCTCTGCGCGCCGCCTACTTCTTGCCCTAACTGGGAGCTGCTTTCACGTTGGCGGAGCCATGGGTTGTGATCCTTGTGATTCTTCCTCTCTCTGAGTGGCTATCGCCGGCTCCATTTTACAGATGGGGAAGTTAAGGTCCAGAGCTCTGACTGGCTGGATGCTGAAGACTCCTCGAGTGTTCCCACCCAAGTCAAACCTTAACTGACCCTGGAAAGATTTAACCCTCGGTTTCCACCAATTTTAAGCAACCTTGGAAAGCCAGTCTCCCCCCATCTTTTTGGGGGGATCCTCAATCCTACAGGGCAAGCCACAACAGACCGGTTAGCCAAAGCCGTAGACACAATTTACCCCAAAGCAACTTGGTAGCATTTACTGCGTCACAAGAAGGGCCAAGGGTCAAGTTGGGTTCTTAAGACACAGGCTTGTAGAGGTGATGGAGGTTATTTGCTCAATATAAAGTTTTTAAACATGATATGTAATGTTTTCTCTTAGATCTTGTAATTCTCTTATTCCTTCCCCCATTTGAGATTTTTGCTTTTCAGATTTTGAAAACATTCTGATGGAATTGGTCTCCATTTAAAAATATATATCTATCTTTTGGGACACCTGGGTGGCTCAGTCGGTTAAGTGGCCGTTTTCAGCTCAGGTCATGATCTCTGGGGTCTGTGAGTTCGAGCCTGCGACGGGCTCTGTGCTGACAGCTCAGAGCCTGGATCCTACTTAAGATTCTGTGTCTCCCTCTCTCTTTGCCCCTCCCCTACACACACACTCTCTGTCTCTCTTCTGTCTCTTTCTTTTTTAAAGAAATAAATAATTTAAAAAGTAAAAAACACACCTTTTTTTTTAGGGGCGTCTGAGTGGCCCAGTTGGTTAAGCCTCCACCTTTTAATTTTGGCTCAGGTCATTATATCATGGTTCTGGGATCGAGTCCCTTGTAGGACTCTGTGTTGACAGTGCTGATTCTGGGACTCTTGGAGAGAGATCCTCTCTCTCTGCCTCTCTCAAAATAGACCTAATTTTTTTTTTTTTTTTTAATGGCGGCCTGGGTGCTGTTAAGCTTCTGACTTAGCTCGGGTCATGATCTTCGGTTCATCCTTTCCAGCCCGGCGTCAGGCTCTATGCTGACAGCTAGCTCAGAGCCTGGAGCCTGTCTTTGGGTTCTGTGTCCTCCTCTCTCTCTGGTCCTCCCCTGCTCACGCTGTCTGTCTCTCAAAAACAAATAAAAAACATAAAAAACATTTTAAGATACCATTTTATTTTATAAAGGTAACTTTTCTTTTTTGTTAAGGTGTTGCCTATTATTATGCTGAATTTCCTCTTTTCCCAAGTCAATTCTTCCTTGGGATTCAGCTCTAAAGTTATCTCAAGTCCATGAGAGGCAAGAGAGGTCATAGAGAATCTTGAAGCACTGCTTCTGTAAACCTTTTGGTACCATAAGCTTTAAAGCTTATATCTGGGAACTAAGGGAAATAAGACACGTGTAATTTTATGTATAGCTAGAGATTCATTAATTCAGATTTAGGGGCACCTGGGTGGTTCAGTCGGTTAAGCATTGGAACTTGACTCATGACATAATCTCTCAGCTTATGAGTTTAATCCCTGCATGGGGCTCTGTGCTGACAGCTCAGAGTCTGGAGCCTGCTTCAGATTCTCGGTCTCCTTCTCTCTCTGCCCCTCCCCTGGCTCACACCCTGTCTCTCACTCTCAAAAATAAACATTAAAAAACAATTTTTTAAAATACAGATTCAAATGTTTTGAGAGTCTCACGCCAAGCATTGTAAATATGGATGTTTTGTCACATTTTGTTTGAAATGACACTTTTATCATGATTTTCCTCTATTGTAAATATTTCTAAATTATTTGTTGGGCTGATGTCTTCTAATCATAATGATGATCTTAAGAACCAGTCCAGATCTGTTACAAGAGAGTTTTTTTCATTAAGTAGACTAAGAGTGTTGCCTGCGAATTTTCTGAACATTGTTCATCAAATGGATGCTTCCTGTGTGCATAGATAGCACTGTTGGGTCTTTTTGTGGGCTATAAAGTTGGACAAGACAAGGCTATTCCTTTATTTTTTATTTTTTAATGTTTTTTTTTTGAGAGAGAGAGTGTGAGTGAGTGAGGGACATAGAGAGAGGGGGACAGAAGATCCGAATGGGCCCTATGCTGATAGCAGCCAGCTGGATGCTGAACTCAAACTCTCTGAACCATCAGATCATGACCTGAGCCAAGTTAGATGCTCAACCAACCTGGTGCCTCAAGACAGGGCTGTTCTTAACATGCAATCTAGTTGTGGGGATAAAACCATCACAGGCTCAAATCAGTAAAAATTCATTGTTATTTCTTATTGTTTAAAAAAAAACCACATAAGTTATATATTAATTTGTGGTTTCCACAATCCTCTCCCCTTGTTCATGTGCAGTCCTCAGATTCTTGAACACATTGATCGAAAACGGAGCAGTGAATAGTTGAGAACCGGCTAAACAGAACACGAGCAGGCGTGGCCAGTGATTTCATGGGAATGTGAATAATGACACAGTCCAGTATGGAAAAGACAATAAGAATGTCAGGAAAGAGAAATTTAAGTGTAAGAAGGTCCGAGTCTTTGGATCTTAAAATGCTGAAGAAAGATGGGAAAGCATTAGGAATTATGTACTGTTTAACTTTGTATGGGTGTTCACAAACATAGATTTTATTTCAGGAAGGATAAACAGTCTTGCATTTAAACACTTGGGTACATACATAGATGTGTAGTGAGGAATTTTAAGGAAGACCAGTGGTACAGAAGTAAAATCTAGCTTGCAGTGGAATTCAAACTTCCTAAAACAGGAGGAGGGGAGAATCCTTTGATTAGTTTAAACAGACTCCAAACTTACCCACCCACCCCCAAAGAAAATCATTTACAAAGAGATTAAATGTAACTTAAATCTTAAAATACTTTTTGACCAATTTAAAAAGCATTGCATTTGAACTTTATTATTCAAAGTTGCCCTTCTAAAAGGATTTTTTCAATTTTTGCTCTGTTCACACACACGATACGTTTCTGCTGGACTCTTGCTTCTGTAATGAGAATTCACTGCAACTTCAACCTTGAAGTTACATCTTGGTCTGCAAAATGATGCTTCTCATGGGGTTGGTGCTATAAGTAACTAGGTTTTCAGTTCAATCTCGTTTTTTCTTTCTTCTTTCTTTCTCTTTCTTTTAATGTTTATTTATTTCTTTTTGAGAGAGAGAGAGAGAGATTGAGAATCCCAAGCAGGCTCCATGCTGTCAGCACAGAGCCCAACATGGGGCTCGAAATCACAAACTGTTAGATCCAGACCTGCACCAAAATCAGATGCTTAACCACCTGAGCCACACAGGCAACCCTAATTTTTAAGGAATTTTATTTTAATTTTTAAATGGTTATTTATTTATTTTGAAAGAGGGAGAGCATGTAGGGGGAGAGGGGCAGAGAGAATCCCAAGCAGGCTCCATGCTCTGTGCAGAGTCTGATGCAGGGCTTGATCCCACTAAGTGAGATCATGACCCGAGCTGAAACCAAAAGTTAGACACTTAACATGACTGAGCCACCCAGACACCCCAATCTCATTTTGTTTCTAACTTCTAAATTCAAAAGTTAAATTGTGAGAATCTCAAGGACATAGTCTTTCTTAGGTAAAATGAAAACATTACATGTGAGAATGTACTACTTTTTATTAAATCTAGGGATAATTTTCAGAATTCTTATTTCTGACTGTATTGTTGCTCATACCTGCACCCGTGCCCCATAGATATTAGAGTCTAGGTGCCATGGTTTATTACCACTAACCTGGGACAACAGTAGCACTATCTGATTTCTTAAGGGGAAGTCACATTGTAGACTGAAACCTATAGAAAGACTGACACAAGTCATCACCTTTATCCTAATGGAATCAGGCCTTGTTTTCCCCTTTATTGTCCACCTCTGTTTCATTTAGCATAAACAGATCTTTACTCTTGGTCCTGCATCCAAGCCGGAATTCATAAGGCCTCTGTTTCTTCATTTTAGAAGCCACAGTTCATTCACGAAGCCTTCTAAAGATGACTTTTCTGGCTGCTGCCTCTGACTCCCTTCTTTGTGGGATCCTGGATATGTCATTCCTCTTACTGGACTCCGGTTTCTCTGTCTTGGGTCTCCCTAGACCCACAGCTAGCTCGAGGCCATTCTTCACTGGGCCACTTTTTTTTGCCTTAGTGCTGCAGGGCCCTGGGCTCTTAGAGCATTTTTTTCTTTTATTCCAATCAGTGTCTTTTCAAGTCATATCTGGTTTTTCTATATTTGTGAGAAAGCTTCCATGTTGGAGGATTGAAACTTTGAGCTTGAATAATAATGTGATGTTAAGGTAGGGACTTAGGGAGGCTCCAGGTACAAAGAGGCTATGTCAGGCGTTCTAAACCTGGCATCCAGGATAAAATTTATTAGCTTCACAAACTTGGATGGGGTGAAAATTACATCTTCATTTTCACTAATATTGAAATTTAGCATTTCCTTTTAGTATAAATGTTAGTAACAAAATCATAGTATTAGCAGTACTGTACTTGGGAATGTCACTGATAGAAACCACAGATAATTTCTTATCATATTGCAGTTGCTGCAGACCTGTTGATATAGTTTGTACTCTTAAATTTAATGTTCTTATTTTTATTTTTGAGAGAGAGAGAGACAGAGTATGAGCAGGGGTGGGGCAGAAAGAGAGGGACACAGAATCCAAAGCAGGCTTTAGGCTCTGAGCTGTCAACACAGAGCCCAACACAGGGCTCAAACTCACAAACTGTGCAATCATGGCCTGAGCCAGTCAGACACTTAACCAACTGAGCCACCCAGGCAACCCTGGACTCTTTACTACTAGATCTTGTTATTTATTTATTTTTTATTTAAAAAAATTTTTTTAATGTTTTATTTATTTTTGATACAGAGAAAGACAGAGCATGAGAGGGGGAGGGGCAGAGAGAGAAGGAGACACAGAACCGGAAGCAGGCTCCAGGCTTTGAGCTAGCTGTCAGCATAGAGCCTGATGTGGGGCTCGAACCCACGAATGTGAGATCTGACCTGAGCTAAAGTTGGAGGCTTAACCGACTGAGCCACCCAGGTGCACCTAGATCTTGTTATTTAATGTGTTAGTAATGAAACACATGGTATCATAAATTTTTAATATTTTGATAACTATTTCAGTATAAATTTCATTTAGAAACCTATGTAGTATCGTTTCTAACTAATGAGTTTAAAAACTTCATTCTGACAAGAGGTCTATAGGCTTCTCCACATTGACAAAGGAGTCTATGGCACAAAGAATGATTAAGAGCCCTTGTTTTGGGGCACCTGGGTGGCACCATTGATTAAATGTCTGACTCTTGAGCTTGGCTCAGGTAATGATCTCACACTTTGTGAGTCTAAGCCCCACGTCGGGCTCTGCACAGATGGCACAGAGCCTGCTTGGGATTCTGTCTCTCCCTCTTTCTGCCCCTCTTCAGCTTGTGCTCTTTCTCTTTCTCTCAAAATAAATAAACTATATAAAAAAAAGAACCCTGCTTTAATCAAAATAATTACTATCAGTAATGGGTTATAAACCATTGAATAAGAAGAGAGTCTGTGAGTCCACACTGATATAAATAAGTAAATAAATCATTATATAAATATAGGAAAAGTGAAAGCATTCCCTAGCAGAGGATGACAACTAATAAATATAGATGGATTGGTGGAGTGAGAAACTCACTGATGGATGCTAAAACTGGTGAAATGGGTGAAAGTTTGATGAGGAACAGGATATTTGCTTGGCAAAGTATCTCTCCTTAAACTACTTTAGTAATTATAAAGGGGAAATAGTGGAGGAACCTCTGTAATACCACCTTCACCAGGTCATCAAGGCTACGTCATCTCTTAGTAAGAAGTACCGAGAACACAACATCACTTCACTGGGTAATCCTGCCAACAGTGTACAGACAGAATCTAATCGTGAGGAAATGTCAAACAAACCCAAATTGAGAGCCATTTTGCAAAATAACTGGCCCGTACTCTTCAAAAATGTCAAGGTCAAGAAACAGAAAGACTGAGGAACTGGTCCAGATTCAAAGAGGCAAAAGAGACATGAAAACTGAATGTAGTGTGTGACCTTAGATTTGATCCTGGACTAGGAAGAAAAAAAGCCCTAAAAAATGCTTTTAGTACAAATGGCAACATTTAACATGGATCATGAATTAGATAATAGTATTGTATCAATGTTAAAAGTCCTAATTTTTATATCTATACTGTGGCTACAGAGAGAATGACCTTGTCCTTAATAAATAACACACAGAAATATTTAGGAGTAAAGAGTATGATATCTAAGTCTCAAATGGTTCAGAAAAAAATGCATGTATTTATAAGTCTCTGTATATGTAAAGGTAGGATAAATAAATAATAAGGAAAATGGAGCAAATGTAAATAAAATTTGATTTGGATAAAGGACTTACCGGGAGTTCCTTCTACTATTCTTTTTTTTTTTTTTTAACTTTTTAGTTAAATTTCAGTTAGTTAACATACAATGTAATATTAGTTTCAGGCGCACAATATAGTGATTCAACACTTCTATACAACACCTAGTGCTCATCATAAAGTACTCTCCTTGGGCGCTGGGTGGCTCAGTCGGTTAAGCGTCCGACTTCGGCTCAGGTCATGATCTCACATTTGTGGGTTCGAGCCACAGCTCGAGCCTGGAGCCTGTTTCAGATTCTGTGTCTCTCTCTCACTCTGAGCCTCCCCTGCTCCTGCCGTCTCTCTCTGTCTCTCAAAAATAAATAAAAAACAGGGAAAAAAAAGTTAAAAAAAAAAAGTACTCTCCTTCATCCCCATCACCTACTTCACCTGTCCTCATATACCCACCTCCCTACTGGTAACCCTCAGTTTGTTCTCTGTAGTCAAGATTCCTTCTACTAGTCTTGAAATCTTCTGTCATTTTGAAATTATATTGTTTTAGATCACTTGTTCCACCTCCTCACTTTGAGGAGGTGAAAAATCATATTTTGGAAGGTGAGGACTTGCTCAAGATCACAACAACTTAGTGACAAGAGTTAGGGCCAAAACTCAGATGTCATCTCCAGATGTCAGTCCTCTTTTACAACACTAACTGAATCCTTGGGTATTTGTGTTTGGATGGCAAAAATTGAGCCACCCCTTTTTACTTCTCTTTTCAGTTTCTTGGTTCCTTAGAGCTAGTTCCTTCTACTAGAGAACCACAGTAACATAACTAAACCTTTCTTTCAGTTCCTTCATGATTAGGCAAGGATCAATTTGAAGTTTTTGAGTTTATGGTTGGGATATCCCTTTACTCTTGTAGATTCAACGTCTTTCTTTACTGTCAACCTTTTCTGTATGTATTTGGTTTCTTTTATGTGGTATTACTTGTAACCCTTCTCCCATTCCATGATGGTTTATTACATTGTTTAAACTTTTTTCCATAGGCCACTCCATTTTAAGTTCAATACTATGTATTCTCAAGAAAATTGTATGTTTTCTGGGGTGTCTGGCTGGCTTAGTCAGTGTTGCATACGACTCTTGATCTTGGAGTTGTGGGTTTGAGTCCCACATTGGGTATAGAGATTACTTTAAAATAAAATAAAATAAGATGAAGTTAACTTAACTTAAATTAAACTTAAAAAAATAAAATTGTATGGAGGTGGCTCAGTTGGTTAAGCATTCAACTTAGGCTCAGGTCACAATCTCATGGTTCATGAGTTCGAGCCCTGCATTGGACTCTGGGCCTAGAGCCTGCTTTGGATTCTGTGTCTAACCTCTCTCTTTCTCTCTCTGCCCCTCCCCTGATGATGCTCTGTCTCTCTCTCAAAAGTCAATAAAAACACTAAATTTTTAAAAATAGGGGCACCTGGGTGGCTCAGTCGGTTCAGCATCCGACTGACTTCAACTTAGGTCATGATCTCACAGCATGTGAGTTCGAGCCCCATGTCAGGCTCTGTGCTGACAGCTAGCTCAGAGCCTGGAGCCTGCTTCGGATTCTGTGTCTCCCTCTCTCTCTGCCCCTCCCCAGCTCGCTCTCTGTCTCTGTCTCTCAAAATAAAATAAAGACAAAAAAATTTTTTTTAATTAAATTAGATTGTATGTTTCCATTTCTGTGATTCTATGATTCCATTTTCTTGGTAGACAATTAAGACATAATATGCTAGGAAAAAGAGAGTATATAGCATCTCAGAATTATAGTCTTAAGGAGGGTAATCGAACCACAATAATAGGTAACGGAGGTCATTTAATAGTTCTACTAGGTACCGACTAATATCAGCTTGATAACGAAATTAAGAGCTCAAATCTGTTGTTTTATATGTAAATCACTGTAAATCAGCTAATTATCATCAGTATGAGGACTCCTTGTCTCCAAATGGGATAATGGGAAATAATTAAGTTGAACCATATGAAATTGCCATTTTTGTCACAACTGAATATCAACAATTTTATGTATGGCTCAACCTAGTAACAGTAAGCACAGTATAGATTTATTTTAGGTTATTAAATTAGGTTATTGTCTTTTCTCTTATGGTATTGGTAGAAAAATAACGACCATTCATGTGATATCTACTCTTGACTTTTCGACTTCTCTGTTTCTTTGCCTACTCTGGCTGTTCCTGTCTTCACACTCTCTGTGAGAGCCTTGCAAGGCTTCAGATTCCTCCGAATTTCCATCTTGGTTTATATTACCTTCCACCACTTAGGAGGCTTCCATTGATTCTTAGAAAGTTAGAGATGGAATATCAAAGGCAGTTTGTTCAATTTCCTTATACCCCAGACGAGGAAACGGAACATCCTAACACCAGTTTCTGAGAGGTGGGGCAGGAATTCAATAGCCTGACTCCCAGGACATTGGTCTTTCTAGCTCAGCACCCATCCTCTTAGCTGGATATTGTATTTCCTACAGTCTAATTGTATGGACTTGGGTCTATCTGTCAATCTCTCTCTCTTTCCTACCCTTATCCTTTTCTTAGCTCTCAATTCTCATCAATCACCTGGCTCTTCCTTATTTCCTCAGTTCTGCCTTTTTACCATTCCAGAGCAGACTTAAGCTTATGCATTCTATCTTTCATTTTTGCCATTGGTGAAAGGTGAAGAAATAGTTGTATTCCATGATTTTTACTTCCTGGGGTGATACAATAGGGGAGTAGCTGAGATTATTTTATTTTATTTTATTATTTTTTAATGTTTATTTATTCTTGAGGGAGAGAGAGACAAAGTGTGAGCTGGGGAAAGGCAGAGAGAGAGGGAAACAGAAACTGAAGAAGGCTCCAGGCTCTGAGCTGTCATCACAGAGCCCAATTCAGGACTTGAACTCACAACCAGTAAGATAATGACATGAGCTGAAGTAGGATGCTTAACTGACTGAGCCGCCCAGACACCCCAAGATAATTTTATTTTAAGATAATGAAAGATACCCTTGTATATTAGTGTCTCTTCACTGCATTATTTTATACTTACACAGGATTTTGAAAATAATTTAAGAGAAAATAGTGGTTGATAATATCTATCTCTACAATAAAAAATTCCATAGTCCAATTGAAACAATTGAAGAGAATTAGAATATTATTATTTAATCAATGAGTGATCTTTTGTTAAATTCCAGAAAGTAGAGTCTTGAATTGTATTCGACTTGCTGAAAAAATATCATTATCTATATTCCTAAATATTGAATTGTTTATTTGAAAAGATCTTTGGTAATCAGATTCACAGGAACAGAGTAAAATATCAAGAAAAAAAATTAGCAAGTGAAAGACTAGAGTAATGAACAAGTCTTTGGGTCCTAATAATAATTAGCATTTTTAATTTTTATTTATTTTATTTTTTTTTAATTTTGTAATAGTTTATTGTCAAATTGGTTTCCATATAACACCCAGTGCCTCTCCCCACAAGTGCCCCCCAATAATTAGCATTTTTAAAAATTTTCTTAAGTAATCTCTAAGACCAAGTGGGGTTCAAACTCATTACCCCAAGATCAAGAGTTGCATGCTCTACCAACTGAGCAGCGAAGCTCCCTAAAGTAGCAATTGTTAAAGAGAAGAGGAGGAGCACCTACCTGGGTGACTTGGTTGAGCAGCTGACTTTGGCTCAGGTCATGATCTTGCAGTTTATGGGTTCGAGCCCTGCATCAGGCTCTGTGCTGACAGCTCAGAGCCTAAAGCCTGCTTCAGATTCTGTGTCTCCCCCTCCCCTGTTCTCTCTCTGTCTTTCAAAAATAAATAAATGTTAAAACAAAATCTAAAAAAAAGAGAAAAGGAAAGGCAATAATAATTTCTTATAATTTATGTATTTTAAAGGTAGTTCTGTTAGAGACTCAGCCACTAAATAGCAAAACTTGGAAGTGAATGTTTGGTGTATGGCTCTGGTACCTTGAGGAGGATCTCAGATTTTTTTCTCCTTTAAAGACATAGCTGTTGATAAGAAGTTTCCTTATTTTGTCAGCATTTGCATCTTTGCAGCCCAGGAATTTGGTTTTACGTGTCTTTCCTGCTTCAGGACAAACTGACCTTCTATTGGTAGGTGTGTGGTATGCAAAATGCTACTTCAGAGGGGAGTTTGGATAAACCCTGACCGATGGATGTAAGAAGTCAATGGAGACTTTGTCCTGAGGCCAATGTTTGTATTTCCTTCCTTCTGCCTTGTAGCTTTTCAGAGAAAGAGTCTTTGGGTTTCTCTTATTAGTTAATGTCCCACTCCCCTCCCAAACCCTCCCCTGTCTTCACATCCCCGCCATCTTTTTCTGTGTAAACTAAGCCTTTGTTGAAAGCAATTTATGGCAAAGTTGTACAATTTTCTCTGGAAAATAAAAAATGGATATGTATATGAAATTCTTGGGTCTCTTTTCCTTTTCAAGCTTTAATCACTCTGTTATTCATAGACCTGATTTGGAAAAAATGAAGAAAGGGCATCAATAATTGTAAATGGATTTTTAGAGACTTAATGATTCTGTCTTAATAAGGTAACAACCCTTAATTCCCTAAGTTTATCACCTATGAACTTGCAGAGTTTTCTCCAACTGTCAGATGTTCCTGT
Source organism: Suricata suricatta (assembly GCF_006229205.1). Classification (NCBI taxonomy): domain Eukaryota; kingdom Metazoa; phylum Chordata; class Mammalia; order Carnivora; family Herpestidae; genus Suricata; species Suricata suricatta. The sequence continues at coordinate 122,398,126 of NC_043707.1, read as the reverse complement.
TAGATAGCCAGAGCTGAAAGATGTATTATTTATTTCAGGGTTCATTCACAATTATAAAGTGAAACTGAGATGTGACAAACATTACTAGATGCCTTATCAAATACAGAGAAATTGGTTGCTCATTACTCATGCCTCTATTCTGCAAGTGTTTCCTATAAATACAGTGGGCAACACATTTAAAATGTTTTCACTTTAGCTTATTTAACTAATAACTATTATCTTTTATTTGTGGAATTTGCTTCAGGACTCCAAAAAACAAAGAGCTGTACTGATGAACTTTAAAGAATGACACATTGGTGACTACTCTTGCAGATTTCTTCTTTTTAAAATGTTTATGTTGTTATTTATTATTAAGATAGAGAGAAACAGAGCATGGGTAGGGGAGGGGCAGAGAGAGCAGGAGACACAGAATCGAAGACAGGCTCCAGGCTCCGAGTTGTCAGCACAGAACCTGATGTGGGGCTCAAACCCATGAACCGTGAGATCATGGCCTGAGCTGAAGTCAACCGCTTAACCAACTGAGCCACCCAGGAGCCCCTCGAATTTCTTCTTGACTAAAAGTTTTAATTGATGAACTTGTCTTAGTCAAGAAACTACCTAGATCCATTTTACTTGTTTGGGATTCACCAGCCTCTTAAAATTTGTTTCAAATACCTTCATCTTCTTAAAAGTTTTCTAACAAGATGGCCAAGATGATCTTTTCTTCTCTTCATCCACCGCTTTTCTCCATCAACTGACACATTATACAAACCAGTGTTTACCAAGCCAGCAGGATTCTTTGAGATTTACTAGGTGTTCAGAGTGAAATAAGTTTAGTAAACACAGTATATTATTTCCCTCTCTTGAATATATGTATAATTCACATTATGAATATATTATGAATGAATATTAAAGTCTCTGAGAAGATCTGCAATAAAAGAAATCTGCTTAATTTTGTTTAGTCCATTGTGCTTAGTAAATACTTTCTAAATTGCAAGTTGTAATTCAAACGTCACTTTCTGCAGGAAGACTTTCACGACTCCCTCAGGCAGTATCCAATGTGTCTACCACTGAAATCACATAGTTCAGACTTACATTATAAAGTGCTATAAAAATTTAGTTTCCATTAATATAATGATATAATCTTTTGATTGTAAGCAACAGATAACTCAACTCAAACTGGCTTAAACAATTAAGGGAGGGGTGCCTAAGTAGCTCAGTTTGGTTAAGTATCTGACTCTTGGTTTGGGCTCAGGTGAGATTGTGCCCCATATTGTGCTGGATGCTAAAAACGCGGCATGGAGACTAATTGAGATTCTCTTTTTTTCTCTTTCTCTCTCACTCTGACTCTCCCCCACTCATCACAGTCTGTCTCTCAAAATAAATAAATAAATATCTTAAAAAATTAAGAGAATTTTTTAGTTGTCACCTGAAAGTCAGGCAAAGTTTGGTCCTCAGTACTGAGGCTCAGTGATATTACCAAAGACCTGATTTCTTTTAAAAATTACTTGATTTTCTAAAATTTGCTCAGTATGGATCAATACGCTCAATCGCAATATGACTATAACAGTTTCTAAGAGAGCTCTATGTGCTTCCCTCATCTCTAGTAGTAAACGAACATCTCTCAGGGCAGTTACTTCAGAATAGCAAAGAAGCATCTTTCCCAGAAGCCCCAGCAAAGATCTTTTCATATCTCATTGGTTTGAATTAAGGTCACTTGCCTGTCACTGAACTAATCAATCTCCATGGAGATGGGATGTGCTGGACTTAAGCCAATGACGTCTACCGTGAATTTGAGTGTGAAGTCCTGTTCTTTGTTTTTTTTAAAAAATGTTTTATTTATTTTTGATACAGAGAGAGACAGAGCATGAGAGGGGGAGGGGCAGAGAGAGAAGGAGACAGAACCGGAAGCAGGCTCCAGGCTCTGAGCTGTCAGCACAGAGCCTGATGCGGGGCTTGAACCCATGATCGTGAGATCTGACCTGAGCCGAAGTCGGAGGCTTAACCGACTGAGCCACCCAGGCGCCCCAAATCCTGTTCTTTGGAAGCTTCCTTGTGTTATTACACGTAAGACAATATGGGTACTGTACTAATGGGAGGGAGGAATAGACGTTGGGAAGTCAAAACTAATAAAAATCTACTACATGATGCTTACTAAGTTCCATTACTTCCCTTTCAATACATTGATACATTAATTCATACAGAATTAGTACATTAATTAATCATTCTGTATTAACTTTGTTCAAACAAAAACTTGTACATAAATGTTCACAGCAGCCTCAAAGTGGAAACAATCCAGGGGTCTGTCAACTGATGAATGGATAAACAAAATATGGTATAATCATACAATGGAATTTACTTAGAAATAAAAAAGAATGAATACTGAAACTTTTAACAACATGGATGAAACTTGAAAATGTTATGTTAAATCTAATAAGCAGTCTAAAAAGGCTACATAGTATATAATTCCATTTACATGAACTGTATAAAATAGGAAAATTCATAGACAGAGTAGATTAGGGGCCACCACAGGCTCTACTAGGAGGTGGAAATGGGACGTGGTTGTTAGAATATACAAGGTTTTCTTTGTGGGTGATAAAAATGTTCTGGAATTAGATAGTGGTGATGCTTGCACAACTTTGTGAATATACTTAAAACCACTGAATTGTACACTTTATTTTTTTAAGATTTTACTTTTCAAAGTTATCTCTCCACCCAACATGGGGCTCAAGCTTACAAGCCCAAGATCAAGAGTTGTATGCTCCACTGACTAAGCCAGCCAGGCACTCCTGTACACTTTACATTTAAATAATAAATATTAGGTATGTGAATTATGTTAATTCAAAAAAATATGTATATACCCTGAAATTAGGAGCTCATTTTCACCTTTTATTTTCAACCCCCCACCCCATGGTAAACCCAATGTCTTCCACACAGCAGGTGCTCCAAAAATAGTTGAATTAATGAGTGGAAAATTCAATTGACATAATTGTTATATTTTTATTATTAGGATCCAGAAAGACATTTACCTAGTTCTTTAAATTAGCAACGCGTTTGAACGTCACTCAATATCTTTGCAATTAAAATGTCTAAGTTGCATTTGAAGATTATTCTTCACGTCCATTGATTTATTTTGTTATTTGTCATTGTACTGATGCTATTTCATCTGTATCATTACAGAATTGAGCTGGTCAATCCATGTTTTCCACATTCCCACAGTATTTATTTTTCTGAATTATAAAAATTGCTTTCACTTAATTTTCAACTTGAGAGCAAAGAGTTTTACTGGGGCTCTGAATTTGTTTTGTCTGATTACTGCTTACAGTATTTGTATTATTTTTAAAAAATTGGGGGGTAGGGGCACCTGGGTGGCTCAGTTGGTTAGGTGACCTTCTCCAACTCAGGTCATGATCTCACAGCTCATGAGTTCGAGCCCTGCATCAGGCTCTGTGCTGACAGCTCAGTCTGGAGTCTGCTGCAGATTATGTGTCTCTTTCTCTCCCTGCCCCTCCTCCACTCAACTCTCTCTCTCTCCTTCAAAAATAAACATTAAAAAATAAAAATAAAAAATTTTAATGTTTTATTCTTTTATATTTGAGAGAGACAGACAGAGCACAAGCAGGGGGGAGCAGAGAGATGGAGACAAAATCTGAAACAGGCTCCAGGCTTTGAGCTGTCAGCACAGAGCCCAATGGGGGGCTCGAACTCACAAGCAGTAAGATCATGACCTGAACTGAAGTCGGACACAACCAACTGAACCACCCCAGTATTTGTATTATTTTTTAAATGATTACATTAGGTTTGCGTTTCTTTTCCAGAAGGCTTTAATTATATTAGCACCATTCAAGTTAATGGTCTTTGCATTTATCTCCACAAAGGCAGGATGTGGAGGAACCTATATGCGCAGGTCAAATTACTGGTAATGCAAATGATCATGAAGAAGAGGAAGATCAGAAATAAATTTATCTTCTAAGTTCTGTCTGGCTTTATTATAACTGGCCACCTTCTCCTTGGCACTCCACATTATAAGTAAGATATACAGCCTGCTTAGCTCTGCCATTCGGAAACATTAGAGACTTTTCATAGCCTTTCCATCTTGAGGGATAAATGGGAGCTACAAGGCAGCAGATGCTGCTTAGTTGGGTTTTTTTTATTTTTAAAAATGTTTATTTATTTTTAAGAGACACAGAGAGACAGACCATGAGCGGGGCAGGGCCAGAGAGAGAGGGAGACACAGAATCCGAAGCAGGCTCTGGGCTCTGAGCTGTGAGCACAGAGCCCGATGTGAGGCTTGAGCTCACCTGCTGTGAGATCATGACCTGATCTGAAGTTGGACGCTGAACCAAATGAGCCACCCAGGTGCCCCGATGCTGCTTGTTTTGTTTTGAGATTTCCAGGAAACCTTCTAAAGTAACAGTCCTTCTACCATAAGTGCTTGTTTTTAAGAAGTGACAGGCCCAGTATGGCTAGTAAATCCTTTCTCAAAGCTAGAGAAATCCTCTTTTATTCTTCCTTCCTAACTTAACTATTTACAAATTTCAGTTCTACATAAAGATGGAAAGAATAATGCAGTGACCATGCCATATACTCTTTATCTAAACTTATCAATGTTAATGTTAATATTTTGCCTTACTGTATATGTGTATGTATATATATTTATTTAAAATACACACATATGGGGCGCCTGGATGGCTCAGTCGGTTAAGTCTCCGACTTCGGCTCAGGTCAGATCTCACGTTTGTGGGTTCGAGCCCCGCGTCAGGCTCTGTGCTGACAGCTAGCTCAGAGCCTGGAGCCTACTTCTGTTTCTGGTCTCCCTCTCTCTCTCTCTCTCTGCCCCTCCCCTTCTCATGCTCTGTCTCTCTGTATCAAAAATAAATAAAACATTAAAATTAAAAAATAAATAAATTAAATATACACATATATACTTTAAAAATATGATCCTTTCAAAAGTAAATTGCAAGCTGTAGACATTATGGCATTAAAATTTTTTTCTGATTTTTTATTTATTTTTGAGAGACAGAGACAGCATGAGCAGGGGAGGGGCAGAGAGAGAGGGAGACACAGTCTCTGAAACAGACTCCAGGCTCTGAGCTGTCAGCACAGAGCCCGACATGGGGCTCGAACCCACGAACTGTGAGATCATGACCTGAGCCGAAGCCGGACAATTAAGCAACTGAGCCATCCAAGCTCCCCTTTTATGGCATTTTCTTAAATATACTAAATAATTTAGCATATATTGCTTAAGGAAAAATAGATGTATTTTCCTACTGTATTTGTTTCTTGTGCCTGCTGTAACAAGTTACCACAAACTTGGTGGCTTAAAACAAAAGAAATGCATTATTTCACAGTTCTCGAGGTCTGAAGTTCAAAAATCAAGGTGTTGGCAGGGCCACACTCCTTCTGGAGGCTCTGTGGGAAAATCCTTCTTTGCCTCTTCCAGCTTGTGGTGGCTGTTGATATTCCGTGACTTGTGGTCACATCATTCCAATCTCTGCTTCTGTGGTCACATTGCCTTCTCTAAGTGTCTCTTATAACGACACTTCTCATCAGATTTAGCGATCACTCAGGTGCTCTTCCTCATCTCAAGATTTCTAACTTAATTACATCTGCAAAACCCTTTTTACAAATAATATTCAAAGTTATTGGGGATTAGGACATGGACATAGCTTTTGGGGGGCCACCATTCAGCCCAATACATCTACATAATCACAATTCCATTGTTGTTCTTTAAAAAATTTTTTTATAGTTAATTTATTTTTGAGACAGAGCATGAATGGGGGAGGGGCAGAGAGAGGGAGACAGAATCTGAAACAAGCTCTGTCAGCACAGAGCCTGATGCAGGGCTCAAACCCACGAACCGTGAGATCATCACCTGAGCTGAAGTCAACCTCTTAACCAACTGAGCCACCCAGGTGCCCAACCATTGTAGTTAAGAAATTTAACACAGATACAATTTTATTACCTAGTATATGATCCATATTTAAATTTCCCAATTGTCCTCATAATTTACTTTATAGCTTTTTTTTTGTCCGCAGGTGTCTTTAGTTCTTAAATTTTCTTTCTTCTAGAACAATTCCTCACTTATTTTCTCCATGATAATTGTCATTTTTGGAGAGGTAAGTCCTTAATTTGGTTTAATCTGATTATTCCTTTATGATTAAAGTTGAACATTTTTGGTAAAACTATTACAGAAGTGGCCAGTTACTCTTTAAGAAAGAGTGTAGTGTGCTCAGGGGTGCCTGGTTGGCTCAGTCAGTTAAGTGTCCAACTTTGGCTCAGGTCATGATCTCACACTTTGTGGGTCTAAGTCTTGATGGGCTCTGCACTGAGTGTGGAACCTGCTTGGGATTCTCTCTCCCTCTCTCTCTGCCCCTCCTTGATTCCTGCTTTCTCTCAAAATAAATAAATAAACTTTAAAAAGAAAGAAGAAAGAGTGTGCTCAGGGGACCTGGCTGGCTCAGTCAGTGAAGTGTGTAACTCTTGATCTTGGGGCTGTGTGTTCAAGCCCCACACTAGGTGTGGAGATTACTTAAGAAAAATAAAATATTTTTTTAAATGTTTATTTACTTTTGAGAGAGAGAGGGTGAGGGGAGGGAGAGAGAGAGGGAGACAGTATCTGAAACGGGTTCTGCACTGAGAGCAGATGCAGGGCTCAAACTCATGAACTATAAAACCATCACCTGAGCTGAAGTCAGATACTTAACTGACTGAGCAACCCAGCTGCTCCCCCACCGCTGCAAAATAAAATCTTAAAAAAAAAAAGGAAAAAAAAAAGAAGAGTGTGCTCAACCACATGCTCCATCCCTGGTTTCCCTCCTAACTCTTCCTTGCTAGCCATTTGTTCAACCACCAAGCATTTGCCAAAGCAGCCTTTGAAAATGTATTGGTGGGGTTCCTGGGTGGCTTAGTCGGTTAAGTGACCCACTTTGGCTCAGGTCATGATATCCGATTTGTGATTTGAACCCCACGTCAGGTTCTGTGCTGACAGCTCAGAACCTGGAGCCTGCTTCAGATTCTGTGTCTCCCTCACTCTCTGCCCCTCCCCCACTCACGGTCTCCCTCCCTCTCCTTCTCTCTCTCTCTCTTTCTCAATAATAAAAATTTAAAAATGCTAGAACCCAGAGGCAGTGGGTTTGGTGTCAATAGTTGGATTTTTACATTCTGATGCCATCAATAGTTACCTCTTTAAAAAAATGTATTGGTTTACTCATCCTTTTCTTTAGCCTTCCCCTCAACTTAAATAATTTTTTTTCATCTGTCTACAAAAATACAAATAACTGGGTTGGAGCATGTGAGATTCTTGAACATCACAGGTTGAAAACTTCCAGGCAGGCCTTGGAAAATTATCTTAAATCCACTTAGGTCGTCACTAATGACTCTGGGAATTTGAGGCAACAATGGAAAAGGAAACCTTTCAAAAGATCAAAGAAATGGCTTAAATTATCAGTACCTATGGAAGATCAGAAGTTTCTTATTGTTAATGAATGAGCATATTTTAGGAAAAAAAACTTGTAAATCTACTTTGTAATTCATTCTTTGGATAAAACTTTATTACTTTTGTTTTGCTTCTTTGGTTTTGGGCTACTGATTCTTTTCTAAAGAGTCCAACTTCGGCTCAGGTCATGGATCTCACAGTTTTTGGGATTGAGCCCCATATAGGGCTCTGAGCTGGTAGTGCAGAGCTGCTTGAGATTCTCTCTCTCCCTCGCTCTCTGCAACTCCCCCACTTTCTCTGTCTCTCTGTCTCTCTCTCTCTCTCTCAAAAATAACTTTAAAAACATTTTTTAAAATACTGGATATATTCACATTAGAGTTGAAACAACTAGTTAATGGTATTTTTTTTCTTCTGACCTTACAGTTTTGTATAACTCTTTTTGTTGTTCCTGGAAGAGCTACTATTGTTTTTCTGTCTGTTTTCTTCTCAGTCTCTCCTTTTTTGGGAATATGGTTAAACAGACACTTTCTGTTTTCCTTGTACTGGTGAAGGTGATTGCTAATGGGTGGCTTGTCTATCCTCCTAATCTTTCTCAAAAAGATCTTCAAAAGGTAAGGTGGCCCCTAGGTAGTCAAATAGTCAAAAAGATTTTGCTCCTCCCTTGTTAGAACTCCAGCTGTTAGAACTGGTTGATAGGGATCCCTTATGAATGTTCTGGATTTGTCAGATTTCTATGACTCCTTATTAAACTTGCTATATGTTTTAGGCCTCTGAGTTTCAGAGAAGTTACAGAACTGCACAGGTAGAAAGTTGTGTGTTTCTTTTGCTGCTTATGACCAGTTGTGTGATCAGTGAATGTCCTTTCTATGAGGAAAGAATAAAAACTGAGAAGAAGAAGAGATAATAATGGGGGGGGGGGTTGTTTGCAAGAATGGAGAAGGAGGTGGGCAATGTGTGAAATAACCATAAACCCAACTAATGAGTTTGAAGCCTTGTCTTCCAAGCATGAAAACAAAGAAAAGGAGTCAGAATCTTAGAGTACCAACCCTAGTAAAGGAAAAGAAATTGGGAAATGGCTTCTAAAATGATATCATTGTTTACTTTTTCTCAAAACATAGCTAATATTTATTTTTAGCAGGAAAGGGAAAAAGGTTTTTCTAAGACTTAAGTAACATCTAGTGAATTAACAACCACAGAAATAAGTTATTTTTTCGAGTTGGAATTTTATGGAATCATTTGTTCTTTACTCACATTCATTCATTTACTCAACAAATACTTGCTGAATGTGCCTCGCACAAGTCAGTTAATATCAGTAAAAAATAATTCCTATCCTTTAGGATAGAATAATAGGAATGATATCCTTTATGGTAGAATAATTGCTATGAAAAGATTTATGTGCATTATAAAGAGCATCTAGAAGAAGAGGTGTCTTTTTGTTTGTTTTTGTTTGCTTGTTTCTGAGATAAGGTAGTCTTATTTGAGTTAAGTCTTGAAAAGAAAAAGGAGTTTGCCTAGTGAACAGAGGGGAAAAATCCTGGCTGAGGAGACAACACATGAAAAAGCACAGGAATATGATATAGGAGGGGTACATTTAAAGAACAGCAAGTAATTTGGTATATTAAAGATGCCAATCATTTCTTCTATGATCCTATCCCCTTGTTAGGAACCTGCCCTTCTCAAAGCTATTGAATGTTCTATATAGTAAATGACCTTAGAACCCCGGCCACAAGAGCAGCAATAGGTTCTTGACTGGAGCTAATGAGATTTTTTTCTTGCAGAAATAAAGTAAACTGAATGGACTTCCATTGTTACTAATGATAGACTATGTAATTCAGGTCAACCCTCTTACTGAAGACAGCTAATTCAGCTGGATGAAACATACAAAGTATGCTCTAAAAGCATCTAATAACTAACAAGACAGTGAGGAATTACTGGGCCAACGTTTTGGATAGATAAGGAATTTGGAACAACGAGCCTCACACTCATGCTGCTTTTGTCTGGTAGCATTTATTACGTTTACCAATTCGGGAGATGTTCTGTCAATCTATCCTGCACTTTTGGCAGCCTTGGGAGCTGATGGGGACAAAAGGTGGAGTCCAGGGTCCATAAAGGGTTGTAACCCTGACATTTTACCCTCTGCTTTGGCCAGGAGTTTAAAATGCTGCTCTGTAGGGGCACCTAGGTGGCTCAGTCGTTAAGCATCCATCTTTGGCTCAGGTCATGATCTCACAGTTATTAGGTTCAAGCCCTACGTCAGGCTCTGTGCTGACAGCTCAGAGCTTGGAGCCTGCTTCAGATTCTGGGTCTCCCCCTCTCTCTCTGCCCCTCTGCCTCTTGCACTCAGTTTCTCTCTCTCTCTCTTTCTCTCAAAAATAAATAAACATTGGGGTGCCTGGGTGGCTCAGTTGGTTAAGCATCCAACTTTGGCTCAGGTCATGATCTCACGGTTCGTGGATTCAAGCCCCGTGTCGGGCTCTGTGCTGACAGCTAGCTCAGAGCCTGGAGCCTGTCTTCCGATTCTGTATCTCCCTCTCTCTCTGACCCTCCCCTGCTCGCACTGTCTCTCTCTGTCTCTCAAAAATAAATTTAAAAGCATTAAAATTTTTTTAAAGTCCATTTCTTTAAAAATATAATAAATAAACATTAAATAAATAAATAAAATAAAATGCCGTGCTGTAGGTGTAAGGGAACATCAGAAGGAAACTAACCCTCATACAGACTTCATATCATTTAAGTGGCCCTGAAATATCTTGTATTAAATTGGCCCTAGTTGCTAGTAGCAAGAGTGAATAAAAATCCTCTTTGAAAGAAAATATAGTCATCCTCAGCATCAAATTCTTTATACGAAATATTATTTTTTCAAATAGAGTGTCCAGCACAGAGATAACCAGGAAAACAAGGAGACAAAGCAACATGACCAAGAAGGAGAAATAAAAAACAATAGAAGCAAACCCACAGGGATTGATTCTATATGTTGCAATCATTAGACACAGACTATAAAAACAGCTCTCTGAAGTATGTTTAAGGAGATAAAAACCAAACTTGAAAAACTTGGCAGACAAGTAGAAACTATAAAAAGTGACATAGAAAAATAGCAGATTTGTAAATGAGCAAAATGGTAACTCAAGACTAAGATGATGGTGAACACTGAAATTTGTAAGATCAGAGAGACTCCTACCCAGTGATCTAGTTGGTCCATTTGCAAGTCCAGGAAGAAATGCAAAGGAAAACAGAGGTGGGAAAATATGTGAGTGCAGGGAGAGAAAGATGCAGAGAGAATTGTTAACCGACTTTTTCAGTTAGCCTCTTCCCACTACAAATGATGCCACAATACATATCTTTGTACACATATATGCTTGTGTGCTAGGTTCTCATTTATGTAAAAAAGATCCCATGTACTTCATTAAAAGAATATCTTAAATTTTGACACCTCTACATTACATTCCAAAAAGGTCATAGCAATTCTCATTCCCTCCAGCAATGTGTAAGAGTCCTCATCTCTTCACATCCTTTTCAATACTAAATGTTATCAGTGTTTTGATATATTGTCAATCTGAAGAGTTTAACATGGTGTCTTTAAAAGTCTGCTTTGCATAAAAACAGGCGTGACCAATGGAATAGAAAAGAATCCAGAAATACACTCTTGCTTATATCATCAAAGGATTTTTAACAAGGTTGTCAAGACCATTCAATGGGGAAAGGACAGTCTTTTCAACAAACGGTAGTGGGAAAATTGGACATCCACAAGCAAAAAACTGTAAGGTAAGGTAAGGTATATACAGAAATTATCTAAAATTGATTGGAGTGCCTGGGTGGCTCAGTTGGTTGAGTGTCTGACTTTGGCCCAGGTCATGATCCCACACTTCATGGGTGTGACCCCACATCAGGCTCTGAGCTGTCAGCCTGGAGCCTGCTTTGGATTCTGTGTCTCCCTCTATCTCTGCCCCTCCCCTCCTTGCACTCTGTCTCCAAAAAATAAATAAACATTAAAAAATTTTTTTAAATAAAATAAATAAACATTAAAAAAATGAATCAAAGACATAAATGTAACTACTAAAACTATAATATTCTTTGAAGAAAAAATAGATGAAAATCTTCATGTCATTGGATTTGGCAATGATTTCTTGGATATGATACCAAAAAAACAGGCAACAAAAGAAAAAAGATAATAAGTTGAACATCAAAATTAAAAGCTTTTGTGTATCAAAAGATATTATCAAAAGAGTAAAAGACAACCCATAATATGGGAGAAAATATTTGCAAAGCATATATCAGATAAAGGATTAACATCTAGAGTACATAAAGAACTCCTACAACTCAACCAAGGACCAAACAACCCAAGTTATTTTTATTTTTATTTTTATTTTTATTTTTGAGAGAGAGAGAGAGAGAGACAGCATGAGCAGGGGAGGATCAGAGAGAGAGAGACACACAGACTCCAAAGACAGGCTCCAGGCTCTGAGCTAACTGTCAGCACAGATCCCGACACGGGCCTAAACTCATGAACCACGAGATCATGACCTGAGTCAAAATCAGATCAACCAACTGAGCCACCCAGGTGCCCCTCAAACAACCCAATATAAAAAATGGGCAAAGAGGGGCGCCTGGGGCTCAGTCGGTTAAGCCTCTGACTTCGGCTCAGGTCAGATCTCACGTTCATGGGTTTGAGCCCCACGTCAGGCTCTGTGCTGACAGCTAGCTCAGAGCCTGGAACCTGCTTCCGGTTCTGTGTCTCCTTCTCTCTCTGCCCCTCCCCCTCTCATGCTCTGTCTCTGTCTGTATCAAAAATAAATAAAACATGTAAAAAATTTTTTTTAAATGGGCAAAGGACTAGAATAATCTTTTTCCAAAAAAGATATGCAAATGGCCAACAAGAACATGAATGATGCTCAACATAATTATTCATTAGGAAGATGCAAATAAAAACTCCAGTGAGATATCATTTCACATCTACCAAGATGGCTATAGTATAAAAGACAGATAATAACAATTCTTGCTAAGAATATGGAGAAATTGGAACCTCATATATTGCTGATGGGAATGTAAAATGGTGCAATGTGTTAGAGAACAGTTTAGTCATTCCTTGAAAAACTAAACATAGAATTATGACTTCAGGAGCTTAAAGAAGAGAAGTGAAGCTGAATTACAAATTAGGTGGTCAATGGCAGTATTTAAAGCTATGTGATTAAATGGGCTCACCTAGGGCAAAGTATGGATAGAGCAGGAAAGAGCCAAAGGCAGAGTTCAATCTTCAAAAGTTAGAGGAAGAGGCAGATCCAACCAAGATTATTGAAGTATGACTAAGGGGGCCAGAAGAAAACTAGGAAAATGAAGTGTCCTACAAGCCAAGAAAAGAAATGACTTCAAGGAGGGAGTAGTTGACAGTGTTGAATACTGTTGAGAGGTTAAGATGAGGGTAGAGATATGACCATTGGGTTTGTTTGGCAAGATAGAAGTGATAATGACCTGGACAAGGCAGTTTCAGTAGAATGGCACAGACAAAAACTATGTTTGAATGGATTAAAGAGAGAATGGAGATGAGAAAGTAGAGACAGCAAATAGAGACAAATGCTTTGAGTAGTTTTGTAAAGAAATAAAGTGATTGGATGGAGGTATGACAGGGAAAACTGAAAAAAGTTTTTTACATAAAAACAAAATTTTGGGGGCACCTGACTGGCTCAGTTGGCAGAGCATGTGACTCTTGATCTCAGGATTGTGAGTTCAAGCCCCACACTGGGTGTGGAGCCTACTTAAAAAAAATTTTTTTCCACTAGATTATATTACATGGTACAAAATGGTTTGTTTACAGTGAAAATCTCATTCCCATACCTTTCCCCCAGTCACACTGTTTTCCTCCCTCATTTTAATGGTTCCAGTCTCTTACAAGTCCTTCTGGAAATATTCTCTGTATATGTAAGCAAATATTTACATTTTTTTCTACCTTCCCTCCTTTTAAACAAATATACAGATGGTGGCTCACTGTACATACTGTGTCTGGCCCTTGCTTTTCTAGGTATACTGGATACTTATCAATGTATCTTGAAGATTATTCTATATAGATATACAAAAAGGTCTCCCACTTTCTTTATATTTGGTTGCATTATGTTATTATACAATAATTTATTTATTCAATTCCCTAGTGATCCCACTAATGAACATTTAGGTGGTTTTCAATCTTTTATTACAAACAAAACTGCAATGCATAATTTTATACATAGATCTTTTCATATGTGTGTTGAAATATATATCCGTAGTATAAAATTACTTAGGATTGCTGAGTCAAAGAGTGAGTGCATTTGTGAGTTTGACAGATATGGTGCCAAAATGTTTCTATATAATTTGTACCAGTATATTTCCTACCAGCAGTGACGAGAAGGCCTGTCGCCCCATACGGCGTGTTATCAATTTTTTTTAATCTTTGCCAATCTACTAAGTGAAAATGGTTTCTTGTTGTACCTTTTTTATAAATTTTTTAATGTTTATTTATTTTTGAGAGACAGAGAGACATAGCATGAGCAAGGGAAGGGCAGAGAGAGAAGGAGACACAGACTCTGAGGCAGACTCCAGGCTCTGAACTGTCAGCACAGAGCCTGTCACGGGGCTCGAACCCACGGACTGTGAGATCATGACCTGAGCCGAAGTCGGGCGCTTAACCAACTGAGCCACCCAGGCACCCCTCTTGTTGTACCTTTAATTTGCATCCTTTTATTTTGAGTAAAGTTGAATATATTTTCAAAAGTGTAAAAGCTATTTGTATTTCTTTGAATTGTCTCTTCCGTCCTCTTGCTCATTGTTCTGATAAGTTGTTGGTCTTTTTCTTACTCATCTGTAGAAGTTCTTAATATAACAGGCACTCTAGCCCTCTGTGGTAGGAGCTGCTGATAAGTCTTTTCACTTTATTTATGTTGTTTTTCTCTCCAGAAATGTTTAACTTTTACGTAGTTGGATTTATCTGAGTCTTGTATCATACTTTTTTTTTTAATTTTTAAAAATTTTTTTAATTTAGTTTTGAGAGAGAGAGAGTATGAGGAGGGGAGGGACAGAGAGAGAGGGAGATACAGAATCTGAAGCAGGCTCCAGGCTCTGAGCTGTCAGCACTGAGCCCCATGCAGGGCTCCAACTCCTGAACTGCGAGATCATGACTCGAGTGTTAATTCAGACACTTTACCGACTGAGCCACCCAGGCACCTCTGAGTTTTGTATCATACTTTAAAAACCTTCCCTGTTCCAACAAAAAAATCTTCTCTTTTAATTTCCAGAAAAAAATTTTAAGCATAGGTAAGGAGATATTAGAGTATATTTACATGTTTTCAATAGTAAGGGAGGAATCAATGATGTGGGAGAGAGTAGGGAAAATTTCAGGAACAAAGTCCATGACTAGGCTAAAGGGGATGGGATACAGGGCCCAAGTGGGTTGACTAGCCTTTTAAATAGAAACAGGGACACTTTCTCTTTGTCATGGGAAAGAAGACAGAGAATATGAGTGCTAGTGGAGATAGGAGGTCAATTTGGTGGTGAGAGAATGAGAGAAAGTTCCTATCTCATTGATTTTATTTTCCCATTGACATAGAATGCAAATTCTTTAGCTGAGTGCAGGGTAGGAAGGGGATGTTAAGGTTTAGGGAGAAATGAAGATTTATTTAGAAGGTTTAGAGGACTGGTTGGATTAGATGTTCTAACCTGTTCATTTCTGGTCTTTTTGAACATTTTATTGATCCAAGGACTTGACCTGATGAAATGATGTGATTTCTCTTTGAAACCTCCTTGGAAAATGCTTCATATGATTAGATTAGTAAATGGATGATACTAGTAGTAGGATCATTTGTCTCACTACTAATTTATTATTATCAGTAGTAGTAAATTATTTCACTTCAGTGGGCTGTGCTTGGGTTCCTCACTGGGTGAACTTGTTTCCAAGAGGTGTTTGGGTTGATCCTTCCAATGACAGTTGAAAGCTTCTCTACAAATAATTCATGTTCTATACTTACCACACAGCTGCTAAAAGCTCAACAACTCAGGCTTCAGTTACTTGCCTTCCCTTTGTTCACCTGGCATTTATATGTCCCTAAAGAGAGAATTTGATTGGGTTGACTTGCCATTATTCACTACTGAGTGCTGCTTTTGAACACTAAGCTATCGCTACTGCCTAAGTGGCAGTTGGCTAGTGTATATGTAGTTGCCTTTGGTTTGTATCTTAATCAGCTGTGATGGCAAAGTCTGTTCCATTCAAAACAGGTTGTACACATGGGGCACCTGGGTGGCTCAGTCTGTTAAGCGACCGACTTTGGCTCGGGTCACGATCTCACAGTTCGTGGGTTTGAACCCTGCGTCAGGCTCTGTGATGACAGCTCAGAGCCTGGAGCCTGCTTCAGATTCTGCGTCTTCCTCTCTCTGACACAGGACACACTTATCCCTGCTCACACTCTGTATCTCTCTCTCAAAAATAAATAAACAACAACAAAAAAAAAAAACAGGTTGTATGGGTCATAACACTTGAAGAGGAAAGAGCAGTTTGGATCATTTTGTCTAGGAGGGGGCCATGTACCTGGCAAGCCCAGATGGTTACATGGACTCCTCCAGCCCTTCCTGCAAATTGTTCAAACCCTTTGTCTCAGTAATTAATTCTACTTCTGGAAATCTAACCTAAGGAAATGATCATTAGGAGGTGGTTCAGAAGAATGGTTAAGAACACATAAGCTTTGGAATCATATACTTAGAAATGAATCCCAAGTGGTGATGTTGAGTGTCTACTGAAGATTTATATCTTTGTTCCTCAAGCTATTGTTATGCAATTAACACACACACATCTTCATTGGGACACAATTCACATCCCATGAAATTCACTCATTTAGAGTATACAATTTAATGATTTAAACATATTCAGAGTTGTGCAACCATCTCCACAATTGATTTTAGAATATTTTCATCATCCCCCAAAAGAAATCCCCTGCTCCTTAATCATTCCCCATCCTATAGAACCCTACACAATCACTAATCTTTTTGTCTTCATGGATTTGCTTATTCTGGAATTTTTGTATAATGGAATCATACAATATGTGGTCTTTTGTGACTGGATTCTTCCATTTAGCATAGTGTTTTCAAGTTCATTCATGTTGTAGCATGTGCTGGTACTTGACTCCTTCTTATTGCTGAATAATAATTCTGCTGTCTGAATGTACCGCTTTCGTTTATCCATTCATCAGTTGATGAACATTTGGATTGTTTCCATCTTTTGGCTATTATAAATAATGCTCCTCTGAACATTCATGTACACTTTTTTGCATACAAATTTTTGTGTGGACATATATATATATTTTTAGATTTATTTGTTTTGAGACAGAGAGTGGGGGAAAGGACAGAGGGGGAGAGAGAGAGAGAGAGAAGGAGAGAGAGAGAGAGGGAGAGAGAAAGAATCCCAAGCAGGCTATGCGCTATCAGAGCAGAGACTGAAATGGGGCTTGAACTCATGAACTGTGAGATTATGATCTGGGTCGAAGTTGGAGGCCTAACTGACTGAGCCACCCAGGTGCCCTGGACAATTATTTTTATTTCTCTTGGCTATACACCTAGAAGTGGAATTGCTGGGTTATAAGATAACTCTGTTAACTTTTGCGCAATTGCCAAACTGTTTTTCTAAAATGCTATATCCGGGGTGCCTAGGTGGCTCCGTTGGTTAAGTGTCCAACTTTGGCTCAGGTCATGATATCGCGGTAAGTGAGTTCAGGCTCCACATCGGGCTCTGTGCTGACAGCTCCGAACCTGGAGCCTGCTTCAGATTCTGTGTCTCCTTCTGTCTTTGCCCCTCCCCTGCTCAGTCTCACTCTGTCAGAGATGAATAAACGTTAAAATTTTTTTTCTAATTAAAAAAAATAAAATACTGTATCATTTTACATACCTATCAATATATGAGTTCCAATTTCTCAGCATCTTCACCAACACTTGTTGCCTGCTGTTTTTGGTTATAGTCCTTCCTAAAGGGTGTGATTTGATATCTCATTGTGGTTGTGATTTATATTTTTCTAATGGCTAGTGATATTGAGCATCTATTCATATGCTTAGAGGTCATTTACATACCTTATTTGGAGAAAAGTCTACTTAAATCCTGTGTCCAGGAACGCCTTGGTGCCTCATTCAGTTAGGCATTCAACTTTGGCCCAGGTCATGATCTCACAGTTTGTGAGTTTGAGCCCCAAGTCGGGCCCTGTGCTGACAGCTCAGAGCCTGAAGCCTGCTTTGAAATCTGTGTCTCCCTCTTTCTCTGCCCCTCCCCTGCTCACACTTTGTCTCTCAAAAATGAACACAAAAAAAAAAAAAAAGAAAGAAAGAAAAAAAGAAATCCTGTGTCCTTTCGAGAAAAATTGAGTTACTTGGTTTTTTTGTTATTGAATTTTAAGAGTTTTTACTATATATTCTGTGTACCTCCCTTATCAGAGTTGTAAATATTTTCCCATATTGTAGGTTATTTTCTCACCTTTAGAATTTTTTTATTTTTTTCACTTAAAAATATTTTATTTTGGGGGGGGGCTGCCTGGGTGGCTTAGTTGGTTGAGCATCTGACTTTGGTTCAGGTTGTAATCTTGCAGTTCATGAGTTTGAGCCCCACATTGGGCTCACTGCTGTAAGTACAGAGACTCTGTGAATCCTCTGTCCCCCTCTATCTACCCTTTCCCCCCCAAAATAAAAATGAAACATTAAAAATAAAAGATTTGTGTGTGTGTGTGTGTGTGGCGCCTTGGTGGCACAGTTGGTTAAGCGTCTGACTTTTGATTTTGGCCCAGGTCATAATCTCCCAGTTTGTGGGATTGAGCCCCGTGTCTGGCTCTGCGCTGACAGCTTGGGGCCTGCCTGAGATTCTCTCTACCTCTCTCTCTGCCCTCCCCTGGCTTGTGAATGTGTGCACTCTCTCTCTCTCTCAAATAAATAATAAATAAACTTAAAAAAAAAGTTTTTAGGGGCACCTGGGTGCCTCAGTTGGTTGAGCACTCAACTTCAGCTCAGGTCATGATCTCGAGGTGGTTTGTGAGTTCAAGCCCCACATCAGGCTTGCTACTGTCAGCCTGTCAGTGCAGAGCCAACATCGGATCCTCTGTCCTCCTCTCTCTGCCCCTCCCCTACTTGTGCTCTCTCAAAATTAAATAAATATTTAAAAAAGAAAAAAGAAAAAACTATTTTAAAAAAATTTTATTTTTTAGTAATCTCTATACCCAACATGGCGCTCTAACCCACAACCCTGAGTTCAAAAGTCTCCAGCTGTACTGACTGAGCCAGCCAGGTGCCTGGTCTTTTCACTTTATTTTTTTATTTTTTTAATGGTTATTTATTATTGAGACAGAAACAGAGCATGAGTGGGGAAGGGGCAGAGAGAGAGGGAGACACAGAATCTGAAGCAGGCTCCAGGCTCTGAGCTGTCAGCACAGAGCCCGACAAAGGGCTTGAACCCATGAACCATGAGATCATGACCTGAGCCAAAGTCAGATGCTTAAACCGACTGAACCCCCAGGTGCCCCTTTTCACTTTCTTGGTGGTATCTATCGTTTGCAGTGAAAAGTTTTAAATTTTTATATAGTCCAACTTGTCTATTTTTTCTTCTGTTGCTTTTTCACTCAATATTTTGAATTCCTCTTCACAGTCTCTCTTGAAGGCTTTTGCCCTTGCTACTCCATCAAAATTGCTCTTGATAATAAAGTCACCAGTAACCTCCATATTGTTGATCCAATGGTCAGGACTCAGCCTTCATTCTTATTTGACAGATCTTTCACACCCTCCTGCTTGAATTACTATGCTTTATTCATTAGGCTTCCATGATACTACACTCTCCTGGTCTTCTTCTCACTAACTAGCTGCTCCTTCTTAGTCTTCTTTTTTGCTTTTCTCAAAAGTCACTCTATTGGTGAATGCATCTAGCCCAGTGGCTTTAAATATTGGCTATATGCTGAAACTCCCTAACTTACATCTCCGGCACAAACTCTCTGCCTAAAACATTCTGCCCCCAGATTTCTGCACCCCTTGCTCCCCACTATAGACTGAATTGTGTCCTCCACCCAGATTCACATGCTAAAGCCTCAACCCCCAATGTAACGATTTGGAGATAGGGCTTTTCTGTGATTGATTAAATAGGCCATGAGGCAGGGTTCTGATCTAATAGGACTAGTGTCCAGGTAAGAAGAGACACCAGAGAGCCCTCTCACTCTCTCTTTCCATGTGCACACACCCAGAAAGGGCCATGTGTTACATGGTTACCTTCTGCAAGCCAGGAAGAGAGAGCTCTTTGCAGAACCCAGCTATGAGGACACTCTGATCTCAGATTTCCAGACTCCAGAACTGTGAGAAAACAAATGTCTGTTGTCTAAGCCCCCCAATTTATGGTATTATGTTATGGCAGCCTGAGTTAATTCATAAACTCACTTTAGATTTTTGCTCCATGTTTCCTGCTCACTGGGGTATTTCCTCATCATCTTGTTTAAAGTCACAAGCTTGCCTAACTGTTGCATTTTCTTTTCCCCCTTCCTGCTTTATGTCATCGGACATATATTCTACCTATATTTTAATTATTTTTTTTATAATCTGTCTCCCACCCCTAAAATGTAAGTTTCTTTATTATTTTTTAATGTTTATTTATTTTTGAGAGAAAGACACACAGAGTGTGAGTGGGGAAGGGTCAGAGAGAGAGGGAGACACAGAATCTGAAGCAGGCTCCAGGCTCTGAGCTGTCAGCACAGAGCCTGATGCAGGGCTTGAACCCACGAACCATGAGATCATGACCTGAGCTGAAGTCAGACGCTTAACGGACTTAACCACCCAGGCACTCCTAAAATGTAAGTTTTTAAAGGTAGAGTTTTTTGTTCATCGTGTTTACCTCTGGATCCCTAACACATAAAATAAAACCAGGGAAATCGTAGCCCTTTAAAAAAATGTATTTTTTTATGAAAAATTTTAAAGTGTTTTATTATTTATCTTTGAGAGTAAGAGAGACAGAGCATAAGCAGGGGAGAGGCAGAGAGAGAGGGAGACACAGAATCCGAAGCAGGCTTCAGGCTCTGAGCTATCAGCACAGAGCCCAATTCGGGGCTCAAACTCGTGAATTGTGAGGTCATGACCTGGTCAGAAGTCGGCCACTTAACCAATTGAGCCACCCAGGCGCTCCTAAAAAATATATATTGAACGAATTATTGCCATTGTAGCTTGAGAATTTATGATGAAACTGAATATATTAAATTGAAACATAACGAAGTTGGCTACTTCTTAGAAACTGTTAATTAACAGCTTTGTCAGCTTTGTCAGTTGACAAAACTCCTTCCCTCATGACCACTGCAACGAAAGACTCTTGGTGAGAAAGCCACAGTTGGGGCTGAGATGCTCTTTCTATCAACATCATATAAACAGAGCCGAGTCCTAGAGCATCATGCTTGAATATTCCATTCAAACACAGGTACGTGTCAGCTCCTCTGACTTTGTTAGGAAGCCCTCTTCAAAGCTTGTGTCATCCATCACTGGCATTCCTGTGCCCCCCCCCCACCTTTTTGGTGATCTCCATGAAAATGTTTTGGCATGGGAGTATCCTCAAAGAATCAGCTCTAATGTTGTCTTTGGTTCTTTTACCAGGGTCTGTGTTTTATGGTCACGGTACTTTGGCCATTTAAGATAGATTTGCTTTTGTTATTTTTTTGTGTCAATTCTTTGTATATGGCATGAGGAGATATCAACAGAAGGATCACTGGTGAAAGATACTCCATCATTATCTTGACGCAGGAACTCTATATAGATACATTAATGTGAATAAGTTATATTAGTGGCCACTGTAATAGGAACTGTAACAGAAGGAAATTAACTGATGTAACTTTCAGTCATCCCTAAAATCAACTGATACTCTTGCTAGTTTTACTTAGGATGTATCCTTATTATATAATTTGTATAAGCAGCATTAGTTGAAGTCAGAACAGATCGTTGATATGCTCTGGTATAACATGTACTTTAGATGTACTTTGTCCATTGAGAATGACTTTTTTAAAAGGTTTTATTTATTTATTTTTAAGAGAGAGTGAGTACACAAGTGGGAGAGGGGCAGAGACAGAGAGGAGGAAAAGAATCCCAAGCAGGTTCTTCGCTGTCAGCATGTGGAGCCTGATCCAGGGCTCAAACCCATGAGTCATGAGATCATGACCTGAGCTGAAGTCAGACACTTAACCGACTGAGCCACCCAGGTGCCCTAAGAATGACTTAAATTTTTTTAATGTATTTATTTATTTTGAGGGAGAGAGAGTGTGAGTAGGGGAGGGGAAGTGGGAGACAAGAGAGAGAATCCCAAGCAGGCTCCACGCTGTCAACGCCAAGCCTGCTGCAGGACTCAATTCCATGAACCATGAGATCATGACCTAAGCCAAAATCAAGAGTTGGATGCTTAACAAAATGAACCACCAAGGTGCCCCCCTGCCCCCACTGAGAATGCCTTTGAAAGTTCTCTTATAAATTTTCACAGTAACATAAAATACAAATTAATTTAGTTCTATTTTTTAAAAGTAAGCTCTGGGGCACATTAGTATTTACACTCATGGCCATTCATAAATATTACTGTAAATACTATCAGTCTCAAGGCATTTTGCTCTGGGCTTTACTACTGCATGTATCACGAATTATCCAAATCCTATTATCACTTGAACTTTCTAGTATTTTGAATGGCATTGCCTTTCAAGAGAGCCCTTTTAATTGTAGAATCTTGGATTTGCCGGTTTAGCACAAAAAGGGATGGACTAGTGTGTGGATCCAAATGTTTTGTGAGATGTCAATTTCCTCTGCTCTCTACCTGCTGAACTGGGACAGCATTTGGACTAAAAGATGCTACTCTCCTTGCTCTGATTTACTGTCTCTCCTATTTAAATTTGGTTTGGTTGGGGCACCTGGGTGGCTGTCAGTTAAGCATCTGACTTTAGCTCAGGTCATGATCTTGCAGATCACAAGTTCCAGCTCCTCATCGGGCTCTGTGCTGACAGCTTGGAGCCTGGAGCCTGGTTCAGATTCTGTGTCTCCCTTCCTCTCTTTCTGCCCCTTCCCTGCTCATGTTCTGTCTCTCTCTCCCTCCCTCTCTCTCAAAAATAAATAAAAACATAAAAATTGTTAAAAGCAAATTGGGTTGTCAAGAGACATTATTTATAGGGTTTTATTTTTTTAATTCAATATAACAGATGATACTACAACAAAACAAAGAATTCCCCAAACTTCAATACTAAGTGATATGGCACAATTTCAAGTCTTGAATCGTATCGCGGAAAGATGGACACCTCCTATCTGGTATGAGAATGTTACAATAGAGGCACATACGTGTTTTGATCCTATGTGAAAGATGATTTTTGGAAAGACACCATTATTAAATATGTTTTAGGGATACAAAATGTTGGGAGCAAATTACTCTTGGGTTTAAGATTCTTTGTTACTATTTATTTACTAAAAAAAATATTTGAATGCCTCTTGAATGCTGGGAGTTGTGCTTAATAAAAAATTAGATGTGGTCTCTGCCCCAGTGAAGGAGATAGACAGACATTAATCAAGTATGAATTATATATTTTCAATGCTAGAGGAAATGCTAACAAGGTGTTCTGAAAGACAATAGGATTTTAGGTAGAATTAAAGCCACTTTAGCATATTGTGTTACCTTTTGCTGTATAACAACTAATTTCCAAAATCGGCAGCTTAAGACAATTATTAACATTATCTAATATAGTTTTCATGGGTCAGAATTTCAGGAATGTCTACTTAGTGTAGCTCAAACTCTCTCATCAGTTTATAGTCAAAATGTCAGTTGGAATGGCAGTCATCTGAAGCTTACTGGAGGAAGGAAAATCCAATTCTAGGATGGCTTACTCACATGGCTTTTGGCAAGAAGCCTTAGTTCTTTCTTCCATGGACCACTCCATAGAGTTTCTTGTCCTCAAGATATAGGAACTAGTTTCCTCCAGAGAGAGTGATCCAAGAGAGAGCAAGGCAGAAGCTACATGTCTTTTATAACTTGCTTCAGAAGTCATACACCTTGGGGCGCCAGGGTGGCTCAGTCGGTTGAGCATCTGACTTCAGCTTAGGTCATGGTCTCACGGTTTGTGGGTTTGGGCCCCGAGTCGTGCTCTGCGCTGATAGCTCAGAGACTGGAGCCTGCTTCAGAGTCTGTGTCTCCCTCTCTCTCTGCCCCTCCTCTGCTCATTCTGTCTGCCTGTCTCTCTCAAAAATAAATAAATATTTTTAAAATGTTTAAAAAAAAAGAAGTCATACACCTTGATTCCCCCAATCTCGTGTCGGCTACATAAATTATTCACTGTTCAGCATGGGACGGGGCATCAGTACCAAGATGTAAGGATTACTGAGGGCCATCTTGGAGGCTGGCTGCCACATATATAAACCTCCAAATCCAAACTTGCTGAAATTAAACTTTTTAGACCAGCCTAATGCAGCCATTTTATAAACAACATCTGTTTATGTTACTAGGGGAAGTTCATGTTCAACTGCACATCAGTAGAGGATTTGCATGATTCTGTTTCCTATTTAATTAAAAATAAACCTACCTTCCTACCTTTCTGCCCCACTTTTTCCAGAAATGTTTACAGAGTACCTATAACCATTAGGACTTCAGTCTTGCTCAGTTCAGAGAGATATAAAGACAGAATACTTGCCCTCAAGGTGCTCATAGTTTGGTGGAGGTAAACTTACAGTAGAGATATGATAATGGAGGTATGACCAATTAGGTTTGAAAAGGAGATCTAAGTAGAGCAGGGCTTAACAAACCATAGACCAAGGGCCAAATCTAGCCCACCGCCTGCTTTTATAAATAAAGTTTTGTTGCTTTATAGCCACGTCCATTTGTCTATTGTCTATGGCTGGTTTTACACTACAACAGTAAAGTTAAGTCATTGAGACAGAGGCATTCAAGTGGCATTCTAAATGCTCTTGGCTTGTATAGCACAAAACATTTACTATCTGGTTCTTTACAGAAAACATTTGCCAACCCCAGGTTAGAGGAATTAAAGATTGCTTCCCAAACAGATGACATTGGAGATGAGACTTGGAAGAGCCATAAAAGTACTTCTGCTGAGCGAGCATCGGGAGATAAGGTATGCGGGGGTGTGTATCATAAGACATTGGAGAGGAGTCTTTATTGGAGTGAGACCACACTCGGTTAACCTTCAGTCGCTGCAGCTTACAGTCAAAGGAACTGAAGGTGAAGGAACAAGATACTAACAAGAAACCATGAGATGTAATATAAACATGGCACCATAGCTCACAGCCCACATCCCTACTTCCCCCTCCTGCTCACATAAAGATCCAACGCAAAACTTTGAAGGGTGAATTATTGATCTCAGTTAACTTTTAGTTAAACTGAGGTTTTGGCCCCAACTTTGATGGGGTGCAGGATCTGAAGAAAGAAGAGCCCCTAGAATCCCAACCCTCTTTACCACAGCAAAGATGAGATGTTTCACATCTTCTAGGTAAAAGGGTAGTAGGTGTAAAGAAGCCCAAGTAATGACAAAACTGTAAATCTGAAAATTTGAAGGAAAAAAAGTCAAGGGAAAAAACAAAACCCACCCCAAGGATGGAGTTGGCCAAAGAATCATGGGATAGAACAGCTAACTGGGGAGAAGCCATTTGGGCAAAAACTCTAATACAGTATTATATATCAACATATACATTACACAGCATAAAACTTACCTAAAGCAGAGGCAGAAAATAGAGGAAAATATGAATGAATTGAGGCAAACCAGAATTGATGCTTGTCACAATTAATGGGATAAGGAAGAAAAAATAAAGAAATAAATGCACCCAAGTGGCTTAGTCAGTTAAGCATCTGACTTTGGTTCAAGTCATGATCTTGTGGTTCATGAGTTCAAGCCCCACATTGGGCACTCTACTGTCAGCATGAAGCCTGCTGACAGATCCTGCCTCCCTCTCTTTCTGCCCCTCCCCTGCCGTGTCTCTCTCTCTCTTTCTCTCTCAAAAATAAACGTTAAAAAAAAAATAGAGGTTCCACAAAGCTGCTAGAAATATTAAATAAAAACTCAGAAAAGCACAATTTTGTCATTTATTTATTAAAGGACCATGCCATTGGCTAACGGAACTTGTGAAGAGCTCCTCTGATTTAAGTCACCTCAGATATCTTCACAGAAGATCCTGTCCCTTTAAAGCACATTGACCCCTCTACATGTCTTCCAGTCACAAGTGTTTTAGAAAATTGCCTAAGATTTCTTCTTCTTCTTCTTCTTTTTTAAGATTTACTTATTTAGGTAATCTCTATACCCAACATGGGGCTCGAACTCACAATCCTGAGATTAAGAGTCATATACTCTTCTGACTGAGCCGGCCAGGTGCTCCACGTAAGATTTCTTCTTATTAAACTATTTCTGTACTTGTTCTCACCAAAATCTCAACACTATATTCCACCAATCCACTATTTGCCTTTGCACTCTGGATGGGGTGTTCATATTTCTGATAGCCTAATACTTGGCCATTTGGCTTTTCTTGGGCGGCTTTAGGTCTCTCTTATGGACACTAACCCTGGGCTTTCAAAGATTTGGTCTTTGGCTCAAGCTGGGCTAGTCCAAGTCATCCCTTCTTCAGGGGGAAGTCTTCTTCAGAGGAAGAGTCTAGCAACTGTAAGAACCACTTCCACTTTATCTTCAAATAATAATTGCTGATTATAGACACAGCTCATTGGTTACATTTGTTACCAATAGGTTCCTGCTCAAGTTGACCACAATTACCAGAATACATGCTGAATACCCTCTTATTACCTCTCAGCAATGGTTTAAGGAAGGCAATTTGGCTTAATAGAAAGGATATGGACATTGAGAGTGGCTTTCTAGGTATGGGAACCAGAAAGAGGGAGGTGGGTGGAGGCAGGGAGACGGGCACCCCTAGTCCTTAACCCTATTCAACCAGGAGCACACAGATTCCCTATACCTCCCCCACAACACACAGGCATTTGAAGTTTCCCTTGCACACTCCTGTCTGGCCGCTACTGATCCAGAACAAGTTGGACAAGATGTCCCTGAAACAGAATTTTGACCATGCAACTGAGGTGAAATCCCTATAAGAGAGAGAAAAACTGGGGCGCCTGGGTGGCTTAGTCAGTTAAGGGTCCGACTCTTAATTTCGGCTCAGGTCGTGATCCCAGGGTCATGGGATGGAGCCCACTGAGCACGGAGCCTGCTTGGGATTCCCTCTCCCTCTCTCTCTCTGCCCTTCCCCTGCTCTTGCTCTGTCTCAAAATGAATAAATAAACATTAAAAAGAGAGGGCCGGGGAAGCAACAATATGAAAGAAACCCAAGTCTTTGATTGACCAAGTGGAGTAGAGCTACCTCCAGGATCTGCCAGACTGTTACTGGACAAATAAATGTCTGTTTTCTGTTTTCAAAAAGAAAAAAAATTAGAGAACCTAGACATTTGATTCAGGATTGGATTTGAATCTCAGCTTTTATACTTAATATTTCTTTTTTATTTTTAATGTTTATTTATTTTTTGAGAGAGAGAGAGCAATAGCAGGGGAGGGGTAGAGAGAGGGGGACGGAGCATCTGAAGTGGGCTCTGTGCTGACAGCTGAAAGCCCAATGCAGGGCTTGAACTCATGAGCCACAAGATCGTGACCTGAGCCAAATTCAGAGGCTTAACCAACTGAGCCACCCAGGTGCCCCAAGAATATCAGAGTAAACAAAAAGGAACCTTGAACTGCCTTTGAAAAGCCAGTACTACTTACTTTTAGGAAAGACTCTCAAATTCAAAACCCATTTGCTCTTACTTTACACACAATACTAATACACTTAGCAAGATAACACTTGGTTATCTGGTTTCTTAGGATGCAGATTAGGGAGAGGACTGCCAAAGCCAGGCATGCAGGAAGTCACAAGAAGTACTATCTAATATCTTAACAAAATAGGGGGTAAAAAGCCAGAAAGAAAATTATTATTATGGAAGTAGCCCAAGGATACATTGATAGATGAATGGATAAAGAAGATGTGGTGTAGATATATGTGTGTGTGTGTGTGTGTGTGTGTGTGTATACATAGTGTGTATACACATATACATATATTTATAATGAAATATTACTCTGCCATAAAAAAGAATGAAATCTTGCCATTTGCAACAATGGATAGCTCTGTAGAGTATAATTCTAAGTGAAATAAGTCAGTTGGAGAAAGACAAAAACCATATGATTTCATTCATATGTGGAATTTAAGAAACAAATGAACAAAGAAAGAAAAAAAAGAGAGATCAACCAAAAGCTGACTCTTAACTATGAAGAACAAACTGATGGCTACCAGAGGGGAGGGGACGTAGATGGGGACAGTGGGTGAAATAGGTGAAGGGGATTAAGAGTACACTTATGGGGGGGCGCCTGGGTGGCTCAGTCGGTTAAACATCCGACTTCAGCTCAGGTCAGATCTCACGTTTGTGGGTTCGAGCCCCGCATCAGGCTCTGTGCTGACACCTAGCTCAGAGCCTGGAGCCTGCTTCCAGTTCTGTGTCTCCTTCTCTCTCTGCCCCTCCCCTTCTCATGCTCTGTCTCTCTCTGTATCAAAAATAAATAAAACATTAAACAAAAATTTAAAAAAAAAAGAGTACACTTATGGGGCACCTGAGTGGCTCAGCTGATTAAGTGTCCAACTCTTGCTTTCAGCTCAGGTCATGATCTCACAGTTTGTGAGTTTGAACCCCATGTCGGGCTCTGTTAGTGCAGAGACTGTTTGCGATTCTCTCTCTCCTTGTCTCTATGTCCCTCCCCCTGCTCATGATCTCTCTTTCCCCCCTCCCTCAAAATAAATAAATAAATAAACTTAAAAAGGGAGTACACTTATCATGATGAGCACTGAGGAATACATAGAATTGTTGAGTCACTATATTGTATACCTGACACTAATATGACTCTGTATGTTAACTCTACTGGAATTAAAATTTAAAAAATAACCAAATAGAAGCACCTGGGTGGCTCAGTCAGTTAAGTGTCTGACTTTGGCTCAGGTCATGATCTCACGGTTCATGAGTTTGAACCCCATGTCAGACTCTGTGCTGACAACTCCAAGCCTTGGAGCCTGCTTTGGATTCTGTGTCCCCTTTTCTCTCTGCCCCTCCTCTACTCACACTCTGTCTTTCTGTCTCTCTCTCTCCAAAATAAATAAACTTAAAAAAATAAAGTGAAGATTAAGAATGTAAAAAAAAAGAAAAAATTATTAAAAGGACATAAATGAACACAAAAAAACCCAACCTTGGATCATTTTGGGTAGAGTAAAAAGCCTAGCATGTTTCTGTGTTTCTCAAAGATGCATTACTTTGTCCTCTAGTTCTGAATGCTAATAATGACCAAGAAAATAAGGCACTTTTTGAGAATACAGAATTCTATTTTTCTTAATATAATATTTTGTTAAAGGCAGATTTTAAAGCATTTTCTACTTAAAGGGATTACTTCCAATTATTTAGAAAACTGATTCAGACTGTTCACATTTTTCAAAGGTGTAGAAAAATGCAGGTTTTCTGGATTGCCATAGCAAAGTCAGAGTAAATACGCACCAGTTTATGTTGACAGGTCTTCTAAATGTGTCTTTAGATCTGGTTGGCTGCTTTGACCCCCAAGCAAGAGAAGATAAATAATGCATTCCACTACAAGCTGACTAACAGTATAAGTTTAACAAGCTCCCATTGGTATGCCAGCTCTGTGGAAGACAAAAAGGGTAGAAAATAGAAAAGGTATGTAACACCCTGTTCTAAGTTCCCAGGGATTAAAGGATGGGCATGCAAACAAACCCACATGTAAATCATTTATGCTGCTAAATAATACAAAACTATATAAATTAACAAAGTTATATATAAGAACAATTTCTATAAGCAATGCCTGGTCCATATAAGCTATTGAGAATTCAGTAATATGAAATCCATTCATACCATGGTTCTTAGCCTTTGTGATAGCTCTGTGCTCTCGGGGGTTATTCAAGTGTCAAAGTAAGTTGAAGGCAGAAGGTTCCGCAAGGCTACCAGCCAGGACCACATGAGTCCATCTGCTTTTCTTCCTTGATGTCTAAGACAGCAAGGTCTTTCTTCCCGGCTTCACTCGGTGAGAGCAGGGTTCATCAAGACACACAGAGGGAATCAGCAAACAAACGCATGATGAGTCTATTGAGGCTACAATGTACCCTTCCATATCCTCCTCCACGTTCTCTTTTGAAAGAATCCTTGAGAACTGGATCCTTATCTACCTTGTACATAGCACGGTTCTGGTCTGCAGAAGGATTCAAACATTTCTTGAATGAATATGATGGAGCATAGTGAGAACGTGAGGTGCCTGAAGCCTGAGTGGAAAGCCTTTCGCAGGAATAAGGCCATGATCTGGGGACATACGGGTTATTCAGGGAGTATTGGGCAGTGCACAGCCATCTGTGGTCAACCTGTCCACCCCAAAACGACCCAAGGCAACGTTCCAAATCTAGCCACGAGCATCTTGAGAAAGTGTTTTTATTATCATGCTGATTTCTCTTTCGGACTGATCGTTTATGTCTCCTATCAAGAACTCTTCATTTATTAAAGAAGAATATCTTGATTTGGAAGGACAGAAAAACCCTCAAATAACCGCTTCCTTGTCCTGCTATTCAGTAGGACAATGTTTAGACGGACTCTCTTCTTCTTTTTTTAAAATATTTTTATTTTTGAGAGGGAGGGAGGGAAGGAGGGAGAGAGAGAGAGAGAGAGAGAGAGAGAGAGAGAGAGAGCATGAGTGGGGGAGGGGCAGAGAGAGAGGGAGACACAGAATCTGTAGCAAACTCCAGGCTCTGAGCTGTCAGCACAGAGCCCGACTCTGGGCTCGAACCCACAAACTGCAAGATCATGACCTGAGCCGAAATCAGACACTCAACTGACTGAGCCACCCAGGGGCCCCTAGCCTGATTCTCTTCTCTAAGAAGTAACTTATCCAGATGTCTAAGTGCAGGACACTGGTGCCTCTGGAAGCACCAGAGAAAACAGTCCAGGTAGAAAGGAAAGGGGAGAGAGGTTTAGGTTCCCTATTCTGCGAAGAATAATATAGGGAAATGAAAGTGAACCGAGGAGAGGAAGAGCAATGGTAGCTGAAGAAACAGCCAAGAGAATCAGGAAGAGAGATTGCAAAATCATGTCCCCTTTTGCCCCAAGTGCATTTGCACTTGCTTCTTTCTCTGCCTCTTGGTTGTTTGAAGGTCCCAGGCATGTGTTCCCACACGGCACACCCTCGACCTCTCCTGGTCACAGTCTGTCATGAGTCACAACCTTGATTGCTGTGGAAACAGCAGAGAGCAGGACTCTGGGGAGGAAGACAGTGCCTGACCCAGTGTCCACTACTTCAAGAAATGGGCATAAGGTGGCAGCACTGGTAGTGCCTGCAGGTGTTGTGGAGAGAAATTGGCCAAGGGCCAGCTGTTCTTGAGCTGCTAAATCCCAGGGAGAAGATGGGCAAAGGGAACTCTGTTAAAGACCTCCTTATTAGGGTAGTTAGTAATGGGAAGAGAAAGTCTTCTCCTAGGGGGGCGGTGGCACTAAGGAGTTCCATACGAACGACTGGGTGATCGGTCCCCTGGCCTGGCACCCACACATCTGTTGAAGCAGTAACTTCCATTCATGAAGGATTTAGATAGATTGATGAACAACATGGATGAACTCTGAGAAAATAGTAGTGAAAGAAGCCGATCACAAAAGACCATATATTGTATTGTGTTATATGAAATGTCCAGAACAAGCAAATCTGTAGGGACAGAAAGAAAGTTAGTGGTTGCCTAGGGTTGGGGCTGGCGAGAATGGGGGCTCATGGGGTTTCATTCTGGGGTGATGAAATGTTCTAAAATTGATTGTGGTGATGGTTGCACAACTCTGAGTAAGCTAAAGACCATTGAATTGTGCAGTTTAATGGGTAAATTTTAATATATCTCAATAAAGCTGTCCCCCCCAAAAGAATAATGAATGTTTGGTTTAAAAACAAAGAGGAAAGGTAATAATGTGAGTGCATTCTTACCATTCTCTCTCTTCCTGGTCTGAGGAACAAAGATGACTTCAGTATGGGTGAGGGGCATCCCTTTTTCTGGAATCACCCACCTCTAAGACAGTGCCACTTACACTTGAATTCACATACAAAAGACCTAAGGATCTGTCAGAATGCAGATTATGTTTCAGGAGGTCTGAAACAGGGCCTGAGATTGTACATTTCTAAGAGGCTCTTGGGTGATCCTGAAGCTTCTAATCTTAGTAAAAGGCGAAAGATTTATGCGATCTGAAGAGAAACCAGAGTATAAGCTTCTAATCGTAGAACCACATTTTTGGGGCACCTGGGTGGCTCAGTCGGTTAAGCCTCCAACCTCAGCTCAGGTCACGATCTCGCAATTCGTGAGTTCAAGCCCCATGTGAGCTCTATGTTGACAGCTCAGAGCCTGGAGCCTGCTTCAGATTCTGTGTCTCCCTCTCTCTCTCTGTCCCTCCCCTGCTCATGCTCTCTCTCTCTCAAAAATAAACATTAAAAAATTAAAACACACACACACACACACATTTTGAACTGAGAGACAATAAGATACCCAATGAAATTATGTTTATTGTCTGATTGGGATCAGTATATGCCAGCTCTATACCCAGTTAAGGGTGCCTGGGTGGCTCAGTCTGTTGAGCGTCCGACTTCAACTCAGGTCATGATCTTGCAGTTTGTGGGTTCGAGCCCCATGTCGGGCTGTGTACTGACAGCTCAGAGCCTGGAGCCTGCTTCCGATTCTGTGTGTCCCTCTCTCTCTGCCCCTCCCCTGCTTATGTTTAAAAGACTTTTTTTTAAAGACCAATTAGTTTTATTTTGACCTCATATTAGTGGCATTAATATGTATAGTGGCACACACACACACACACACACACACACATATGTGGTGATGCATCTGATAACGGTTAATACTGGTATCTTGAAAATGTACGTTACCGAATGCACTATGGTACTTACTATCTACATTTATTGAAAAGTCAGGACTTGGAATTTTAAGAGAGCTAGTTTTAGAATTCAGACTCTATCATTTATAAGAGTCATGGCCTGGATTACTTAATCTATCTGAGCTTCAGTATCTTCATTTATATTTGGAGATAATAATATCTAAGTGGATTTTTGTGAGCACAAAAGACTATATGGCATGTACGTAGTGGTCACTCAAGAGATCACTATTGTCATCAAATGTGTATGAGATGGGAGGATCTACCCTCCTTTTTTTTCATGTCCATATCACTCCCTATTTTCTTCTAAATCTGTCCTAAACCTTGAAATTTTGGTTGTGTAGGAGATGCTTCTGTAAGATTATTTTTCTTCTACCATTTGAAGAAGGCATTGTTGTTTAGAGCTCTAGTAAAATCCATATGGAATATAATTTTTCATACATCGATTTATGCTTTTTAAAAATTCATTCTGATATTAAGGAAATCAAAGTAGGGGTGCCTGGGTGGCTCAGTCAGTTAAGCATCTGACTTCAGTTCAGGTCATGATCTTGCGGTCCATGGGTTGGAGCCCCACGTCACGCTCTGTGCTGACAGCTCAGAGCCTGGAGCCAGCTTCAGATTCTGTGTCTCCCTCTCTCTCTGCCCCTTCCTTGCTCATGCTCTGTCTCTCTCAAAAATGAATAAACATCAAAGAAA
The DNA here is from genome assembly GCF_006229205.1 of Suricata suricatta. NCBI lineage: Eukaryota > Metazoa > Chordata > Mammalia > Carnivora > Herpestidae > Suricata > Suricata suricatta. The sequence continues at coordinate 122,365,067 of NC_043707.1, read as the reverse complement.
TTTTTTTAAAGAAATTCAAAGTAAAAGTTCAGATATTCAGTAAGGAATTTTGGCCTCCCTAATTTTTCTTTTAAAGCTTTATTTAAGTAATCTCTACACCCAACATGGGGGCTTGAACTCACGACCCCGACATCAAGAATTATATCCTCTTCTGACTGAGCCAGCCAGGCACCTCAGTCTCCCTGATTCTTAAGTATGAAGCTGAAATAATTCTACAACATGATCTCTACTTTCATTTAAAAAGGTTTCGGGGAGCCTGGGTGGCTCAGTTGCTTAAGCGTCCAACTTCGACTCGGGTCATGATCTCATGGTTCGTGGGTTCGAGCCCCACATTCGGTTCTGTGCTGACAGCTCAGAGCCTGGAGCCTGTTTCAGATTCTGCATCTCCCTCTCTCTCTGCCCCTCCCCCACCCGTGCTCTGTCTCTGTCTCAAAAATAAATAAACTATAAAAATTTAAAAAAAAAAAAGGTTTCAAACTGAGTTGCTTAATTTCATTTTAGGGCCTCTGTTATTTTCCTTTTCCTTTACAGGTACAGCATGCAAGTTCTTCTAATGCCTGGCCCTCCGGGAAGCCTACAGAGAGAGGCAATTTGGAAAACCCTGTTTTGGAACAAAGCTGCTTCTTAATAGCTCCCCATGGAAGAGGGATTCCCGCTGCAAATGACATGACATCACAGGCACTGGGCCTGGGCTGGAGCTAGGACTGCTGCTGCTCCCTTCTTGAGGCTCTCTGACCTTAGAGGTCCGTGGCCTGCAGCACGACGTGAGTCCAGGTGCCTTGTTCCCCAAGTTACACTTGGGTTATGCTCTGGAAGTTACAGAGATATAAGAGGCTGCCCAATGTGTTTATTTGCCTTTCTTTTCATATTTTTTGGTTTTTTAGGCTGACTTCATCTCCTTGGTTTTCCTGGTGTCTGGAAGAAAATGTGGCAAACATTGTCCCTGGCAAGCTCCTGCCATGCAGCCTTAGCGAAATCTGTTTCTTCTTTTTTATATACTTTATAAATTTAACCTCTTGCCAACACATTTCTATCACCAGGTACTCAGCCTTACCCATACGAAGGCCTAAGGAGTATGGAGATAAGAATTTGTTTTCTTCTCTATTTGATTTTTAAATTATAGAAGACTCTGATGCTGTCAAGTAGTAAGTGTTTAGAGTTTAAGGTAAACATCACTCCAACTTTTATAATGTTTAGAGCTTAAGATAAACATCACTCCAACAGAAAACTGGGTTTGAAGATGTCATTTAAAAAAACCCATCTTATAAACAATTCTCTTGAACACATATTTTCATGTTTGACAATGAAAACAAGAGTTTCTACCTGTTCAGTGCAGCTTTGAATAATTAGGATTTCTTCTGTTAACTGTTCTTCTTTGCATCATTGTTCCATGAAGTGCTCCAAAAGACTGAGCTGGAGACACCAATCCCCTGAAAGGAATAACCACATGCTCAGGAGGGAGGAAGGTGCTAGCTGCTGCCTGGGGACTTCCCAGGTCACTAATTTTGAAACCCTCCAAACACTGATCTAAAGATCAAATTCTTGTCTTCAGTAGCCAGGATCAAAAGGTTGGAAGGCTGTATTCTGTTTCCTCATGTAGCACCAGGATTCCGTTGGAGAGTTGCAATTAAATGGACTCTAAGACCGGCTTGTTCTTTTCTTCTGCATCTGTCCAATTAAGGACATTATTTGATTTGGTGCATCTTAGCCATTCGTTTTGGTGGATAGTTGTTTCTCTTGTTAAGAAGATCAAAGACCATTCTAAACTCAGAGTCAGCCAAGTAGGCAGAACAGATACCGCGTCATTCTACGTAGCTGCCGTGAGAGCACGGGGTTCCAATCTATGCAGGAGTCTCTGTTATGAGCACTGTTATGTACAGGCGCCTGAGTCTTGAAAGCAGCCATGTGGCATAAATTGTACCTCGTGGACACTTGGACTATTTAGTCCAAGTTCAATTACCCGCTGTGAAAGCCCATGTGACACTGAGACAAAAAAAAAAAAAAAAAAGAGAGAGAGAGAGAGAGAAAAGAAGAAGAAATGGGAGAAATTATCCTAATTCACTTGTCTGAGTTCTCACTAGGGGAAAAGAATGACTAAAATATAACCTGAATGTAAGAGCATTAGCAATATTAATAATAATACCTTTGATAATTAGGCCAGTGATCTCAAAGTACTTTAAACATTCATTCTTTTCCTTGTACTCACCAAACTCTCAAAGACCTATAGAATGGGTGTTGCCATGTCTTAAGTTTTTCTTTATTTTTCTTTTCTTTTTCTTCATCAACTTTTTTTTTAAATTTTTATTTACTTTTGAGAGAGACAGAGTGTGAGCAGGGTGGGGGAGAAGGGAGGCAGAGAGAGATAGAGACAGAATGAGAAGCAGGCTCCAGGCTCTGAGCTGTCAGCACAGAGCCCGACACAGTGCTTGAACCCACAAGTTGTGAGATCATGACCTGAGCTGAAGCCCAGCGAGGCTCAACCAATGCTCAACGGACTAAGCCATCCAGTCACCCCATTCATCAACTTTCTTTGAAAATAAGGCATCTTGGGGCGCCTGGGTGGCTCAGTCGGTTAAGCCTCCGACTTCGGCTCAGGTCAGATCTCACGTTTGTGGGTTCGAGCCCCGTGTCGGGCTCTGTGTTCTGAGCCTGGAGCCTGCTTCATATTCTGTCTCTCCCTCTCTCTCTGACCCTCCCCTGTTCATGCTGTCTCTCTCTGTCTTTCAAAAAAAAAAAAAACATTATAGTAAACTGAATGAGAGAATCGGTATCCAAAATCAAAAAGTAGAAAATTCTAGATTGCTTTCAAGGCATCACAGTGCAATGATAGTCATTTGCCTCATGGAGAGCCTTTGCTCTGATGCATCTGAGCATATAGTTCATTAGGTTTCATGAGTCTAGTTAGAACCTTGATCATTACAATTTATAAATAAATATAGCCATTTGGAAATCTGCCTTAAATGAAAATCTGGACATTTGTCTCAAATGTTGGCATAGCTCTCAAACTCTAGGCTCTTTGCCTTGAATATTAGGTAGGTCATCCTCCTTTAAAGCTTGTCTTTCCCTACCTCACCTCCCATCCCCATTCATCTCTCAAAAGACCTCAGAGTTTTCATGTCTTTGTAGTACTCCATTCCTGTAAATTCCTTCTCCATGTTTTTGTTCTGTTTCACTTAGTTTGGAAAATGGCAGTGTAGAAAATGTTTGGTATAACTCTAATCCTGGCTGGCATCTGTGATCCCTTAAAAAAATTACATATACTGTATGTGTGTGCGTGGGTGTGCCTGTGTGTGCATGTGTGTGTGTGCGTGCACGTGTGTGTGTTCTGGGGTTGAAGTACAGAATTAAAAACCTCAAATAAAGTAGAAAACAAACGTGCCTTATTATCCAGATCCTCTCCATGTTTTTAGCTGTTTAGAAAATGTTTCTCCTGTGGTTCTTGTTAAATATTTCTCATTGTGGCATTTTGCACACCAAAACCTAATGTCAGAGTGTGTGTGTGTGTGTGTGTGTGTGTGTGTGTGTGTGCACGCGCGCGCGCGAGGGCATGCATGTGCAGTAGAGATGAGGAAGGGAGGTCAGATAGCATAATGTGCAACGGTGAAGAACTTACTAAATTAATTACTCTTCAATTAGCAGATCACTGAGCATCACTCACAGGCAGTCAGAAGGTGATGTCAGTGAACGGTTATGGCTTGGCATGACTGTTCCTGCTTGTTACTGAATTTCGTCCTAGCGCTCTTGCTATTGCGAGACTATTCTATGGGTCGTACTGTGGCACTTTAGAAATGTCTACACCAAACCCAACATGAATAAGTATTCCAGCTGATAGTTAAAGCAAGGAACAAAGTACTTAATGAAGTTTATAAATATGGCTTTGGAATAATCTTATTATTAGCGATAGTCATACTATTAATTTCTAGTTGAAAAAATAACATGCTCACAAGATTTCTGAGCCTCAGAAGAAAACCCGTTTGGTGGGAATTGGGTCAGAACAGCACATGCAATTTAAGGATTGCTGATGAAGGGCAGGCGCATAGGGTAAAGATGCTTCGTTATGAATGGTGAATATTCAAGGCGGAAAATTAGTGCCTCTGATCGACGATATTTGGTTAAGTTTACAAAATGGTTTCTTTCTCACCTCTCCAGAACCAGTTACAAATTGTGCTAGGGATGGATTGATTACTCAAAATCTTCCGTTGCCAATCAGGATTACTTCCTTATTTCTAAGTTCTTTCCTAGAGAAAATCTTTTCGAAGGCCATGTAGTATTCCAACTCTTCTATGATCCTATTTTAGGAACACTGGCTGCTAGTTCATAAAAAAAAAAAAAATCAGAGAGTAGGTGTGGAGTCAATTGTAATACTTCTTTCCTAGAATACATCGGACTTCCAACTTTAGCTGGTTAAAGGGGAAACACATCAGCCATAAACTCCAGTTTTTGCTGGACAGAGTGTCCATATTTTTAGGTAGCTGTGGTTGATTGAGGAAAAAAAATAAATGAGCTCTTTGTTCTGAGGTCAAAAGGGACCTCACATTAAAAAAAAATGTATCATCTACATCCTGGTCTTGGTGTTTGGGCCAAAAATAGTGCCTAATGTTGTATGGCATTGTGTATTCTTTTGTTTAGGTGTATTTTTTGTGGATGGACTCTATGAATGAAAATACATTGTCGTAGAGAGGATTGTGTATGTGTGTGTGTGTGTGTGTGTGTGGTGGTGGGTTCAGTGCTGTTTTTCAATGAATGGCCTGTCGGATAGGCTCAATGAAGTACGTTGGGTTATTTCTCCTTTGTCTCTTGTTCTCTCCCTCCACAGCAAGACTAGAAGAACAACACACTAGTACACAAGTTTCCAAAAGCATCTTTGGAGGGGTAGGCCAATGAGAACCAAACTGGTGGTCCCCACCCTCCAGCCCCTCTGGTGGCTTCTGAATCCAATGTTGTTAAATTTCAGGGCAGAAAGTGATAATTTGGAAAAGTGCCAAAGCCCACTGTAATTTTTCCTGGCAGCCTTCCTTTGGTGTCGTTGGTAAGTTATGCATTTCATTGGAGTGCCACAACACTCCCACTACAGTATTCCACGGCTCACTTTTTTGTTGGGTCAACTTTTCTTTTATCTTTGGAAGAAGCCATTTTCTTTCTGTAGGGAGGATAGTTGAGTTTAAATTCTATTAAAGCTAGTCAGAATGCTTTCCCTTAGGGGCCATTCACTTCCTGTCTTATGCCTAATAGGTTCCTTTGGATTTTCTTTGATTCTTACATAAAAAGCCTGGGATGATCACGCCAGAGTATTCTCTTGAGGTGGCTGTGTTGCAGAGAACAGGCAGTACATTTGCTGTTTTAGCCTCCCATTCTGTTTTACAGGACTGCATGCCTGCTTCCCTCCATTTTGTCAGTGTTTACAGTTTTTCCTTCTCTTTCTCACTCTTCTATTTAACTTGTGTTGGAGCGAAAGACTCCATTCCAGATCCATTCCAGACTTGCAACAAGAAACTTCCCCACTCTTTTTCCTATCTCAGTAAAATAGCAGTGAAGAAAGCTTTCTGCAATCAGGCTGAAAGGAATACCTTCCTGGAATATTTTATTTTCCTTCTGATTTTCTCTGATTTTGACTTACACCTAAAGGTATTTTATACCCTCAGCTTTCAAAAATTTCCCTTACAATCATTTTACATGTGTGAAATTTTCCTAGATTGGTTTTCAGGTAAAATAAAACAAACGCAGCCTGCATTGGTTTCATATGGAAAGTCAAAGATAGCAAACTTTTCCCATTCCTGAGTAATAGCCTTCAATATTAAGATTGCTGACCTTATCTTTCCCTGATAATATTGTTGGTACTTAGCTTTCCAAATCTAAAAACAATTTGGTGTAGTAAGTACCAAATATAACATCTTGAAGTTTCTCTTCCGATGGACTATAACACAGCTTCTCTGCAAGTAGGCTTTTCATATACTATTTTTGTATCAGTTGGTGAATACAAACTTTCAGTGAGGCTCAGCAGAAATGTCCAAATTCCTGATCTGCCCAGTGGTTTTATAAAACTCCAGTGCAGGTATGTTTGTTTGCCTTTAAAAGATTGTTCATAGTTTTGCTCTGTCTTCTCCAAAGGAATGGTTGGCAAACTCACCAGTGCAATTGGTGGATAAGGAAAGTGTACATATTAGAGTGTGAGAGTTGGTACCTATTTCCTCATGTTAGGTTGAACCTGGGTGTTAAGTTTTGTTTGAAATCTGCCATAAACCAGAACAATGTGGATCTTTATTTTTTTTTTAAATTTCTGAGTTTAGTTTTTGGTGAGATGATGGTCAGGATTATTCTCATTTTATACTGATACACAAAGAACAAAAAGCAAGTTGGCTTACACCTAAAGGTATTTTTACAGAGCTTCTGGTGGGAAAAAACAAAAGCCTCATTTAGAAATTAACATTTCTCAAAAGGTGTTCCTTATTATTCTAAATGTAAATTCCTCCAAATTATTTTAAAATCTTGAGATGAGTGGAAGAAACCATCTACACAAGCAGCGGCCGCCAAGCTCGATCCCTCCAGGGCTGCTGCTTTCGGATCCTAGGTGCCAGGCAGCCACAATTTTACCGCTAAGAGCTGTTGAGCGCCATTTAGACTCCGTTCCATTTTTCTTCGTGGCGATCCAGTTCGTAACTTACAGCTCCCGCCTGGGAGCCGATAATATAATGAATTGCCTTGACTCTCGCTTCAATCCACTTTCCTCGCTTAATATGCAGCCCAAAGTTTTGCTGCTCGCTGTCAGATGGTAGTGCTAGACTTTCACACTGCTCCCAAAGCCTCCGCTGGGGCTGTTTCTGAACACCGAGTTACAAACTTTAAGAAGCAGACAGCTCCAGACGGAAATCCACGCCAGGATTTGAACTCTGCTTCTGGCTTCCGTCAACTGACATAGTTGCCCTTTTGCTCAAACTCGCAGCTCCAGTTCGCACTCGGGAGAGCTCCGCTGGGTGTCTGATGCTTTGCCGCGGCGGGGACGCGTGTGAGGGCCACCACCCGGCGCTCCTCCGATTCCCCGCGCCTTATTCAGAAGCGAGGCAAATCCTCACTGGGGTCCTAAGGCTTAAAACGTCTTCCTCCAAAAAGCGTTGGGGAAGGGAAGGAGCCGAGACTGATCTTTTGTTTGTTTGTTGAGTTTTGTATTTAGCACACTTAGGGGAAGCAAATTTCGAGAAAGTAAGGGCTGTCCTCCCTGCAAACGTTTCTCTCTCTTAACAAACCCTCCAGGCCTCGGTTCCACATTTTGCAGTTGACTGCGTGGATTTTAATAGGTTGTTCTCTTATTCTCGGGCCCAATCCATGCACACTGTACAAGCCAGATAAAATGAGAACACATCCTCTGCCATTTGCAGTCGGTTTGTCCTGGCAGCCCGGGCCCCCCCCCCCCCCCCCGCCTTGGCTGCCACAGCCGCAGGAGTTAAAGCCGCGCACAGAAACTCCGCCTGATCCTCTGGGCGGGAGATCCAGTCCGCGTTTGCCAAGTGCTCTGCGGTTGGGGATGGTGATAAGAACTCTCTTGTGAGGGAGCTAGCAAGACTTTAGTCCGGTTTCCATGTCAACGATTCAGTCCATATTTGCCATCAGGCTGTCGGTGGCGGAGGCGCTTTCGTGAGGATAGCGCTGTCCTAGTCCTAGTTCTCCAATCTGCGCCGGGATTCCTGAGCTGCCTGGGTGTGGGGTTAAAACACTGGGGCCGTGGGGGGGGGGGGGAACTCCACGGGGAGAACCCGCAGCCCTAAACCTGGGTCTTGGAGCTCCAGCCAGCCACGTGCCCAGCTCCTCCCCTCCCCCCCCCCTTTCCCGCTGCCATTGCCCCTAGGGAAAGCTGATGGGCCAGTTTCTAAGAAAGTTCCCTTAAACTCGGCAGTCCCTGGGATAGTGGTGTGGGGCTCTAAAGGTAGGGGTGGAAGAGGACCCTAAAGGATTTGAGATTTTTTTTTTTAAGTGGAAATGGAGAAATCCCACATTACCCTCTCCAGCCCAGGTGGATAGATTTTTGTGCCCTTTACCTTATTGCTAGAAAAAAAATGGTGGCTGTTTGCAAAACAGCGTGTTCACGTGTAGGAAAGGGCTTTTGGCACTTTGCAAATTTCACAGCCATTGAAAAAAGGAGATGAGGGCTTTCTCTGGAGGCAAATCCATTCTGGCTTCCAGATTTTCACTGGGTTCCAGGTTTCCCATTACAATCCAGCTCTGAGGAAAATGGCAGGGTAATTGCATGTAAAAACTCCTCATTTGTGTGCAGGACTCAGGACTGTTTGCCAGCTCAGAAGCAGTTGATTAAATAGCCAAGCTCCATTTATGAGGCAGCCTATAATTTGGTTTCTAGGACCTAATGCACTGGGAGAGTAGTTGCCCCTAAGGAGTGTGAGTGAAACCAGGGCACTAGCCCATTCCAGTCAGTCAGATCCTGGTAGTCCGTTTGGTTCTTGGCCTGAGAGGAAAAAACCCACCACCACTCTTAGATTAATAGGAAGATTTTTTGCATTTTTAGTGTCAGATCATATTAAGTTTTCTTCAGAGTAGGAATGGCTTCGGGTTTTTGGAATTATTCACAGTGACCAGTGGCACGGCCAGAACTTGTTGAAAAGGCCCGCAGGATCTGCCAGTTCTAAGATAATGGCTCTGTGGCTATGAAGTCTCCATTTATAAAGTTTGAGGGGGGAAAGAGACCCTGGTGTTTAGTGACTACACTGGCCTGGGCCTCTCCCAAAGCAGCGTTGGGCCTGGTGAGGAGCTGGAATCCCCTCTGGCTTTTGTAGCCTGTCACGTCAGAGCATTCCAAGGAGGAAAAGGCTGCTTGCTGCCGGGATGTGGTAGGGCCTGTAAATCTAGAGTTTTCTATGTATCCCTCTAGCTCAACTGGCATCTCTTGGAATATAATGGTAAACCTTGATGAATCTTTACACTGGAGGATAGAAAATAAATTTGGTTACATCCATTTTCTTTTTTTTTAATTTTCAATGTTTATTTTGAGGGGGGGAGGGGCAGAGAGGGAGATACAGAACTTGAAGCATGTTCCAGGCTCAGAAGCAGGCTCCAGGCTGCCAGCACAGAGCCTGACACTGGACAGGAACCCACGACCTGCAAGATCATGACCTGACTTTCAAGATCATGGCCTGACCCAAAGTCGGATGCTTAACTGACTGAGCCACCAAGGTGCCCCTGGTGACGTCCATTTTCTAAGTGACCTGTTAGACTACCCCTTTTCTCTCTTTAAGGAGAAAATGTTTTCCCTCTCCATGGCCATCCCTCTTCTGCAGAGCCTCTTCTGTGATCTGTTCCCCAGTTTTACAGGTATTGTCCCTGGAGACTGGGGCTGTTGGTCATTGTGGGCTAAGTCCTCTTAGGAGGAAAAGATTGGGCTTGGGTTCTCCTGCTAGAAGGCTGTCCTATGCCCTCAAAGTTGCTCCAGTGGTTACCATTTTATATTAGTGTTCAGATGACCTAAGGCTGAGATGATCAGCTTGGTCTCAAACCCATTCTTATATTCTGATTCCGTTGTTGTCTAGGACCCAACTTGATCACTTTTTCTTTTTCTTCAAGGCTAAGTACGGGGCAGCTCTGGGGACTTGGCCACTTAAAAAAAAAATCACCCTCCCCTGCTCCCTGACTGACAGGGTAGTCCCCTCCCCTCTGTCTTACAATTCAAGAAAATGGGGATAGTCGGACCTCGTGCTTCCAGAGCCTTATGAAGCCCGGCTAGAGAGGGCTGGGGAGTAGGAAAACGGAAAGTCTGAACAAATGATCTGTCATTCCGTAGGGCTTGCAAAGGGGGGTAAAATGTCAGGCCTTTGCTCGCTCACTCAGCTGCGTCTTTAAGAGCGGGTTTGTAAAAGGCTTTGAAGAATAAAAGTGCTGTAGAGGTGCTAAGTAGCAGCCAAGAGACCAGGACCGCTGCCAGAGGGTCAGGCCTGGGCCGAGGCGGCCGCGGTCTCGGGCTCAGGCCAATTTTGCAGCCGCGAGTAAAGTTCACGCTGCCCGCTCCCCTCGGCACGGCCCGGAGGGGACCGACCCGGATAGGAAGGAACGCCAGGAAGGAGGCGGCCCAGCCTCCGGGGAGGCGCGGGCTCCGGGCCGGGTTTTCCCCGAAGCCTTCGGCGGCGGCGCTGCCGAACGAAAGCGGCAGAGGGCCTGCCGCCGCCGAGGCTTGTTCTCTCCCCTCCTCCTTTGTGAGGGGAAGGGAGAGAGTCCGTTCCATGGCCTGCGCCCGCTCCGCGCTCCGGTCCGGGTTTGCCAGGCGGCCGCGACGGCGCTGGGTAAAATGGCAGTGCTGAGCCTCGTGTCGGAGTGAGGGGGACTCGGAGGAGAGTGGGGCGCTCTAGCCGCTCAGTCCGGCCGCCCGCCCGCTCGCTCGCCCGCTG
>NC_043707.1:122257137-122354582 GCF_006229205.1 Suricata suricatta | reverse complement strand
GCAGCGGCGGCGGGGGGCAGCCGCTCGCCCGGACCCCGCAGGTACACAGCGGAGTGGGGAGGGGGCTGGGGCGAACGGGGTCCTGGGAGTGGGTGGCGGCTGCGGGGAGCAGGCCACAGCCTTGGGACACCCCCCAGTCCGGGGCCCCCACTGCTGGGGAGCTGCCATTGTCTGGCTCTTCTCTTAAAATGGCTGCCTGTCTGCCTTCCTCTCCTTCCCTCCTTCAGCCTTTGTGTGGGGCTTTCCCTGAGGTGTTTGCTCTCCTTCTCCCTCCCTCCCGGCCCCCTCGAACTCCGGGGGTCTTCAAGGGGGTGTGGGGCTGAATGTGCGGGGAAGGGCCTGGCCAGCGTTGAGGGGGGTACTGGGGGCTCGGGTTAGGGGTGTGCGGTGCTAAGAGCTCGAGAGTTGAGTGAACAATTCTTTGCTCACCTGCCGCCCCTCTCTGCCCGCCCTCCTGTCTTTCTCTAGGCCGTTCCCCATCTGTGCTTTCAAGGAGGGGCCCCTCGGGTTCGGGGGTACCTCGAGGGAGGGCAGGGGCCTGCTTGGGGGCAGCTAGAGGCCGGCTGCGGTTCACCCAGGGCAGCCTGGGCCATCTCCTGTCTTAGTCTCCGTCGGCCCAGTGGCCTGAGCTTCTCCCTGGAAGTGCTGGTAAACAGCTGAGTGATTGGAGTAGTAAGTGCAGATTGCTTTGGTTTGGGATTTGAATTATGGAGGTAAAATCCTTCTGTCAAAGCCAGGAGACAGTTGGTCTTAGGTTGACATCCTATCTGTGATCTGATTGGCTCCCCATCTCCTGCTCTTGGCCATTTATAATTGCCTCTGATGTAATGGTACAACAATCCTGATGAGCTCATAAACTTTTACACTCTGCTTTTCTGCCAGTGATAACCCAAACCATCGCTGCCACTATCTGCCTTTTATTCCAGAGCTGAAATTGGCTGTGACCTTGAGGAGGGAGGTTTAAGCAGCAATACTGTATCAGCAGGAGCAGAGCCCCAGACAGGCTGCCCTTGTTACATTGTGCGGAAACAAAAGAGGAGGCAGTGGCATTTTGCTTGTACCTTGGATTTATTTTGCTTGTTATGTTTTATGCAGCCTGAAATAGATTCTGTGTTGTCAGAACAGTAGCTGAGTTTTTCTCTACAATGGGTTTGCTGTTTGTTTTGGTTTTGTGACTTTCCTGATGTCATAAATGACTTCTTTGATGGCTCTGAAGATGCATTTGTCTTGAGTAATTTTGACCCTGTTTGCTTTGCAGAATTGAAATTATTTTACTGGGGTTTTTATTGAGTGAAAATTTGTGGGATCTTTATGGGAGGGGGTAGGAGAAAAACTTAATTTTGTTGTTGTTGAGAACTGGAAGCTTTCTGAGAGAGAATTTCATATTAGGTTCAAGTGTTCTATTTTAAGGAAGACTGGTCTCATTCTTTGTTTACATGTTGAGTCTTGTTAACACTTTCTTTTGTTAATTGAACTTTGGGAGAGCAGCTCAATTTAATGAGAAGCCGACTCATGATCTTGCGAGGGACTCTCCTAACCGCCTGGTTTGGTGAAATTTATCATTTGTTCCTGAAATATCAAAAAGGCTAGTTTTCTATTTTGTCATCTGTTATTTTAGAGCTTTGGAATAGAGGTGGACTGTTGTTTTTTTCCTTTGCATTTTAAGGTATGTTCCACCCCCACCCTCCCATCTTCCAAGATAATAAAGGTACCACCTATAATGATACTTGATATTTGCTTAGAAATGACAACTTTAAGGTACATTTTTATTCATTGTATTTTATTTTAATTTTGCTCTTCCTACTTATTCATGTTCTGTGTTCGGTGTTTTGGTCAGGAGTCTTGTATCTTTTCAAAGAGGGGAAAAGCTCCTTTCAGTGCCCCCCACCCCAGCGGTACCCAGTTGTACCTTCCTGCTATGAGATTTTGTTCAGTGATTAGTTGTGCTCCTTCATCATCCTAGAACTGCTCTTCTCTTCTATTGAGATAGGAATTTTGAAAATAATTGTGTTAAATGGCATGTTTAGAGCGCTGTGCCTTGACTCCACATTGTCCATAATGTTCCATGTTTGGGCAAGAAACGGGGGGAATTTTAAATTGAATCTATAATGTCTAGAGGATGGGTTTTGTCTCAGAAAAGAGAACATTGTCGTGTCTCTGGATAAGAGACATATTCCATCTCTTTTCCTTTGAGAGGAGGGTGGCTGAGCCCTTTACCTTTCTGAAACTATTAGAGGAATAAGTTTGGGGTAAGTCAAGGTTCGTTTAAAAGCAAACCTTAAAGTTGAAAAGTAATATTCAGGCAAACAGCTTGATTTTTAGGGGGTTTAAAACCAACTTTTGCCATATAGTGACGTTCAGGCATTAAACAGATATTTGAGCACTTTCTCTGTGCTCAGTACCCTGCTGTGTGCTGAGTAAATGGGAGTAAAGCAGATACAGTCCCTGTTTGGAAGTTTGTGCTGCCTTTGGGTGAATTTTTTGGATTCACTTTTTGTAACATCACCATTCCTAGCACTTCATACAACGTAGATTCTTGTTCAGTTTCACTCCAGTTGCCCTGGTGCCTGGAGAATGGGGTGGTGAGCATTCACTTGTGGAAGAGACTGTACAACTTCCAGTTTTGTGGTAGTCTCTCTAAGGGATGTAGGTAGATAGATTTTGATATGAATTTCTCTTTGCTACTTAAGGATAAACCTCTTATCAGACCATGATGTCTTATTCTTAAGCATTCTTAAGTAATAGGGTCGTGCTCGGTCCCATTCTTTCCCTAACTGAATCTTGGATTAAGACTGTTTTACAGAGAATTGATTGACACAGCTAAGGTTGTAATGTTCTCATTTGACTCTGCCTTGATGAAATAAAGATTAGCTGAGTGTTTGTATTGTGGCTCTGTCTTTTTCACAGGAGCTGGAAGATCCCAGCAGGCAAACGTTCCCTTTATTGCTTTCCATAAGTAATACTGTGTCTCAAGGTGTTGAATCCAGCTACTGATGAGATACTTTAGTCACCTATGCACTTGAACCTCATGTAAAGCTTTTTATTGGGGATGCTTTTAGCTCTAGTACCTTGAGAGTAGTATCAGCTCATCAAAGTAAAAAAAATGAAACAGAATATGTAGTCCAGGATCAAGATGGATTCGATTGTAGAAGTTTGGCTGTTCTTGCTGTGGAAATATCAAATGATATTTCCAACTCCTGGGAAACAAATATAGGCATCTTGGGCTTATTGGGGGAATGCCTACTGACAGAAATTCTGGCCTGGCTAAAATACAGGACTCTTGGAGCTCTCTCAAGTAGGAGGGACCTGGAAAACCACACTGAGATGGCACTCTGTTGTGAGGGCTTCATGTTTCTCTACTGTCCATGAGGGAACTAGGGGTTATGGGGGTGGGATGGTGGCAAGAGAAGAGAAAGCATCAGGACCAAGGTTGGCTTCTTTGTGCTGGGCCCTGCAAGGACTTTTTAAGGTTCCCTCCTTTGTGTGTGACACAGAGTAACCAGTAACCATGACAAGTGGCACCTGCTGTAATAAGATGTCTTGAATTGCATTAAACATTCATCTGTTGGATTGACTCCTATAGGGTGTGATGACTGCAGTAGGCTTTAGCAACGAGGTTAGTGGACTTTTTTTTTCTAATGGTGGAAATAGGCTACCAAAGTAATGATCAGGGCCCTTTCCAGTCCCCATCCCCAACCCCAACTGCCCCGGTTGTATTGATTGGCTTCAAATCCTAAAATTCTAGAAGAAACTGAAGCAAACAAATATATGGTTAAACTACGGTATTCAAAATAAATTGGCACTGAATAGTTCTTTCCTTCCAGAGAGCTGGGATACCTTGGTCTCTAAAATGGAGTCCTAATTCCTAGGGCTTTTATCTCTGGGTTACTCCTTGTTCAGACTGGTCGTTATCATTGTTGATGCCCACTGAGTTGTGGGACATAGTGGTGAGGAGTAAAGAGCACAGGACTCTGGAGGAAGAGGCTTTGGTTCCACCTGCAGATCTAGATTAAGCTGTGTGATTTGGGGCAAGCCACTGACCTTGGCTTTATTTTCTCTTCGTCAGTAAAGTGAAGTTGGTGGACTGCATGGCCTTCTTCCTCTCTGATGCTACACATTGGGCTGTGCTTCCATACCTAACTTGTTCTGAGGCCAATTCCTGCCTGGACATTTACTGGTAGGGGTCTTGAGACCATTTTTCTTCTCTTGGGCTCAAGGAACTCAAGGTTGTTTTCTCTTGAGGATTTACAGGAACAAGCTCTGAACAGATAGGTACCACAATGGTCTGTGGCCCTTTACAGAAAAAGCCTTACCAGACTGTTTTGCTTTGAAACTGTTTTTGTTTGTCATTAGTCATTCCACCTGGCTGGTGGTTTTAAGACACTAAACATTAATTGAAAAATTGGGCAGACTTCATTAAAGCAAGACTTGAAAAATAGTTGCTTCAAAATCTCTAAGAGGATTTTGGGAGTAGATTTGGGGTGGGTTAGGGCGAGGATATTCATAACATTAACCCTCTGCTTCTCTTGGATAGGAAGGTGGAGAGAGGTAGCATTAAGTTCTCTAGTCTCTCAGGTGTTTGGGCAGGTCTAGGTCTGGTTTGGGCAGTTGGTTGTAATCTGAGTGCCTGAACTTGCCCTGTAAGTTTTGCTGAGAGAGGAGCAAAAGTTCCGGAGACTGGAACAGGAAAAGCTAAGCGTTGCAGGGTCAGTTTCATAGGCCTGTTGCCTTTTCTCATACCCTTGGTTTTTTTTAAACTGTGGTGTGATTTGCAAGTGGTCCTGGAAATGCTATTTTCTCTTCTCCAGCACACCTGAATTTCCATGCTTTCTCCTCCTGGCTTGATAGTTTAGAAGTGTAATTTAGGCATCTTAGAGGTATGCTAGAAGGAGGACGCTTCCCTTTATAAAAGAAGGAAAAGGGAGAGGAAAAGGTGTTTGATAATTCTCTGCTTGACACAGCAGCTCCTTCCTCTCTGAAGGAACCAAATGTTTCAGAGCTTTGTGTAAATACTTGCTGAGCTGTCAATATGTACCCAGGAGGTTTCTGTAGTAAGATGTAAACGGCTCTATAGAATGTTTGACAGGCAAATTAATAAACAGTTTTCAAGCAAAGATAATGCTAGTCTGTTCTCATGTGATGGAATAAAATAACTTGGGAAAAAAAGAAATGTGGATGGGGAGAGGGTAGTACTGGGGGTGTGAAGACGTGGATGGAGAGATGGGAGGTGAAAAGATGCTACTCTGCAAGAGAAGCCTCCATGGTCCTAGGTCTAGGCTAATTTGGGGCACAGGGAGCCCCGTTCAAAATGGATTGCAATTTCAGAGTGAAAATAAATAGAAGTCTGGAAAGAAGATCCTAAGTTTCAATAGTGAGGTAAGTGTGCTCCAGAAGCTTGGTTTTATGAGACGTTGAGTTTTAGAGCCTTGTTCTTTTAGAAAGGTTTTGTAGTTTGGTGAGATGTTTTTAGGGTTGGGTTTGCATTTTTGGAATACCAGAAAGGAGAAAAAAAGATACTGCAACTTCAGCGGAGTCCTCAGCCTCTATCTTGCTGTGGCTCACAGGATTCTAAGCCCACTTTAAGGGCTGGGTTGATTTGTATAGTTTTTACTGGACTTCTGCTGTGCATCATACATCTGTATATTAAAATTAACGCTCCCAAGTTCCTGGGTTAGTCCAAAGTCCAAATGTTTGGGGACTCCCTAAATCCTGCCCAACGGGTTATATGGATAGATTCAATCTTTGTTTTTGAAATTGCCATTTTAGGATTAAAAACATTTCTGAGTTCCTTCAGTGAAACATTCTTTTTGTGGAGGAAGAAATATTTTAGAAGTATTTTAGCTGTGTGCCTGTGGTGCTCTGGTTTGGTTGCCTTGTGAGATAACCAGATTCATCTTCTAAAAATCTCTTTTTAAACAAAACCCATTGACTCTGATACCAGTTTTCTTCACAAGAAGTGTCTTTAATGTTTATTTTTGAGAGAAAGAGAGAGACAGAGTTCAAGTTGCGGAGGAGCAGAGAGGGAGGGAGACACAGAATCAGAAGCAGGCTCCAGGCTCTGAGCTGTCAGCACAGAGCCCGATGCAGCAGCGCTTGGAACCCTCATGAGATCATGTCCTGAGCCAAAGTCAGATGCTTAACTGACTGAGCCACCCAGGCGCCCCAAGAAGTGTTTTTATAGACCAGAGTCCTGCTAGTGTCTTTTTGACTTAGCATAGCAGTAGGTAATATGAATGTCATTATGGCCCTGACCGTAATTTTTAGGTTCCGCTAACTTACCAAAGGCTTTCAGCTTGGTTTAAAACAAAATTCAAAACCTTGGGTTGACACAGACAGTGGTTGTCCAGGCCTTTCTCAGTGTGGTGGTGAGGATATTAGAATATCAGGCTCATTGCTGAGAGTATAATTTCTCGCTCAGGGAGATTTGGAGATTCAAATGGAAGTACAAAATAGTCCTATGTGAACACACCAGTTAGATATTAGAAAGTGACTTAAAGAGACAGTATCCACTTCAGAGGAATTTAGTTTTCATGGTGAAGCGTGCTTATGTGCATACATCTGGAAAACCTGCAAAGCAGGGTTTTATAAATGGGTATAGACCAACCTAAGTGTATGGACTGAAGGAATTCCAGAGTAAGGAACAGTCAGAGTTGGGCAAGGTTAACCTGGGACAGCTTTTCAGAGGCAGTGATTTGTAAAGCTTAATGTTCAAGAGGGGGAAGTTAAAATATTAATTTGCTTTTTTATACTGCTACTGTGAGTTCCATGGGCTTTATAGAATCCAAACTACACAGCCCTCCCCAGACCTGTACTTGTCTCGTTCTAGTGACTTTGAGAACTTGGACTGTAACTGTAAAATTCCGTGAGAGTGGCTCCAGGGTCTTAGTGGTTCTTGTGGTTATGTGGGGCCTTTAGTAAGACCTGCCAAGTTCTTGGCCAGTTCAGGGGCTCTTTTGTAGTAATTTTGGGTTTGGAAGGTTTTGTCACCTTCAGAGTTGTGTGCCCTGGACAACTCTGCAGTGACGGTGGTTCAGCTTTGGTTGGAAAGCCTGGAGCCTAGGGTTGTTTTGTTTGTTTTTTTTTCCCTTTTCCCTCTTCTTTTTGGTGGAATTAATTGAGTTTTTTTTTTTTTTTTTTTTTTTTTTTTTAATAAAACAAGAGCTGTGAAGTACCTGTCCAGAACTTAGGCTGCTATTTCCGAAGAGTTGGGGGCTATGCTGTGAAGCTGAGTTGCTTGGATGAGACCTTCTCTTGAGGGTTGATGGGTGGGTAAGCCTGCCTCTATGCAGTTTACCCATCTGTTCACAGAAGTGGCCTTTAATATTGTTTTTGATTAGGTTGGCTGTGGCCAAGAAGCTCATAAATGCTGCAAACACATGCTTATTCCTTATGGGAGCCTTTGAAATGTAGTGATTTTGGTTTCTCTTTACCTGCTGGTCCATGTGTGATTGGAACACACATGATCTCTGGCACTTTTCAAGGGCTGTAAGTGGATGCTTAATGGCTGAAGATGCGTGGAGAGTCCAGTGCCAGGCTGCTACAGGGCTTTCACCTGGGATAGGTTACACTGTTCCAGAATACAAGTACCGAGTGGAGTCTTGAATACAGATTCTAGTTTAGAAAATATTCTGCATTTGGCAAAGCGAGTTTCCAGCCACTCAGAATTGGGGCACAGTGGTTCCTCTGCCGTGGATAGCTGGTGAGTAGGGCTTGAGATGAGCTCCTTAGTCTGTCTAGGTGTTAGAGGAATCCACGTTAGGGCAAATATGGACTTAACTACCTTGAGTATTCTTCCCTGAAATTGTCACCCCTCCCCCAGTGGATGGAATTAGTTTTTGTTGAATCTAAAAGGACATCTGAGTGAACTAATAACAAACTAATGCAAGTCATTTATGCATATTCGAAGATAGTCTTGGGACAAGTTGAGTCTTTATTTCCCAGTGGCTTCTGCATTTTCTAAGAGTGTACTGCATGAGCAGTCTAATGCCAAGAATGCATTCCAACATGCTGCAGAGTAGGAAATTTGATCCCTAAAATGTTGATTTAGTGTTGGTTATGGTACATATTAGAAATCACCCAGTAATCCAGGACAGATTTTTGTCGCCCTCCAGGAAGTTAATGTTGATATGAAATACTAAGGGGCTTGGGGCACTGGGGCTATATGCTCTGCAGGCCCAGAGTGCTGCTTAAATTGCCACCCATATGAAGAGGAAATGTGCCATGTGCTTTTTTTCCTCTTCTACATTTGGGCTTCCTTATGGCTTCGTTGCTTCTGGGTTCCCAAGTCTGCAATGTTAGATATTAGACTTCCTCCTCCCTTGGCACGGGCACATTCATGATTTTCTGTGGCTCATCACCAGCAGCCAAGATTTCTGTATGCTTTTTCCCTCTTAAACTTGTTAGCTTTCAGCTTGCTTATTTACAGACATCTCTGTTAAAAGGAACTCCCTGCTCAAGATCTAGCACCAGCATGACTGCAGCAGGGGAGTTGAGGGGTTGGTGCGATATACAGTCATGTAAAAACCCATTTGCTGTATGCTCGGTGTTTTTTATTTTGCCCCCTGTTTCCTTTGAGGTCACAACTTGCTTGCTGGGCATGAGTGCATCTGGGTCCAGCTGTTTACTCTCAACTGACTTTGCCGGTGTACTTTAAGAAAAGTGTGAGTTCAGCCACGTGGTAGATGATTAAAGTGCATGGCGCTTCCTTTTAGAGGAAACAAGTATGTCCTTGGGTTCTTCTTACACAGTGATTTCCCCCTCTCTCGGGTGGACCTTATTATGGCTTTCTCTTCTTGTCCTTAGCGAACAAGTCACCTGAGCAGAAATGCTGGGAATTAGTTGCTGTTTGTTTCAGTGTCTTGCCTGGTGCGTATAGATGGCTTTCTCTCTTTTTTTCCTCTGTTCCTAAGGTGGTGGGGTTCTTGGGTTGGTCCACCAGTGGTAGACTTCTAACTTTTTATCTGTTTAGGAATCTGGCTGCCAAAGATAACTCTATTATAAAAGATTAGGGAAACCGTCTATGTAATTTATCCATATCTTTGTCCTGGGCCACAGACAGGCTGAGAACCTCACGGACATCTGAATTTTAAATGATGGCATGTTGAGGGTGAGCATTAATGATAACCACCATGCATCTGAGCGTTTACAATGTGCCGAGCTCTATGCTGGGTCTCTCCGTGAATTTACTGATTTAATTTTCAAAACCATGAGAGTTGGGTTTTTGTTGTTACTCGTCCTACTTTACACATGGAGAAAGAGAGTAAAAATGAGAAATTTGCCCTAGAGCAAAAAGCTAGTAAAAGGTAGAGTTCTGATATGAATCAAAGTTTGTATGATTCTCTAGAATTGTAACAAAATACTAAATTTTCTTCTCTAAAATAAATTTTTTAAGCACTAAGGCTTATTGGGACATTATTTTTGCAGTGGCCCAGAACTCTTAAATGGGGTGAAAGACTGAAAAGTTACAATTTTACATTCTGCCTAGATTTCTGTCCACTTAGAAATTTTATTTAAGTGTTTGATGAATGGCCATGTGATCCCAATGTAAGAATTGGCAGCATTTGGTCCTCAGGCCACTTTCTTTTTGGGCAGGATCTCTGAAGGAGTTGCAGGAGGGGAACTGAGGCTTAAAAATAGACTCCTTCACTTCAATCTAAGTGAGAGTAACTTGCATGAGGAAGATATTTGCAGGGTGAGTTTACTTTCTATGACTTGGAGCACTTGCAGGAGAGGCAAAGATTATTGTCTTAATTTCTACTTGGTGAAAGTAAACACAAAGATGAAGTGCTTTACATGAAGTTTCCTAGCAGAGTCAGCTCTAAAACCAAGATTTAAAGTTCCATTAGGCTGTGTGACTTTAGGCAAGTCACTTAACTTCTCTGAATCTGTATCCTCAACTGTGGTAAGGAAAAATATCTACCTTGCAGGCTTTAATAAATATTAAAAGATATGTGAAAATACTGTTCTCAAATATAAATTGAACACGACTCCTGGTTGGTAGAGTGCCCTGCTTGAGAGGGGTATAGTATTGAGTTAAAGACCATTGATCTGCACTGAATTAAAAGCTAGATGGTTAAACATCTGACTCTTGATTTCGGCTCAGGTCCGTGATCTCACGGTTCGTGAGACTGAGTCCCACATAGGGCTCTGTTCTGATAGCATGGAGCCTGCTTTGGGATTTTCTCTCTCGCTCGCTCGCTCTCTCTCTCTCTCTCTCTCTCTCTCAAAATCAATAAACTTAAAAAGAAAAAAAGCTATCCCATAGTTCTTACCTGTATCTAAATCATATTAATAGTTTTTAAAAAACCTAATAAATTTTATTAAGTACCTGTTGTCTAGTTTAAGAGACAGGTTTGTGCAGTGGTTCTCTGTTGGGTTCCTAACCATTAGCGTCAGTGTTACCTGGTCCCTGTTTAGAAATGCAAATACTCATCTAGACCTACTGAATCCAAAACTTCAGCATTGTGTTTTAACAAGCCTTCCAGCCCATTGGGATGCACACCCAAGTTAGAACTACTGGACTTACGCATTTATGCTCAACTGGGCTAGAATCCATCAGAATTACCTGAGGGGCTTCTTCCAGATTACACCATAGGCTAATATTTCAGATGTATGTGCTCCTCCCAAGATATGAGAGTTACTGTAGAGAAAAGGTTAAAAGTGCTTGGGGTTGGGGGAGAAGAAAAGAAATACTTTTGAGATGGGTCTTCTATTATGCAGTAATGATAAACTAGTGACAGAACATGTCTGTTTTCTTTATAGGGCTTGGGGACTCCCTGCCTTTCATTTCTCTTTCTCTTAGCTGTTTGGTGACATATGTAGCATGAGGGTAATTTGAGTCTGTGGTACTGGTTGTTTGATGAAGGTGGAGAAGATAATTTCAGGATGGTGCCCTGTGGTCTCCCGGTGTGACCAGCCAAGTAAATTGCTTAAGAAAGTGATTCTTGGAGATGCCGGGTAGGAAAGCTTTAATTAAACACGATGATGTCCCTTCTGCTTGTGATGGCTTGTGATCACAGGACCTTTAGTGATCTGCTGGTCTCTCACTAGGTCATCCTTAAAGACCTCCCTCCCACTCTTAACTTAGCCCCCAGTGGCTAGCCAGTTTTGCTGTGATTATTCCTTTCCTTGTGTCCCTTGTTGTAAAGTCCTAGCAAATAAACCCACTAAGTCAACTCCTGACAGATCGCCCATTTTTGAAGTAGATAGGTCTCTCTGAGGGGTTGACATTTGAACCAAGACCTGTCCCTAGTTGTGTGACTATGATTCTACGTGGCCCAGAAATGGAAGTTAGAGAAATGGTCAGATAATCAACAGTAACCACGCAAAAGACGTAGTGGAAAACCAGTGTTCTGGTACACCTGTGCTTTCTGAAAACTGATGTGGTTTCTGTATCGTCCCCAATACAAGCGAGTTTCCTTGTACCAGGCCTCTTTTTCTTCCTGCCTGAGGACTGATGCTCAGATCACTCTGACCCGGCCGTGATGAAGGCTGAGGCTTCCAGAAGGCAGTATGCTGACAGTTTAATCTGTAATTTAACATTTGTATGCACAGACAAAAATTCCAGTAGGGTGTCTTATGTTCTCTGTGTGTGCTTGTGTGTTTTAAACTCACTTTGTCATCCCTCTGCCTTCTAGCTTTATTTTCTTTCTTCTTTTTTCCCTTTTTCATTCTGTCCTCTCGTGTCTTAACTGTTAGTAGAACGCAGAGCACATGGACTCCGTAACTTTACCACACCAGAGCTGCTTAAGTGTTTTTAAAAGTACTGGAGATGCAACTTCTACCACTTTCAGACCAACATCATTTCAGTGAAGATTCCTGGTATCTGTGTACCTCTGTTGGAGTTGGCCTGGCTAACTAGAGGCAGTAAGTGCCTTTATCTAATAAACTAATCAACAGACATTTCCCTAAATGATCTCTACCTCTTCTGCTCTCTTTTCCTGCCTTATTGCCTTTGGTCTGGAGACTATTTCTTAGCCCTCCTCAATCTGTTTTTGGGGTTGTGTTGGGACATGACAGATTTGTAACATTTTTGTTTTTCTTTCTAGTCTGTGATTTGAATCCTCCGCTTTCCCAGTGCAGCTTTGAATTGGCTTCTTTAAAACCCCTACATTAAGCCTCAAGTGACCAATATGTGGTCTCATTATGGTATTTTGGTTTAAAATAAAATGAGATTGAGATAGCTGGGTTCATCCACCTAGACACATTCACTGAAAGGAAATTCTGTGTGCCTTGAATAAAAGTGTATGCGCCAAACACTTGGGGGGTAAGGGGGGAGGAAGAGAGAAATTTTAGCTAGATTTGCATAACTTAGCATGCCAAGTATACATCTCAATTTGATTATACTGGCCAGAGATAACAAAGAGAGGAGACCAGTAAGCTTCAGAAAAGACAGCTGGTAACATTGGTCTGGTCCAGTGTATTTCTGGTATAAATGATGAAGCCAGGGTCTCCTATACACATTTGTATGAACAGTGGTACAGAGAGGGTCAGTACTATTGTACTTTTGGAGCTTTGAAAAGAACTGGACAATGTACGGGACTCTGGCTTTTCACTCAGGGAACTGCTATGACCTTAAAAATGCCTGAGGATTTGGAGGCACCTATAATCTTAGTAAGGTTGGCCATGCCCTGGGCCATTCTTTAACTTATCTGATCATACCTGTTTCAGTTCAGCGTGGACTTAGGGGGACCAGGTGAAAGATTGGCATTTTTGGAAAGTGGTCCAAGGCAGCCCTAGGGATTAAATAAACACAGTGGCATTGCTGCTGCTTCTCAGTGTCTTTATTGAAATACAGGATTTGATTGGATTGATGACAAACGGAATCTCCAACTGCATGTAAATCAAGTTCCTACAGCTCAGTGATGTGTCACAGATACCTTTTATAGTACAGAAGGAGAAATTTTGGCAGGATGTAGAACTGTGCACTTAAGAGAAATTTAGGATCTTTTTATATAACCCATGCAAGACCAGTCCAAGTTTGGAGTTATAGATAAAATAAAAGGAGTGGGGGAAATGAGAGCTTTTTAAAGAGAAAGCAAATGAGGCCTTAAAAGTTTTATGGCTAGAAGCAGTTTCTGCCTTTGCCTTTTTTTTGTTTGTTTTTGAGCAGTTATCTGCAAAGCAGTTGAATATGGAAGAAGTGTATTAGAAACTAGGTCAGAAGAAGTAGGTGTGATTTAGAAGTGTTATCTTTATTGAACTTTATTGAAAAGTTGCTGGGGTGGCTCCGACAGTTGGGCATCCGACTCTTGATTTCGGCTCAAGTCATGATGTCACAGTTCGTGGAATCAAGCCCCGCATCGGGCTCTGTGCTGACAGCGTGGAGACTGCTTGGAGTCCTCTCTCTCCCTCTCTGCCCCTCTCCTGCTTGTGTGTGTTCCTCCTCGCCCCCAAAAAATAAATAAACTTAAGAAAAGATAAGTTGCTGTGTACCCTACTGGGCGGAGCTCTGTAAGGTTACATGACCCTTGCCTCTTCGTGTCCTTACGTGTACTATATGATTTAATGATAAATACGAGATAAGCAGGCCAGAAAATGTCTAAAAAACTGCACCACTCAGTTGGGCTTGTGATCCATCCATCCTTTCTCTCATAGAAACACCAAAGGATGGTTTGTGGGAGGAAGTACCTTTTTTCCTGGTGTCAATCCATCCCACCTTATGTGGGTAGCAAGGTCTGTCCATTGTTTTTAATTATCGAGCATATACTGGGGTGCAATATCCCAGCCGATCTTTCTTGCACACCTTACTTTGATCATATTCCCCATTTCTCAGTTTTGGGGGTAATAACTTTTTTTTTCTTGGCTTACTTAATTACCCAGTCCTGTTACTGACTTACAGCATACAATATTTGGCACTTGCCAATGTAAGAAATATTAATGGCAGAACTTTTGTTGGAAAACTTGTGAGTGCCTACCTTCCCTTTGCCAATTGCTTACAGTAATGCAAATACTCCCCCAGCTTCTACAGTGTATCAGTCACTGTGTTGTGAGCATGGGGATTCATAATGTCTGCCTCTGTGGAGTACTTTCTAGTGGGGAAAGATGTAAGTAAATAATCACAAATATCCATGATTAAATTTTAATAAATGCACTAGAGGAGAAGTACCACCTTCATTCAGTAAATTATCTTCCAACCATTTTTTAAAGTACATTTTTATTTATGATTACCTTGGCTACTGGGTGGCTTGGTAATGTTGGGCTCTTGGGATGGTACTGGTTCGTTCTGATTCCCTTTCCCTTCACTGCTCCAGGGTCACGTGTTACAGGAAATTCTCCATCTAAGATTGGACTTGTAATGGGCTAGAGTCCCATTGTTTCTCATCAAGGGTCTTTGTGTAGAGATGCATTGGCAGACTGCTCCCCAGGTAATAAATGCCAGTAGCATCACAAAGTTGATACAATTCCAAAAAAGCACTTTGATACATTTCTTTCCAAACGCTTCTCAGGGATTTAGTGCTATCCTGGTTGAAAACTGTCAAGCTTTACCCGCCAGGATTCTTGGGAGGAACTACTGAACAAATTCCTTCAGGAGAACAGACTATAAGCAGGTGGAGCTTGAAAACTGGACTCCTCAACCCTTTTGATGTTTGACTTGTGTGTTCTTGATTCTTAAGCAGATATTTTGAAACTTTGCTTTCAACCCATTCTGCTGTTCCTCTTATAGAGAGGGTAGAGAGAGGGTAATGTCTGTTGTATGTGTAGTTTATCAACTGGTACTTTAACAAGCATTTCACGTACTTCACCTGTCTCATACTTTTGTTAGTTTTTCATCCCCATTTTATAGATGGTTCTGGTACCAAGGGAGGTGACTTGTCAAAGTAGTGTCAAAGCCTATGCTTTTTTTCTCTGTTTTAAAAAGCAGAACCTTAATTTATTTGTTAGTTAACCTCTAAATGGCCACTTTTGGTCAGTTCTGGTCTGGAATGTATGGGGACCTAGACCTTAAGTGTTCTAGTTGCTAAGCTTTGTTTCTAGAAATTTGGGACTTGTGTAGGATGATAATAGCTAACATTTTGGGTGCTTGAAGATATAGCATTCAATTAAACACACATCCACCTCTAGTTCTTCTAGGCACAGACCTACCCACTAGCTTATGCACTCTAGTCTGGGATATAGACAGTAAGCAAGATAAATAGTAAACCGTAGAGTACATGCTCAGGAGAAAAGTTAGTCATCGACCAGGTATCAGAGGTGTGCAGGATTGAAATTTTAGATGGGTTTACCAGGGAAAACCAAATTAAAGTGTTATTTGATGTGAAAGAGAGCAATACTAATACCTGAAGAAAGAATGTTCCTGGTGGAGAGATAGTGAGACCAAAGCATATATTGGACTGGTTTGAGGAACAATGTTTTGTTTCAATGTATCAACTCATTCATTCAGCCCTGAGGGTGCTACTACTATTGTCTCTATTCTGTTGTTGCAGAAACTGAGAGCGCAGAAGTTGAAGGCATTGCAAAGGCAGAGCTTTTAACCATTATGTAGGACTGGCCACCCAGGGCCAAAGCATTTCCTCTGCTTGAACAAGGGTAGGAATTGTAAGGCTTCTAGAATTTCACTTTCTCTTGGACAGTCCCCTTTCCTTTCCTACTTTTAAAGTAGGAAAGTTTGTTTTACACACAAATCTTTACCTTCCTGGAGCTTATATTCTAGTCTAGGATACAGACAGTGAACAAGATAAATCTACAGTATGTCAGTGGTACATGTTTAAGTGAACAAGATCATCTAGGGACCAGGTATAGAACTTTGGGAAAGCTTGGTGGCTTTGACTTAGAATGCTGCTTATTTAGGAATCTGGGGATCTGAGGTGTGTTCCTGATTGTTTCTCTATTGACCAGGCACTGCCCTCTTCAGACTCTTGCTTGGCTAAGGAAACTGAACGTGTGCATCTGAGTTCTAGAGTCCCTTGGTGCTGGAGATGGGGGAGTCTGGGGCAGAGGGCATGTAGCCCAAATGCTCCTAGACTGGACGTAAGACTGTCCTGAGGAGATTCCTGGCCCTGGCCCAGAGCTGCTGATGCAGAATCTGGATGGCAGGATTCTATTGTGTTGCTGAGGAAGTTAAGGTACCACCCTGTTAGTGCCTTGCCCTTGGCACCCACCCCCAGCTCACCCCAGGGAGTCCATCAGAGAACTGGGATGGGGACCCAGGTGTCCTCTCAGCTTAGTACTCCTCACCATGTTGTGCTGCTGCCTTACTCTTGAGATTAAAATGTTGCAAAGAAGGGGATGTTTAATTTTATCAGATGGCATTTCAGTTCCTGTTTAATCATCTTCTTGAGGCCTTACTGTTTTTAGAACCCTGGGATAGAAGCAGCACCTAAAGAGGAATTCTTTCTCAAGAAGTTGTGTATAGTCCCTAGTGTTTTGGGCACCTGGGTGGCTCAGTTAAGTGTCCAACTCTTGCTTTTGGCTCAGGTCATGATCCCAGCGGTCGTGGGATGGAGCCCCATGTATCGGGCTCCACACGGGGCGTGAAGCCTGCTTGGGATATTTTCTCTCTCTCTGTCTCTCTCTCTCTCTCTCATTAAAAAAAAAAAAGGAAGTTGTATGGTTTCCTTAGAGGCTTTTGTAATTCTTTGGAAACGGGAGAGATTCGTTAGCTAAGTTTGGTCTTTCAAAAACGTGATCTCTGTCATTTTCAGAAGAGCATTTTCTCTTCTGAAAGAGTGGCTAATTGTGAAAGGTGTTCTGGATGAGAAGGACTTGATCATTTGTTAATAAAGTTCATCAGTTTGGTGCTGTAGCTGCATTATTTGAAGGACTTTCTGGAACCCAAGAAGAAATAAAGAAAATGCCAGCCACCTGGTTGTGGTTTTTCTGGCATGCCTCTTTTGGGTGGACAGCTGTGAGGTGGTTATTACAGTTGGCTCTCATAGTCTGTTTGAGTTTTGCTAGATGATTCAGTGACTCTTACCCCTTTGGTCTCTTTTTTTTTTTTTTCTGCCCTTAGTTAGCATTCTCTGTTCATCTGATCTGGAAGGGTGAAGCACAGTAGCCTAAATTTCTCTGAGCCAGGGAGAGAGGTACCTTGTTCTCTATCACTTTAGAGACAGGTATGGTTTGGAAGGTTAAGTCTGATATCTGGTTGCAGCCCCTCTTAGGGGTTTGGTCCAGCTGGTGCTTCAAGTGATGTCTTTGAAATGAGTTCTTAGTCTGCAGAGAAAATGCCCTAGTCATCTAGAATTGTTTCTGTAAACAGGGGAACTTGGGTGGTTCAGTTGGCTGAGTGGCCAACTTCAGCTCAGGTCATGATCTCATGGTTTGTGGGTTCTAGCCCCTCATCAGACTCTGTGCTGACAGCTCAGGGCCTGGAGCCTGCTTGAGACTCTGTGTCCCCATCTCTCTATGCCCCTCCCCTGCACGTGCTCTGTCTCTCTCTCTCTCTCTCTCTCCCTCTCTCTCTCTCAAAAATAATAAATGTTAAAAAAAATAGAATTGTTTCTGTAAACAGACTGGGGTTGACTTTCCTTGAGTTTGGATTTTTTAATTCATATTCAACTTGGACACTTGTGGAATTTGGAAAGATTTGATTTTTAAACCTGTCTCTTCAGAGTGGTAGATGTTGGTAATTTCTCTCTCACCATAGGCAGATGACCGGTTTAGAATGTGAATGAACTAGAACTAGAAAGAATTGTTTCCTATCTCTTGTAAAGTAGAAATTTTGGGGTATGATTCTGTGGTTAAGAAGGATAATAAGAATCTTAGGGTGAGCGGGTTTGATGTTCTGAGTCAGGTGTTGGTATGTCCGATGAGATATTTTTCTTATTCCATCATCAACTTAGCTTCAATTTAGCTTCAGAAAATCTTAAATAATGTCTCTGGAGAGGCCAATAGGAGGTTAAGGAATGTTTTATTGTCCTAGGTCACATAAACAGTAAGCAAACCTGTTTAAACGCAAAACCAGATGAAGGAAGTCTCTTTATTTTAGGAGGGAGAGTCTGGGGATAGAACTTAAACAGGCAGGTTTCTGGGCAGTTTCTCCTCAGTTGGGATAGGGTTTTTGGAACAATTTTCAAAGTCACGAAAGTGAAGAGCAAGTAAGAAAAGGATGAGCAGGCTTTGGAATCAGATGTCTGTGTGGCCAGGGAGAAGGACACCACGAGAATGACTTATTCTGGTGAACTAACTGGGACCAGGGTAAAAAGTGTGGTTCTTTTTAGGGGAGTCAATTCTGGCTGCCCTAGGATCCCAGTGGAGAGAGCCACGTGGAGCTCTCGGGAAGCCGAAAGCGTTAGCTGGGAGACTCCTTACCTTTTAGATTTGTCCCCGCCCGGAATGCTCCTCACCAGGGGAGGGTCCCGAAGGGGAACTGGATCAACAGCTGCCGCCTGGCCCTGTAATCACAGGAAGCTGAGGCCGGGTGCCTTTGTATGGGAGCTCCACGGCCAGACAATAGTTTGTGCTGGCGGGGCCATGTGGCGAGTCACGTGACCCGGGGCTGTTTTCTGCCGGGGTCCTTACCCATCTGTTCTCTCCCGGCTCTTTCTGGGTTATCAGGCGCCAGTCCAAGTCCTCCCAGGCAGCCAGCTTCATGGCCAGAGATTACGAGCACTAACCTTCCTGGCAGGGGCGGTGTGGCTTCGCGTTTATGCAGATTAGCCATGTGTTTCTCACTTCAAGGCGTTCCACAGGAAAAGCCTTTTCCTGTGTTTGGCTCTCAGTGGGCGGTTCCCAGCTTACTGTACTGGGACTCGGCGAGCAGCAGGCGTGCACGAGAGGGATCACAGTACACTGGCCCCCTCCCATTCCACCTCCAGTGCTACGTCACCACAACACAACCGCTCGCGCTCGCATACTGTTGGTGTCATTCATTCGGTGCCAAGATTGCTTTAAAAAATTCCCTTGGCCCCAGTTCAAACAGGAGTACAGCTGGGATGTGTTAGATTTTAGGCAGTCTGCCCTCAATTTGAGATGAGTTATAAATAGCAGTGCCGACTTCCTTAACTACCGCTCTCTGAGGTAAAATGCAGGTTAATTACTGTGGGAATCAATTAGGGGGTTCTTTCGGTTAAAGAGCCAGGGATGCTTTTTTTTATTGTTATTATTAAAAGTCATACAACAAATCTGGCCAGGAATGAATCGAAAGCACAAGGAGTGAGAAATAATATTTAAAGGTCCAAATTCCAGATTATGGCACCAAGTTTCTGCTGGCCCCATCCAGTTGGCAGTTAGGATGACAGAACAAATGGTAGACAAGACTTCTGCTCTCCGATGGACACCTTCCCCGCAGCCCTGGCCCATCCATCTCCCCTCCCATTCTTACCAGTCTTTGGATACCAGATCTGGCTCCTTGCAGTTGCTGCCTGGGCACTTCCTTTCTGTATCTTTGGATTGAGATGGAAGCCTGGAGCTTTTTTCTCAGTTGGACTTTTATTTCAGGAAAATTGAGAAGTTTATCTTTCTTTGTGGCACTGCAACATGGTGTGATACATTTTGGTGAATAGTATCTTTCTGCTTGGATGTTTGACAGGAGTTGTTGGGGCGGGGGGGGGGGGCGGTTCTCTGCTCTCTTCTCAATCAGTCGTGGTCAGAAGTTTGAGAATTTGAAGTCCAGTTTGTTGTATCTCAGCAACCCTGACAGTTGTGGTGGCTTTTCTTGGTGCAATAAGAAGTTGTAAGGGAACTGGAGGGGCATGTAATTTTTTTTTTTTTTTTTTTTTTTGCTTAGAATAGGGGGATTCTATGCAAATAGGCCGTCTACAGGCTGCTCTGAATATATCCAGAGGGTCTAGCCTATTGGGCATCTTTGCCTTTGATGCCCCTGAACTGCGTCTTTTGATGCATTTTATTTGACAGGCAGTTTGTAACACAGCCAGTGATCTGGAAAGAGTTAAGTGGTGTAGGGAGGTAGATTTTTTTTTCTTATGCCTCTTTTCCCCTTTTTTTATTTTTATTTTTTATAAATGCAGGAGAGTATATAGCAAGAAGCCTGACTTCCCTGATCAAGGGGGCAGCGTTTTCCTCTCAATTATGTATCTTTGTGGCAGAGCCTTTGCTTTTGAAGTGTAATCACAGTAAAATCTACTCCTGTGGTTTCCCATTGAAAGGATTTCCTCTCCATCCTTCCCACAGTGGAATCTCTGGCTCTTTGCAGCCAGAGTTTGGTGTTTCCCATCCCATGCCTCTTTCTTGGGGCCTGCAGACTGCTGATACTGGCTTTTCTTCCTATCTTGCATGTAGTAGGGATTTTTCTGGCCTGAAATTGCTCTTTTCCAATAAAACTGATTAGTGATGATTTAAGGCCTCTTCTCTGTTATGAGAGATTGGAAGATGGCATTTCATCTATAACTGCAAGTCACAAATCTTTCACAATGGTTTTAAATGTCAGAAGTGTGAGTTAGGTCCCTACTTACCTTCCCTTTTGATATGAGCAAATGTTTAACTTTGACATGAGATCAGAGTAATCAGGTTGTTTGAACTATTCAGTTCAAACTATATTCAGTTCAAAATATATTCTCTAGTTTGCTAAGCTGCATATTCTGTTGATTAGAACTCTAAATAGTGAAGAGAAGAGGTCAGAAATCTTATGTCCAGGAAGGGGACAGGAAGGGAAAATGTCTTAGTTTTATTTTTGGAATAAGAATTTCTTTGGCTTGCATTTATTTTTGGACTGCAAAGATTTTCCTAAAGTTGAGGGAGGGATCCTTGAAATGTTTATTAACTAGCCTCTGCTAGGTATCTGTCCTCCATTGGGAGTACAAGACCCTAGATGTGAGGGATGTGAGGGAGGAGAAGGTAACTGGCCTTTATAAAGCCTTTTGTGTTTAAGGAGCATGTTTGGGGATGCCTTTACAGTTGGAAGACCTCTCTGCTGTAGGATGGTGCCTAAGATTCTTCTCAGAAGTATACTTGTTTTCCCTTAGCTGTTTGTTCTACCCTGCCCTCTTTTTTCTTTCACTTCAATCCACATTTTTTTCTTCCCTCAAAGTCATAACCTGGTTTAGGGTATGCCCCTGACCCTCTGGCTAGATGGTTTGATCTGGGCTTTCTCCCCATAGTTTATCCCTGCCTACTTCTTAGAGTAGGACTGCCTAGCACCTCGAAGTTCTACTGCCCTAGCTCTGCACTTGGGATGGGAGAGGGGGATGACTTTGAAGGTAAAACGCCTGATTTCTGGTTTCCTCCAACATAATCTTGAGAGATGCAGTCAGTTAACTAGAAAACCAGGTGCCATATCTTATGATTCTGGCTGAATTTACCCATAGGATGTTTAGGAATGTGAGAGACCAGAATGTGCTGAAGAATGGGAAGTGGCTTCATGTTGAAGGGTTGGGTTTCTGCTAGTGGAAGCCATTGTGAACAGGAGTACAGGGCAGGGCACCATTGCATAGAGCTGGGCATGTAGGGAACTTTGGGGTGAGTCTGAAAAATGAGTAGAACTGGAGCGCACTGTGGAGAGCTTTGGAGCCAGGCAGAAGCACTATTTATCATTATGGATAATGGCTACTATTTATTGAGCATTTAAATACCAGACACTGTGTGTAGTGTGTTGTGTGCATTTTAGATGAAAAACTTCACTGTTTAGATGGGCTTGTGTTCAAGGTCAGAGAGTGATAGAGTTAGGATTTGAACCCAAGTCTGCAGATTTATTACATTCTTTGCTCTTTCTATGCAATACTGTACAGGATATAGGCAAGGAGTTTGCAGCTATTGTTGAACAGGGAAAGATGAAAATGATTTGTGAGCATTGTTCTAGAACTATGCAGTCCAATATGATAGTCACTGGCCACATGTGGTTATATGAATTTAAAAGTAAATAAAAATTATTCAGTTCTTCAGTCACACTAGCTATATTTCAAGTACTTAGTAGTCACATGTCACAGAAAATTTTACTGAACAGTGTCTCTAAGTCTCAGTTAGTAGTATACATTAGAATCATCCAGGAATCTTAAGGGGTGGGCCCAAGCTCTTGCAGGCGTTCTAAATTGGAATCTCTAGGAAGAGACCCAGGCATTTGTGAAGCTTCACAGAAAATTCTGATCCGTAGCCCTGCTCTAGAAGCTCCGTAGTAACCATGGTAATGACTGCCCCTCTTGTGTTGTGGGCAAACGTGAACTGACAGAGATACCCAGAGTGGGCTTGTCTCCCTGCTCAGCACACGTAGTCTCTTTACCTGGAAGATACATGGACAGCAGCAGCTATAGTTGGGAATGAGATGAGGATCTGGTCGTTATATGAGGTATAACATAGCTGCGTAAGCCCCTGAGCTCTGTATGGGAAGACTGGTGATATTTTGGCTTCATTGCCAGGTATATCTGGGGGAAGACCACATGCCATCTATTACTCACTAGTTCAGTTGTTAAATCTGAATTTCCTAAATGGCCCAAAAGAATCCATTTGGCTCCAAAATTAATGACTGCGAGCTTTCCTGGAGCTTCTGATACAGAGGCAGGACTTAAGCAAAAATGGTTACGTAGGATGATTAAAACAGCACTTTAATAATATTGACATCTAGTAGTAATTTGAGATACAGTTTAGAAACTAGATACTGTAGTTTAGAAACTTGAAGAGTGCTCCCATCATCATTACCGTTTTAGCTGAGATTTTTGCTGTAGCCCAAGAGAATTTTGCCCCTGCTTTTTTCCTTTTGCTATTTAGAAGAGTAGTTTCTGTAGCTTTTTGTCTTTCCATTTTCCTCATGATAGGTCAACTTTGTTATTTATAAAATAATTAGGTGGTACTTTGCCCCCCAAGAAAGACATGTACAGAGAACCAATTATCTGAATGTAGGCACATTCAGATAATTATCTTACAGGGGGTTTGTTGTTTTTTTTTTAAGGTCTTACACACCTTAAATTATAGGATAATTTACTAACTACAGAATAACAAAATAGGAAGAGGGACCCTAGATATGATCTAGACCAATGATGCTTAAAGTGTGGCTCCTGGACCAGCAGCATCAACAGCCCTGGGAAACTGTTACAAATACATATGCAAGACCCAACCCTGAACCTACAGAATCAGATCCCCTGCGGGTGGGGTGGGTCTCATCAATTCATGTTTTAACAAGCCCGCTAGGTGATTTTGATGCAGGCTAAAGTTTGAGAACTACTGAACTCCTTAATTTGAGAGCTAATGATCTTCAGGCCCAGGGTATTAATATCTTATTTCCAAATTAAAATTTAGTTTCCAAATTTTGTGTCTGGTCTAGGCCTCCTGTTCAACTTGGGTATATCTATTTAAGGTGTTTAGAGACACTCCCTCTTCCCCCCAACCTCCACCCCCATATGGATACGCATCTCTGGCTGGAAAATACACTGGGCTTTGTCCTATGTAGCTCCAATAGGATAGAGTTATGTCAGAAAGTGAATGAACTGATTGAACTTGTCACTCAGAGAGCTGAAAGGAAGCTATATATGTAGCCAAATAGCTGTGAATTGTACTTTGAGTTTTCATTATTGGTATACCTCTGTATCTTGTCCTTTAGAAAGACAAAAGTTCTATCCTTATATATTCAAACTCTTAAAAACTAAAGGAGATGAACTTTTCAGTTGAGATGCCTGCCCAAGGCTCTAAATTCAAAGTCCACAACTCAGCCACGTTGCCCATTTGGGAGAAAGGATAAATTTAAGTGCTTTTGCCATAGTGTGAACAGTCTACAGATGTGCAGAAAAAGAGATTCTACTGTAAAAAATGGAAACATCTAGATGCTTATGTATTTGAATTCCCAGACATAGTATTGAAGCATTAGTTTTGGTGGTATTGAACAAGATACAGCAGCAACGTCCTCTTTCAACCGAAGGGCCTTTGTTCTGATTTTCTGCATCATAGAGCACATATATTCATTGTTCTATACCTGGTCTTTCCTTTGGATCTCAAGTAGTACCACACTTACAAAGTAGTACATAGCTTCCAAGATGCTTTTGTGGTGGTGTTTTCATTTTGCAAATGATAAAATCAAGGTTCTGAGGAAGGTTAAGTGACTTGCCCACAGTTTACTGGGTCTGTACGATTACTTTTTCATAGTAACTGTTTTCCTATGTGGCATACAGACCTGTACGCTTGGGTTTATGTTCATATTGGCCAGGGGCTATCAAAGCTTCAGGTTAATGAAATCCTTTTTATTTTGTAGCCATCCAGTCCAATGGATCAGATGGGCAAGATGAGACCTCAGCCATATGGCGGGACTAACCCATACTCGCAACAACAGGGACCTTCATCAGGACCGCAGCAAGGACATGGGTACCCAGGGCAGCCATATGGGTCCCAGACCCCGCAGCGGTACCCGATGGCCATGCAGGGCCGGGCACAGAGTACCATGGGCGGCCTCTCTTATGCACAGCAGGTAGATGGTGACTCCAGTTACCTTAACCCTTGTTGCTGTCCATGATCTGGCCTTGAGTTCTAGAATCAGAATGTGTCTCCTGCACCTAAATCTCTTGAAAGGAGTATAGACCAGCTGGTTCAGTTGGCTGCAGTATGTTCCTTACAAGCCAAAGTTGTGGGCACCATCCCATGTGTCCTTGAAGGAAAACTCCCTGGCCCCAGGCTGTAGATAGCTGTGTTTTTTGACCTGGCTGGCCTGCTTGTACCTACTGAGTAGTGATCTCTGAAGGAATTGGGAAGAAAGGCAGCAGCTAGACACCTATCCACTGCTACCAAGAAAAGCCTCTCATGTCATGAGCCCTGGGGATGGCAAAGACCCTGGATATTTCCCAAGGCCTTCAGCATATAGCTGTCTGATTCAAAATGATTAGGAAGGATTAGAAATAGAAGGAAAGGGGAAGATGGAACCGTAACGATGCTAACAGTGCTATTATAAATGTTAAGATTTCCCTCATCTCCTTTTGTCTGGCCATCTGCACCGTTATCTTTTTATTTTCATTTTTTGTTTTGACAACATTTTCTATCATTTATATTTGAGTAATACTCATACTGAAAATGGTGATGGACAGAATATAAAACCCAACTTCTAAGACTTTAAAGCAAAGTATGCTCTTAAACATAGAAAATAGGATACTGTCACTTTGGGGGTTTTTGTTGTTGTTGTTTTGATTTTTTGGTTTGTTTTGTGTGTGTGTGTGTGTGTGTGTGTGTGTTTGTGTGTGTTTTGGATATTTTTTTTTCCAATGAGAAGATGGAGGAGACGTGGGTAGATCTTATTAGGTTGGCTGGTTTTTTGTTTTTGCCTGCTTACCAAATATATCCCGAGTGCCTGGCATTGTACCTAGTACAAGTTAGCAGGTAGGCTCTCAGATATTTTTTGAATGAAGACTAAATGAAAAAGAGAACCAGAGTAGCTTAGAGATTTGCATACTGTCTGGGTTACTAAACCCTAGGTTTTCCATTGGCTGAGCCAGGCTGCTGTTGACTGTTCGTTGTGGCTAGGGTACAGATTCCTAGCATTTAGAAAAACAGTCTAGGCCATGATAAAAAGAAGTAGGTTCATTGGTGAAAACAGCTGCTCTTGAACTTTTGTAAGTTGCTCATATATTAAATAGTGTAAATTTTCTGTGGATGAATGCAATCCACTGGTAAACAAACCAACTAGTAACCCAGCTTGGCTGTCCTTTCTGGCTCAGTTTAGAGAGGGATGGTAGGAGAAACCATGAGAGGCTTGGCTTGCCTGCTTTCCAAGCCCATCCTTATGAAGCTTTTGACAGAGTACCTTTCTTCATCCAGAAGAGTCTGTGCTAAAAGTATCCTTTCCTTTCCTACAGATTCCTCCTTACGGACAACAAGGCCCCAGTGGGTATGGTCAACAGGGCCAGACTCCATATTACAACCAGCAAAGTCCTCACCCCCAGCAGCAGCAGCCACCCTACTCCCAGCAGCCCCCACCCCAGAACCCTCACGCCCAGCCTTCCTATCAGCAGCAGCCGCAGTCGCAGCCGCCACAGCTCCCGTCTTCTCAGCCTCCCTATTCCCAGCAGCCATCCCAACCTCCACATCAGCAGTCCCCGACTCCATACCCCTCCCAGCAGTCCACGACCCAGCAGCACCCCCAGAGCCAGCCCCCCTACTCACAGCCACAGGCACAGTCTCCCTACCAGCAGCAGCAACCTCAGCAGCCAGCCTCCTCGACGCTCTCCCAGCAGGCTGCGTACCCCCAGCCCCAGTCTCAGCAGTCCCAGCAAACTGCCTATTCCCAGCAGCGCTTCCCTCCGCCACAGGTAAGGCGCCCCCGCCGTTCCCCCTTCCCTACATGTGACCGCAGACAGCTCAGGGGTCGGTGTCCTGAGAATTTGGCCGCACAGATCGGTTCTCTGATGTGCACTTAAAAACCAATTAAACTCTGGGTAAACATGCTAACTGGATTGATTGGACTAATAAAGGCATAACCTTCTTAACTGCATAAAAACCTGTAGCTCTCCTTCTGATGAAGAAATAGGGCAGTGGAAAGTTGCAGAGATGGATAAGAAATTAAAGACAAAGGGACTGATTTTTGTTTGTTTTTATACTAGCGTTCAGAACTTCTGAGCATCTAAGTGAGTTTGGTCTTTTTAAAAACAGCTAGTTTGGGAGACTGTACTGTGCATTCATTCCAACTGCCATCAGAGCTGACATCACATCCTGTAGAATGTGGCGAGTCCTTTCATTTGTTGAAGGTGGATTTGATTTTAGGAGGTAGCTAAAATTCATTTGTATTCATGTCTGTGAGGTGATAAAGGTAGGTGATAAAGCTTAAAAATAACAATTTGGGCTTTATTCTTTGAAGAGCAAAAAAGAGGAGAACTGACCAGGTGATGACAGATCCACTAAAGATTCTGTGCCTTAGTGGCATTTTTGGAATAAATATCTCCTCCTCACGCAGTGTCTTTGAAGGAAACAGCAGTACTCATTTTAATGCAGAGGTACTAGCATGAGGGTTTGTTTTTTTCTAATTAATTAGTCTCATTTCTTGATAGGTAAAAATTGTAGTTAGTTATACTTTAGCACTTAACCCCAAAGAACAACTCTCTTTCTGGTAAATGGTCAGCAGTGCCATTCAGGAAGAGTCCTACATCCACTGTTGGCATTCTTTTTTTTTTTTTTTTTTTTTTTTTTAAACCAAAGCAACAACTTTTTTTTTTTATTCCAATTAGTTCATCATATGTTAGTTTCACACGTATAATACAGCGATTCGGCAATTCCATACGTCACCTGGTGCTCATCAACATGTGTCTTAAGAGCCACATCTTATATTTTTCTGCCTTCAGATATGTTGCAGGCAGCCGGGCGGTTTCTTGCTCTCACCTGCCCTCTGTGAGACGGCCCCGCGGCCCTTTGGCGAGGAAGCGAGCTTGCCTGGTTCTTCAGTACCAGGCCTTCACAGCTTTTGTTTTCTTATTTTAGGAGTTATCTCAAGATTCATTTGGGTCTCAGGCATCCTCAGCCCCCTCAATGACCTCCAGTAAGGGAGGGCAAGAAGATATGAACCTGAGTCTTCAGTCAAGACCCTCAAGCTTGCCTGTGAGTATCCTTGCCAACCTCTAAAAGACAGTGGGGCAGAGAGGAAAGTGAAGAAAACTGGTTTCTGGTTGGATGTTTTGGTGGTATGACCTAAATAAACAAAGAGCTTATTCCTTGAATTCAGGTTGAAAATTCTAAATAGGAATTTATGGCCTGACCTTGTGGAATGTCTGTTTTGGCTCCCTGCCTGGAGAATAAGTTTATGATCTCTAGAGTTTTTGGTTTGGGGTTTTGTTTTTTTAAATCTTGGACTCTGGGGCATGAGCTAGGTGAGGGATGGGGAGATGAAGATGTTGGAAGCTCTGTGTGCTCTCCATCAAAGCTGAGAGAAGTCTCAGGGTTGTTTTTTACCTTACTTATGAGGGCTTAATTTTTAGGTTTTCGTCTTACTGGTTAGCTAGGAAGTCTGACCTGGGGTGCATTCAGCGTGGATTGTCGCTTTGAACACAGACTGAGTAAAAGTTTTTCTGATTATTTTGTGTGAATGGGTGCTTTTGTCTAGTTGAGTGCTTGTGCCCAGAGGCTTGATTGGTGTTTGTGGACGGACTGTCTCCTGAGAACAGCAGTACAGTCTGCTGGTAAAGAGCTTGGCCGTGGAGCCAGAGTTCCTCCGTCTGCCTTTTGACTCTGCCACTACCTGTGGCCTTGGGCAAGTCCCTTAACCTTCCCGTGCCTGAACTTTTGCATCTGTAAAATGAATCTAAAAGTACCCACTTCATGGGGTGGTTATTAACATGATCTAGATTCAAATAGAGTGCTTATGACTATCTGACCCTCCATAAACGTCTTGTATCACCGTCATCCTCTCTGAGGGCATAGAGATTCGACGTGATACCTGAGAGACAGCACCAACTAGTTAATAGTGGACTGGTTCTGGGAATGTGTACCCCACATCTTAGCTCTGGTGCTATGTGTGAACATGTCAGTCAGACTCTGAACATTAATCTGGGCTTAGGAATAAAATGGTCTGCTCTGAAATCTATGACAAATCCTGCTTCACCTGTTAGTAAACAGAAATTTAGCCACACACATCTAAATAAAAGTTTTTGGAGGAGATTTTGATTCTACTCCAGTTCAAAGCCTGTCTCTTCAGTTATTCTGACTTGGGAGAAAATGGTTTCTGGATCTTTAAGGAAGAGGTAGGAGCAAGAACTTTCTTCATCATGAAGCCTCTCATGGCTTCCCTCAAGATCTCTGAGCCATGACCCGAGTAGGGCAAGGTCTGCGGAGTCCCTCAGTACCTGTCGCGCAGGCATCCTAGGCCAGGACGAGTAGCCCTTGACTTTCTCAGTTGAGGAATTGGGCGAGGCTGTGTCTGCATAAGGCAGTCCCTCTTTGTTCCCTTTTCGTGAATGTCTGTCGCAATCCTTTTCTGCATCCTGAAACTCACTGGAATGTGGTTTTTAACCCGAGTCAGTCAGAAATGTGTAATCGCTCCCTCATCATCTGTGGTCTGTAACTTAACCTTGGTGAGGTGCTACTGTGGCAAGAAACCAAATCAGTGGATTTTGGCTGTGCTTTATGTTGCTCCCCATCAAAAAGTTTCTGTTTGCCCCTAGTAAACTTTCAACAGCACTGTTGTTTTTTAGTCCTGGGAAGCCTAGCATACAAACACATTGCATGTCTTCTAAGGGTTGAGAGTCTTGTACTGTTGAATCCAGAGCTTCTGATTTGACCTGCTGAGGTGAAGTGCTGGCAGCTTTGTGGGCCCAGGGGAGGATTGTTCCTGGGCAGCCTTTCGCCAGGCACATCCCCAAGCTTGGGCTTCTACTATAGATTCATCCAAATGGGTCATTTGCTCTGTGGTAGAAGTTCTATGTGGGAGGTGAGCTGGCTGGGTTATTGGCATCTTGTTTGTTGAATTGCTTTTTATCCCTCTGCTACTTGGACTAAGAAACAAAAGGTGGTTTATTCTTTGAAATTTTGGTTTGATGCCAGATTTGCCTAGCCAGGCTGGGAAACGGTCACATCTGAAGAAAGGAGAAGTCGGAATTTCCTAGAAGGGGCCCTCTCTTTTCTTAAGCAGCCGTGTCAGGGGTCCCTAGGTTTGCCAGTGTATTTATCCTTTCACTCAGCAGATGTTTTGGGGTACCTCTTTGTGCTTGGCTCCAAAACGGAAGCTGCCTTTCCAGTTTACCCCATCACCCTCTTCACTCGCTCACCTTACTCACTTAGCCTTAAAGGCATTCTGATGGCAACCCTTGATTTAAAGACTCATTATGTTTTCTGATCCTGATTATTACAAAAATTAGATTTTGAGGAGTTTTTGCTCAGCTATTAATGCCAGACCATTTAGCTGCCATTATCCTGATTATGTTATCCCTCTATTTAAAACCTCTCAATTATTTTTCATTAATCTTAGAATAAAATCCAAAATCCTTAATATTACATAGACCACTCCCTGCTTCTGATTTAGTAGGTCTGGAATGAGGCCTGAGACCTTGCATTTCTAACAACTCTGTGATGCTGCTGGACGGGGGATGGCACTTTGAGAACCTCTATTTCATCCATTTTTACCCTTTGCCTTGCTGTCGACTTCCCCTCAGTTTTTGTAAGGCCCGGTGCTTTTTTCTGCTTCTGGACCTTTGCACAGACCCTTGCCTTGCCTAATACACATTTCTTCCTAACTCTTCTTAATATTTCAGAGTACATCTTTAAGATTATTTCCTCAGAAAGCTCCTTCCTAATCCAGTGTCGAAACTCAGCTTAAAGAACTTCTGTGATGCCCTCATGGACTAAAGTCAGTTTTTATTTAAAAAAGAAAAAACAGGCACCTGGGTGACTCAGTCGGTTAAGCGTTCACCTTCAGCTCAGGTCATGATCTCGTGGTTCGTGAGTTCTGGCCCCACATCAGGGCTCTGTGCTGAAAGCTCAGAGCCTGGAGCCTGCTTCACGTTCTGTGTCTCTGTTTCTCTGCCCCTTCCCTGCTCACAGTTTCTCTCTCTCTCTCTGTCTCTTTCACTCATTCACTCTCTCTCTCTCTCTCTCTCTCAAAAATAAACAAACATTAAAAAAATTAAAAGATTCAAAGAATGATTCAGTCTGAGGACCCATCGTTAGAAAGCAAACGTTGCTGACACCTTGTATAGTTCTCTGAGATCACTTCCCCATCCTTGTACCAAGGGAAACACTATCCAATATCTGAGGTTTCTTTGCTTCAAGTCACCAGAGCAATTTGCTAATACCTCCATTTACTTGGGTCTCTTCCACTTGATAGTAAGCTTCTGGAGGGCAGGCACTGTGTTATTGACCTGTCTGCCCCTAACATCTATCACATCATACCCCAGACCAGTGGTTCTCTACCTTGGCTGCACATAAGAATTAACTGGGGAGCAAACGATCTTTAAAATCCAGTGGCCAGGGTTCAGAGTTCTGAATTGTTTGGGGTGGGGTGGAGCTAGGGCTTTGCTTTGGTTAGAAGCTGTCCCAGGGAGTTGTGATTTGCAGCCCTGGTAGAAATCCTCCAATCCAAACTGTGTCAGGTTCCATTGCTAAAATAGATTGTCTTAGCACCCATGTTTTTTGTCAGTATCGTTCGCAAGTGTAATTTCAGATTTAAATAAGTGTTACTTATTTAACACAAACTCATGAGGGCTGACTGTCTCTGTCTTGCTCCTTGGCATCCTAGGGCCTGGCATCAAGTAGGGTCTGCCTGAGCAGCAGCTATTCATTCAGAAAGTGTATGTCTGACAGGGGACAGCTCGACCATATTATAAGATTGTTGTTTTCACTACTAGGGCAAGGCAAGTATCACAGCCTGTTATGGGAAAGCCCAAACTCCATGTTAGAGGATGGATTAA
Organism: Suricata suricatta; assembly: GCF_006229205.1. Classification (NCBI taxonomy): domain Eukaryota; kingdom Metazoa; phylum Chordata; class Mammalia; order Carnivora; family Herpestidae; genus Suricata; species Suricata suricatta. The sequence continues at coordinate 122,323,389 of NC_043707.1, read as the reverse complement.
CTTATTTGTGCTTCCTGACAGTGGCCTTACGAAGAAGTGGGGTGAGGGTTTGTCATTTGTCTTGTAAAATAGTTACAACTTCACCTTATGGTAAGAAGGTTCTTGGGGCGCCTGGGTTGGTTAAGCTTCCGACTTCAGCTCAGGTCATAGTCTCAACAGTTCATGGGTTCGAGCTCTGCGTCAGGCACTGTGCTGATAGCTCAGAGCCTGGAGCCTGATTCAGACTCTGTGTCTTCCTCTCTCTCTTTGCCCCTCCCCTGCTGTTTATTTTCTCTCTCTCTCTTTCTCTCTCAATCTCACACACACACTGAAAAATAAACAAACATTTTTTTAAAGAGAAAGTTCTTGTAAGGGATGGGAAGAGTGAACAAACCTCTAGGTGTTTCATTAAGTCTTCAATTTTCTTTAGTTTGGGACAAGATCTGTAAGGATCTCATCTTAAGATTGGTATCTGACTTTTGATTATAATCATTTCTGGGAATGACTTGGAGTTGCATCTTTAAAAACTTTTGTTTAACAAGTGATTCATTCTAAGTGTATGTGGTTTCCCTAGAGAATGCTTCCCAATTTTTTTTTCTTACTGAGGCACATTTGTAAATTTACATTTTAGTCTTGAAATTTTACTTGGGATAGAATTTCCATTTGGTGGTGGAAAATGGATATAGGATTGAAAGTCCATATCTAGAAAGGTTATTTAGATCAACGCTTCTCATACTTTAGCATGCACTAAGAATCATCTGGAGATTAATTAAAACACAGATCACTGACCCCTACCCAGAGAGATTCTGATTCAGTGAGTGTGGAGTGGGACCTAACCGTTTGCATTTCTAGCAAGCTCTCAGGTGGTGCTGAGGTTCTAAACACCATCCTTGAATAATAGTGAGCTTTGGTAGCCCTTCGAAAGGGGAAGAAAAATAATCACAAGACTAGGAAGCCACAGGGGTAACTTGAAATAACAGTGGTGAGGGGCGCCTGGGTGGCTCAGTCGGTTGGGCCTTCGACTTCGGCTCAGGTCAGATCTCACACTCGTGGGTTCGAGCCCCGCGTCAGGCTCTGTGCTGATAGCCAGCTCAGAGCCTGGAGCCTGCTTCCAGTTCTATGCCTCCTTCTCTCTCTGCCCCTCCCCCTCTCATGCTCTGTCTCTCTCTGTATCAAAAATAAATAAAACATTAAAAAAAAATTAAAAAAAAAAGAAATAACAGTGGTGACTTACACTCACTGTAGTTTGACTCTTGGTGATCTGGAAAGAAGGCTGTAGCTTGAAAAAGTTGGTCACCAAATCCCAGTCTACCTCAGGTCCCCTGTTAATTCTCACCTAGTGTCTTGCCTCTAGGCTCCTGGCTCTTCTGCTTCTTTCCCTTCCAAGTGTGTCCTCATCATAATCACCAGAGTGATCATCTTAAAAAGTCATATCTGGCAAGTTAACATTACTGGCTTAAAAGCCTCTGGCTACCTGTTGCCTATAGGTTTAAGGCTAAGTGTGACATTCAAGTTCTTTTGTGATCTGGAGGATGAGAATGTTTTTTTTTTTAAATGGGTAAGTTTCCTATCCCTGGAGTAAAAACTAGTGCACTGTTTGCTGTGGGCATTCTGTAGAATGCAGGCAGTCATTAGACAAGGCTTGGATGACTTCTGAGGTAGGCTGTGATTCTGAATATGACATGGTTGCTACCCTCAAAGATCCTTCTCTGTTTCATTAGTAAAACAGGTAGAAGAATGTATACCTGAATGTCATAATGGATGCTGCCTGAGTTTGGTCAAGTCAGTGATCATTTATGTCTAAATAGTTAAGGGAAGACATCATGGCCAAAGTTTAGAATGACCTAGATATGGAGATTCTTGGATGGTTGGAAAGGAAAAGTATAGCATGAACAGAGGCCAGGTGAGGGTGGGACACAGTATAGATGATATTGGGGGGCTGGTCAGGATCAGGCTTCCAGGACGTGGGCAGTAATAGGAAAGCTAGATTAAAGGGGTTCGGACTCTGGTTGGCCAAGTAAACCATTTGGATTTGATCTTACAGGCCTGCAGACTAGATACGGAATTAGAGCAGTAACATGATAAAACTAACGTTAAAAAAAAATAACCCATTCATGTATCATATGGTTTGAAAAGGGGAGAGTCTCGAAGCAAGGGCAGAAGTCAAACTGTTGAAAAAATTCCGGTGAGAGGGGTGAAGTTGTACCCCTCTGTCTCATTTGCATAGCCAACTAGCCCCATTTATGAGATGTGCAGGAAAAAATGTATAGAACTGAGAGAAAGTGGATTCTACTGGGTAGAAAATTTAATGATCTTGAAGGGTGGGGGGCGCGAGGAGAAAGAGATCTCATTGGCAGGTTAATAGGAAAACTCATTTTGGGGGAGAAGTTAAGTTCCATATAGTGAAAACATTTAAAAAAATGCTTAGGGGCGCCTGCCAGAAAGACTTGGTAGAGTATCCTACTCTTTTTACTTTTTTAAGTTATTTATTTTGAGAGGAGAGACAGTGTGAGTTGGGAGAGGGGCAGAGAGAGAATCCTGAGCAGGCTCCATCCGCACTGTCAGCACACACCCTGGCATGGGGCTTGAACCCATGAAACTGTGAGATCATGATCTGAGCTGAAATCGGGAGTTGGGACACTTAACCAACTGAGCCACCCAGTTGCTCTGGGCTCATCCCACTCTTGATCTCGGGTCATGAATTGAAGCCCCACATTGGGTGTGGAGCCTACTTAAAAAACAAAACAAAAACAAATGTTTAGTTGCTAGTTGGAGAGAGGAGACTGCAACTTGGGAAAGAGCTGAGTCTGGATAGGGTTGGAGAGCTGTGTGTGTGTGTGTAGTGATTAACAGTTAAACTGTGGCATGAAGGAGGCCTCCCAGCCCACGGCTTATGGAGAGAGGAGCCAGATGGAACCCTGGACAATGCCTGCAGTCATCTGGTAGAAGCACCCAACAGATAGCTGGTGAGCTCCGAGGAGGACCAGGATTGTGCCATATTTATGGAGGCCAAGGGCGAGGGAGAATGGTTCACATCAAATTAATATTTCAAGGAATATAAAGTTGGATTTGTCATGAAGCAGGTTATTGGGATCCTTTTTAGGTGTGGAGAGGACCTGGTTTCTGAGGGCTGGAGGAAAGGAAATGAAGGAAAGGTGTAAGGTAAAGAACACTCTTGAAAGGCATTGGGGGTGGCGGGGGAGAGTAGCTGAATCAGCCCAAATTCCTCCACTTCATTGGAAGACCCGCATGTGGATACTGTAGATAGGAAGAAGGGTGAAGATGCTGGCAGAATATTAGGAGGGTGTAAACAGACTTATCTCTCAGGGGTTGTGGAAAAAAAAAAAAGGCATCAAGGGCGCTCACTGGGTTAGCTCACAAAGGACACTGTACCCTTGACTGGAGAAGTCGTAAGAGGCTGCTGTTGAAGAGCTGGATCATACTTGTTTCCTTGGGTTAGGTAGGAATGGAGGTTATTGATGCTGGGAATGAGGTGGAGAATAGGATTAGGATTTTTAATGTCTGTTAAAATTAGGTACATATTTCTTTTTTCTTTTAATCACCTGGGTTTCCAAGCCCTTTTTAAAATTTTACTTAATAACTCTGTGGCTATTAGCACTCATGTTTTACTACTGTCAGACCCCTAGGAGCTTGGGTTACAGTCATCTGGAAAGAGGAAATGGGAGGGAACTATGTTGTTCCTGTAGCATCCAGATCTGAAGAGGGTAGGAGTGAGGCCAGGAAGGGACCTATAGGCAATACCAGTCCTCCTAGAAGAGCAGGCATTGAAATGTACTGAGTAACCACTCCTATTTTATGTTAGAGGAAACCAAAGGTCAGAGCTAGGATTGGAATCCACCTCGCACTGATATTTCAGATGAAATATTTCCTCTAGCATCCCGCACAGCAGAAGGAAGGCTTGGAGAATCTGAACTTCTCTTCAAGTTTAACCAAAAGCCTCAACCCCTTTGCCGTTTAACATTTACCAGGCTTGTCCTGAAAGAAGGAATTCCATTTCACTTTTGTTTTTCCAGACCTCCTTGCCATGGAGCACAGATGATTTGTGAAAAGCGTAGCTGGGGGCCAGAGAGGGGTGGGAGAAGGGAACATGCCCAAACTGATTAATAGGGCAGGGCTGCTGGAGGAACTAACCAACTAGGGAATCACCTCCAACAGTGGAAAGTTGACTCGAGTTTGGTTCTTTTCTTCCCCTTGGGTTAGATGGGAGCAAGCCCTGTTCTGTGCCTTTCTTCTGAGAGCTCAGTGTCCCGTCTGGGGACTGATTAATGCTAATGTTAATCGGAGCCTTGCTACTGAAAAAACGTGGTCCTGTATCTAGCAGCACAGACATCACCTGAGAGATTGCTTAGGAATGCAGGTTCTTGGGTCCACCAGCTCAGTTGAATCCAACACTGTTACCAAGATCCCCAGGTGATTCATTTATCTAATGGTTTAGAAGCAAGGACTTAGGGGACGCCTGAGTAACTCACTCAGTTGGTTGAGTGTCTGGTTGACTCTGGATTTTGGCTCAGGTTATGATCTCACGATTCCTCAGATCGTGCCCCAAGTCTGACTCTGTGCTGACAGTGCAAAGCCTTCTTGGGATAATCCTGCTCTCCTGCCTCTCTCTGCCTCTTTCTCTCTCTCTCTCAAAATAAATAAACATAAAAGAAGAAGCAAGGAGTTAGACCCTGAGAACTGAGAGTAAAATTTTCAAATGAAATATCAAGCTTGGGGACTTTGGAATACAATGAATTTTAATGACTGTGTCTAGTAAAATTTAAATGATCTCTGAGTGGAGGTGGGGGTGGGAGTGGAAGACCACCACCAGCTGTTATGTGGTGCTTTGGGGGCCCCGGCTCTGCATGCCTCCAGGCCAGACCCCATCGTGGGGCTGTCCGCAGCTCCCAGCCTCCCTGTGTAGCCTTGTCTCCAACTACTCAGACTCCTCAAATCTCCCAGTCCTTCCTGCCATTGTCTTCTTACTTAAGATGACTGCCCACTCAACTTCTCTCTCTCTTTTTTTAATACCTGGCAGTCTCCTACGTTGGCTTCAAAACCTAGCTGCAATACTTTCCCTGGGACTTCTTCCTCCGTTTCTTCCTGTGGGCCTGGCATTGTGCAGGTGCCACTGCTTGGGGACCAGGTCTGCATCTAGCACCTGTGCTGAGCAGCCCTTGGCTCCTGCTGCCCACGTGAGCTTGGGGGCCAGCTTTTTGTCATCTATGTTTATTGGGGGTGGGGGGGAGTGACAGAAATCCTCTGAAGGCTCAAAGAATTGGAATGCTTGAAAGATTTAAATTTTACACTGTGTTGTCTTTTGTCACATTTCATGGTGAAAGGAAACAGGCCAACAGTTTTTGCCTAGGCTTTTGATGGCTTATTTTCAAGGGGCTAACAAAAATGCCACTAGCAATTTTGGTATTCAGAGAAGCTGGGCCTTTCTGAGGTTGGTGACCTGTTTTCTTTATATCTGACTGTGTGTCTGTGCTTGCTCCCCTTGAATTGTAGCCCAGGTGCTCTCGAAGTCTCAGAAAGGAAATCCCCACCCCCTCCGTCATATCTGACCAGACTGCTCAGAGCAGCGCGTACCATGTGCAAGTAGCCGCCCCTTCTCTAGAACGCCTGTACTCTGGCAGGGCTGGCCAACCCGCTTCTCCCTCTCAGTCACGCTGCTCTGGCCCTGATACTGCCTGGTGCCTGCCGGAGCCTGTGCTGCAAGCAGCACATTACTGTATGCTTGTTCCTGGGCCCATTTCCTGTTTCTATTCTAGTCGCTCGTGGCTCAGCTCTGCTTCCTGCCTGTGTGTCTCACACAGATTCCTCTTGCTAGAACCTTTTGTTTTCTTCGGAACAACTTCAGTCTGAAAACTAACTGAGCCTCACTTCTAGTGTGATGGCTCCTGGGGTCAGTTAACCCTCCCGAGGACTGGCGGGAAGTCCTCCTTCCCACCAGGCATACTCTACCTCTTGGATTTGACCTTGTTCTTCAGTTTGTCCCCAGTCCTGCTACAGGAAACTGGTGGCTCATTGCTTAGAGCAGAAATTGCTATAAGAAGATGAGCTAGGATCTTTTGCTGCCAAACTTGTCTTCGTTCCTCAGCTGCACGGGGTTGTCAGGACTGGTTCTCTTTCACCTAGAGCTAGTAAGCATTTCCTGCTGCTGCCAAAGACACTTGGTGCCCTTTCTAGCCCAAACCTCCTCTCTAAAGTCCAAAAGATGCTTATATGGGGTTGGGCAGGTAATGCTATCCTCAGCAGACTAATAGCTCACGGAGAGTATAGAGATGGAAAGAAAGCATGTGCTGACTCAACCTTCTAGCCTGTGAGCAGATCAGCACCCCCACCCCCACCCCGGGGTTAGAGTGGGAGGGAGAAAGTGCCGGGAGGTTGTAGGGAGGGAAAAAAAAAAAAAGGAAGAAGTGAAGGAGATTGTTCTGGACAAATGTATTTTAATGTTCTAATGCTCTTCCATCCTGCCCATTTCCCCCAGAAGATGCTGGCTTAGCAGAGAGTAGGCCTTGTGAATAATTCTGCTCTCCTCGCTCCTTCATAATGACTCTTTTGGGATCATCTGATAATCCTGTGTTAGATCAAGTGCTTTCTACCCTGAACCCTAGGCCTAGGTATGTTTAATAGAGAGGAATTTCATATAGGGAATTGGGCTTGCAAACTTGCTAGAAAGATTGAGGAAGCATGCTCTAGGTTTGTCCTCCAGAAGGAAATTTCTACCTGTGAGCCACTATCAAATTAATTGCTCTAAGCCTGCTATCCAGGATCTGTGTGCTGGAGTTGAGAAGGAGCAGCTGCTGCTGCCAGAACCAGCATCCAGTTTACTGGAAGAGGAAGCCAAAATGCTGCTGCAGAAACAAGTGAAGGAGACAGAACTATGGCCTCTGCCGTACTTTGATCTAATCTCGAGTTTGCTCCTAATTAGAAGAACCTGGATTGTGTCTAAGCCCATCCACAAGGGTTTCTGAGAAATATGGTTTTTAGCTTTTTAACCTCTACAGTTAGGAAAAGAGTAGAATGGAGACAGCATAAGCTAGGCCACAGAATATTCACCACACTAACACAAACACTGCCCTCCCCCTGACCCCCACTTTACATATGAGGAACCTAAAGCCCAGAAAGGTAAAGAACTTGCCCAGGGTCATTCAGTAAATGAGACAATTGGGTTCCTGACTTCCATTCCAGTGTTTTTACTATTAGGACCAACTCCTCTAAAGGATCAGTAAAAAAACCCAAAAACCAAAAACAAACAAACAAAGAAACCCAACTTCTTTTTTTTAATTTATTTTTTATTTTTTTATAATAGTTTATTGTCAAATTAGTTTCCATACAACACCCAGTGCTTCTCCCCACAAGTGCCCCCCACCATGACCATCACCCCTCCCCTCCTCCCCCTCCCTTTTCAGTCCATGGTTCCTCTCCAGTATTCAGTAGTTTCCCTTGATCTATGTCCCTCACTCTTCCCCGCTCTCTTTCCCCCTTCCTCTCCCCATGGTCCCTTTCCAGGTCTCTCCTGTTAGACCTATGAATGCAAACATGGTATCTATCCTTCTTTAAGAGAAGGAAGAATGCCATATTCTCTTCTTTGGAGAAAAGGAAGGAAGAAGCATGTAGAGATTTCTCGGCAAAGGTAGTGATACTATAGCTTCTGGATCTAGGTCTACTTTCCAGGAAGATGTAGGAAATATTCTGGTTGGAAGAAACCTCAAAAACTATAGAGTTTCCTGCAATTCCTGAGTCAACATATGGATGAACTCAGTTGCCTTGGTGACCATGGCTCTCTTCCACCCCACCCTACTTCCCTTTCTCTCCTATTGGTGCTTTATAACCTGCTGCAAGCTGTTTGGACCATTACCTCAGTGTCGTACATGCCCTGGCTTCTGCCATCGTCCTTGCCCAAAAAGACCAACAAAATCAGAAATCCAGCCCCCAGATGTGTGATTGCCAAGCTATTTCTCATCTGTCCTTGGGGCAGGAGTGGTGTTGGGCCTTCTGAACAACAAGGGCCCCCCTACACCAGAGTGAGAATCTGTTCTCCCAAACTTGGTCCATACCTGATATATCAAGCATAGAATTAGTTCTTTTGTCTCCCCGCCCCCCCCCCCCGCCATATTTCTAAGATATTTGGCATTCAGCCTTTGGGGACCGGTGCTTACTCTCTTGGTGCATCCACTTCCGTAGCCTGAACCTCTTCCATCTTCCCCACCTGCTGTTAGCATGGAGTTGGCTGGTATTGTGACATAGTCTCTGATTGCCATGAGGTGGAGCTCACCTCCAAGCTGCTAGCTTGCTTCCCATTTGACCTTTCCCAAGGAAGCTCAGAAGCCATGTCTTGTTGAAAGTGGAAACTAAGAGTGGAAGGCTCAAGCTGAGAGTCCGTGAACCTGTCTCTTAAGACCAACTTTGTTTTATTTTTTTTTTTATTTTATTTTTATTTATTTTTGAAAGAGGCAGTGTGAGCAGGGGAGGGTCAGCAAGAGAGAGAGACACAGAATCGGAAGCAGGCTCCAGGTTCAGAGCTGACTGTCAGCACAGAGCCCGACGCGGGGCTCGAACCCACGAAATGTGAGATCATGACCTGAGCCGAAGCCAGCGCTTAACTGACTGAGCCACCCAGGCGCCCCTCTTAAGACCAGCTTTGGGGGCGCCTGGGTGGCTCAGTCGGTTAAGCCTCTGACTTCGGCTCAGGTCAGATCTCAGGTTCGTGGGTTCGAGCCCCGCGTCAGGCTCTGTGCTGACAGCTAGCTCAGAGCCTGGAGCTTGCTTCCGGTTCTGTGTCTCCTTCTCTCTCTGCCCCTCCCCCCTCATGCTCTGTCTCTTTCTGTATCAAAAATAAATAAAACATTAAAAAAATTAATTAAAAAAAAAACCAACTTTGATGTGGGAGGAATATTGAGTATTGTTTACTGAGATAAGCGAAGGCGATTTCCTGACATTCTGGGTAAGGTAGGAGAAAAATCAAGTTCCAAATAAATGGGATTGGTGTTCAGAGGAACTGTTATTAGAGTATTTGGTTGTGGGGTGCCTGGGTGGCTCAGTCGGTTAAGTGTCAGACTTCAGCTCAGGTCACAGTCTCCTGGTTTGTGAGTTTGAGCCCCAACTCGGGCTTTCACCGAGCGTGCTTTGGATCCTCTGCCCCTCCCGTTCGCATGTGCGCTCACGCACTCTCTCAAAAATAAAAATATATATTTAAATTAAAAAATAATGTATTTGGTTGCCCACCCCCATCTTCTGCTTTTAGAACTTGACTGTGTCTCTCCCTGTATTCAGAGTTTTGGTTTTTAGGCCTTCAGGATAGATGGCTGGCTGTCTTTTCTGGGTTAAGATGCTATCCATTCCTACTCTCAGATTTGTTTGTTTTGCACCTTCTCCCAAATCGTTGGATTTTATCTAGACCAGTAGGCCATGGAAGAGAAAACCACTGGCAAATATAAATTGGGGGGGAGGAGGGGGGAGGGGGGTTAAATACCAAACCGAGGAGGCCTTGGAGCTCCCTAGACCTTGGTCTAAGCTGTGTGCGGCACCGTGCCAGCCTTGCCTTCCCTAGTTGGGCACGTTGTATCCTTGCTTTCTGCTCGAGGTGGAAGCCTGAGGCCACACCCTGTCTCCCTTACCCTTTTTTCCCCCCTCTAATTTGGGAGAGAAAAGGAGGGAGAGAGATCAAAGGTTCTACACAGACCCCAACCTTGGGATCATGACCAGAGCTGAAATCAAGAGACAACACTCAACGGACTGAGCCTTGCAGGCGCCCCTCCCTTACACTTCTCCTATCTAGAACTCTGCCTTCTTTTCTGTGCTTCTTTCCCCTTCCCTCCCCCACCTCCTCCTTGCTTAAGTTCTAGGATTTCAGCTGATGATCATGGTGGAACAAGGTCTATGTGGTTGGCTTCCTAACAGGAAATGCTTAACTTGGGGAAAGTAGGGAGTTCCTAACTTCTTTGCTTTCTCAAGCTTTACAGCGCTTGTTTCCTGCTGGGATTAGAACAGCCATATTCCAGAAATATGCACTGTTCTTGACTGCTCTAACTCAGGCCCAGCTCTGACCCAGTTTCATTTTTTTTTTTTTTTTTTTTTTTTTTTTTTAGATTTGAGTCCGTTAGCTAGTGACCCTTAAAACACTGTACATTTTTGGCCAAGAGGTGATTTCTGACTAGATAAGACATTGTCTCCTGGCCTAAGTGAGAAAGAAGCCTTTTCAGGGTAGGGCTATGTGTCCAAAGACTGGTCAGGTAGGTAATGTGGTATCATATGGGCCTGGGGTGGACTGTGCACACCGGAAAACAAGTTAGCTCATTCCCCTGTGGGGGTTCTAGGATCTGTTTTTTTTTACAAGTTGGGAAACTGGAGTTTTGTAGGGTTTTTAAGTTTGTTTATTTTGACAGAGAGTGTGTGCGTGGGAGGGGCAGAGAGAGTGGGGGAGAGAGAATCCCAAGCAGACTCCTCACTGTCAGCGCAGAGCCTGACATGGGGCTTGATCTCAGGACCGTGTGATCATGACCTGAGCCAAAATCAAGAGTCAGGATACTTAATGGACTGAACCACCCTGGTGCCCCAGGGGTTTTTAGTGTAAAATCTTGGGATTATTAGAAGAGTCTGTATGGGAATGTCTGGCTGTGGGTTAAAAGGCTCTGGCACCTGTGGGTCTGCCCCCGCAGCTTCCTGCGGACTGCCTGTGTAGCTTTGGCTCCCTTGGAGCTGGTATTTAGAATTTTTCTGGGGGTGGGGACCAGCCGTGGGGAGCACCGTCTACCCACTGCTGGCTCTCCTTGTGTTTGGTGTTTGTTTTATTGGTTTGGGGAGGGGGAAGTGCAGGGGAGATGTTGAGCAGAAGCACTCAACATGATTAAACCTCTAGCTGAGCAGATCTGTGGGAGCAAAATATCGACCCCTGGAAAATCAATGGCTGCTGCAGTGGCCCGAGCTGCCGTTTGCAGGGGCTCCCGCCGCAGGAGTGCAGGCAGCCCCATAGTCTTTCTCCACCCCCCCCTTTTTCACCTCAGAAACGCCCTTGCCCCTTCCCCCTCAGAGGGTCAGATCTACCTCAAGAGATTTTGCTGAGGTGGATTAGAACAGCAGGTTCTTGTATTTTTGTAATTAGATTGAAATTTCTCCAGTGACACAGAGCCCCGCCTCCCAACAGCCTCCTTTCCAGGCGTTCCTTCTCTGCACTGCAGTTCTATCAGGAGCTCTTACCCAAGTGGCCAGGGCCTGTTCAGGGTTGTACTTGGCAGTTTTAGACAGGAGAGAACATTCCCGTGATGCACCCAAGAGTCTCTCCCTCCATGTGGAGGTCTAGAGCTCAGGTGTGGGATTACTGTGGGGGTGAAGGTTAAACAAAAGAGAGAAGACTAAGACTGGGTCTAGAGGATGCTTTTGAGTAGATTATTCATTAAGTAACATTTATGAAGCATGTTGTCTTTTGTGTGCCTGGCATTTTTCTGGTCACTGGTAACATAGGAGGAGATAGCCTGGTCCTTCTCTGGTCCCAGAGGCAGAGTCAACACAGTGCCATCTGTCTTGTCGCACTGGGTCAAGAGGTGCCCTTGGAGGGACTCTGAGCGTCACCCGCGGGGTGAGGGTGGAGGGCCAGAGGAGTCATGCTGGGACTGTGGAGGCTTTGTTCCCACAAAGCTATTCTTACCTTTGAAGTCTCCAACCCAAAAAGTAAATGGTTTTACTCCATAGTTGCTGCACCTGTAGCTTCAAGTAATTGGTTTGGTTTGCTCACCCAGCTCTCGCTGGTGGCTGGGACATGACCACCCGGCAGTGTGAGAGGAGAGCTCTGGTGCCCCCCTGTTGGAGAGCAGCTGTGGCCAGGGGGTTGAAGCTCGCTGGCCTGTAGGGCTGGGTGAGGGGTTGAAATTGCCTGAGATGAGGCTATTGGAGGCCAGGCAGGTTTTGACTTCTCTCTCTGGGCCCCACCCCTGTACTGGAATATTGTGCCAGAGCACATTTGGTACGAATACCAGCAGAGACCAGATACCTCCTTCGTGGGACTTCCTGCTGGTCTCCCTAGATTCTCAGTCACTCTCTCCTTCCTCTTCCCCCCTGTACATTAAGTACCCTTCTAAGGTGAGAGGTGAGAAAAAGTACTGTACTCTTTAGCAAAAGTAAGTTTAAATTAAGAGAGTTCTAGGTGAAAGGGCTGATTTGAAATAAACCATGAAAGAATATCTAGAAAGGAAGAATGGTTTCTAGGAAGAGCAGCTAGGAATGAGGGGAGTATGTGGTATTGCAGACTAGGAGAGCTAGCTTATCTAGTTTCAGTCTGCCCTTCCACAGAGGAGCCAGGCAAGGCCTAGTGAGGTTAACTTGTTAGAGCCATGGAAGTGGTCGCTCAGCATGTCCAGAGACAGGTTGTCGCCAGGCTTTGTGTGGAGCGTGGAGCCTCGCCTCTCACGGTGGCAAGCTTCCCCCTTATAGTAGAAAGAGTGCAAGCTCCACAATCAGAGGACCGTGGGGTTGAATTCCAGTTCTTCTGTTTAGTAGCTCTCTGTCCTTGGGCAAGTCATTTAACTTCTGAGCTTCTGCTTTGGTGAAACAGGGAGAATGCCTGCATCAGAAGACAGTTGTGAGTCCGCCACGTACCTGAGAGTTAGACACACGAGAGTCACCTATTTGTGTCAGTTCTGCTTCCCTTCAAAGAGACTTGCTTTATTCCTCTTAACAGCATCCTTTGAATTTGGAGATTTGGTCTCCCTGAGCTTGATTTATGACTTCTGATGTGTATATAGAGGGGGTTTCCTCCGGGAGGTGGGCCCCTGAGAAAGATTCTGGAGACCAGAAGAGTTCTGACCCTCCTTTACTGTGCCTTCCCCACCAGGCAGCCAGAAGGTACCAGGAAGAAATGTCCCCTTATCCCCAGAACAATAGCCTATTGTCAAAAAAGAGAAGAGAGAGTTTGGGGAGGGGGGGGAGCTTGGGGTAGGGGTTAGGAAATCAAGTTCTCCTAGCCTTTCCCAGAGCAATCTCTGCCATTCCAAACAGTGGGTGTCATTCAAGCAGAAGATGGTGTTTTGTCCTAAACTAAAATGATGGTGCCGGCCCCTCTGCCTTTCTTTTCCCCTTCTTAATCACCTTGCTTAGCCCCTGACTTGAAAGTACCACCAGTATGGGGGCACTGGATGGCTCAGTCGGTTAACTATCCGACCTCAGCTCAGGTCATGATACAGTGGTTCGTGAGTCCGAGCCCCAGTCAAGCTCTGTGCTGATAGCTCAGAGTCTGGAGCCTGTTCAGGTTCTATGTCTCCCTCTCTCTCTCTCTGCCCTTCCTGTGCTCAAGCTCTGTCTCTGTCGCTCTGTCTGTCTTGCTTACTCACTCAAAAATAAACATTAAAAAATTAAAAAAAAAGAAAAGAAAGTACCACCAGTATTAAGAGGCAGCTTGTTCTGTGTGTTGATTCGTACTTGGCATTTCAGCCAGCACCAGCTAGCCTGCTCTCAGGGTGGGGATGGCGGCTCGTCTGTTGCACTGTGACTGCTCATTAGGACAAGTGCAGAGTTCTGTAACTCTGGAATCCCTACCAGTTTGGGGTGGGTCAGATCATCCTTTCTTCCATTTAGCAAAGACTGAGGAAAGGAGCATCTACAACTAAAGCTTTATTGTACTGGATATTTTTTAGAAGTGTTTGAGGTAGCCTCTTGTCCCCTGACGCTTGACAATCAAGTTGCTTAAGGAAGTCTTTCTGGAAAACCAGGTCTCCCCAAAACTCACTTGCCTTACGTAGTTCCTATGTAATTAAGTTTGCCATACTCCCATTTTCCTTGAAGTTTGTCCAAGCTGTTGCCTCCTTCCTTGCTGTCTGCCTTTCTTCAAGAGTCAGGTCCCCCAGCCCTTTCTGTGTTCTTCAGGATTTCCTCCCATTCTCCAGCATGGGAGCAGCCGCCCGCCGTGGCCCTGGATCTGTTAGGTATGCTGCCGGGAAAACACTTGACAAGAGCCCATGCACATTTGTTCGTTTCAGGCTCTGCATTTGGGCTATTCTCATTTAAGTGAGTGTGGCTGCATTGCAAGGTCCCTCGCCACCCCATTCCCCCACCCACAACACACGCACACCCTGTAAGTATGTATGTAGGATTTACCTGACTCTTGGGTGGGTGGTTTGCTCGCCAGTAGTCTGCACAACTTGGCAAAAGCTCCTCTCAACTGAAAGAAGACGAGAACTCCATCTGCGGGTTAACAAAAGCTCCATTTCTCAAGGATTCCGCCAAATGTATGAGAAAACCCTGAATCTGCGCATTTCCACAAGCCTGTTCTTGACACTTGCCTGTTGATGTTATTTAATCTGCGCAGCAAAATGAACTGATGTCATCCCGAGGCTGTCAGGAGACTGTTTGAACCCCCCTCCTCTAACCCTGATCTGGTATCTTCCTGCTTTGAAAATGTACTTCATCAGGCGAGCCAATTCATGTTAGAACTTGCAGCTCTTCCTGCGAGAACACTGGCTGGCCTTCCCCCCCCCCCCTCCCTCAGTGAGGTATGGACTGTGTGATTTCAGGCATGGTTTTGTTGTGGTGTGAAGAGAAGGTGTTAGCTGCTGAGTTCTGTTTGTCAGCACAGCCTGACAAACCCATGCTGGCACTTGCTGGGGCTGGGCAGCCAATCACAGCTGGAACGGTTATCGTCATGGAGTCCCTGTGGGCTTCCTCTATCAGGTCACATCCCAAAATAACATTGGGCAGTATTTCAAGTGAAGAAACGAAGGCTTTCGGGGCTGTAGCCAGCCTGGAGTGTGAGATTCTGTGTGAAATACTTGGACCTGCTCCAGCGCTTTTGATCTGCATGGTAGATGAGCAATAAAATGCATGAAACACGTTGGAAACACGTGAGGAAATTCTCCCTGGCCCTGCTGCTTCCTTGGAACTGGCAGGGCACTGAGTGGGCTGATCCTCACCTCCCATCTCTCGGCAGGATTATGCTTGGAAGAGAGCTAACCCCGGGGAAAGAGAGCTTTCCACTTAAGGGGCATTGCCACAGTTCTTCCAGTAGACCTCCTGGAAGGTACCTGTTAGGTGGGCCCTTTTGGAAGAACTGAGACCCTGAGTTTTGAGATGCTAAAAGTGGCCCCCACCAGGGAGAATAGGGGGTTGGATTGGTTGAACTTTGCCTGTGTGAGGTGTGTTGTAGAAAGCCAGACTTGTTTGGCACATTGAGGTCTGACTCAACAACCAGACATCCAGCTTTTTGTGGAACAAAAGACCTGAAAAACTGGCTTTTTGTAGGGTAGAAAGCAGAGGTGTGTCCCATGCAGTAAAAGGACGTGGAGTTCAGAGCAGTATCTGTTCATGTAGATAGAGGGGAGAGACATCACTTGGAGTCTTCCTCACTAACCAGTCCCTCTTAATTCCCAATAAAGACATTTGCTGTGATTAGCCATTGGGACTGATTGATATGTCTTACATCTTACACGCCTTGTGCGTTGTCAGATCTCTCATTCCAGGGTGTTACTGCTGGTAACTGCATATTCCTTCCATATGGCCCCAACCATATGGTGCCAATGGACTTTCATGCATAGGCCCCAGGGGTACCACAAACTCAGATGTGCCTAGTCTTCCTTCGTATAACTGCGAAAACCAAGCCCAGCTTGTTGCCAGCTTTTGTCCAAGGCCACAACTGATAAGTGCCAAGGACTAGGCCTTGGTCTCCTAACTGAAAGGTGTGGCACTTTTCCCTCAGTCTATATAGTAGGACAGCATAATGGAGAGAGAGAACGAGAGACCGCGAGAGCGCACATGGGCTTTGGAGTTCCACAGACCTGGGTTCACAACCTCATGTCTGCCACTTACTTGCTGGATGACCTGGACACGTAACCCAGTCACTCTGGCATCAGCGTGCTCATCCTCACGTTAACGGTACTACTTCCAAGAGTGGTAGGAAATGAAGGAATTCCATAAAGTGCCTGG
The DNA here is from genome assembly GCF_006229205.1 of Suricata suricatta. Taxonomy (NCBI): domain Eukaryota; kingdom Metazoa; phylum Chordata; class Mammalia; order Carnivora; family Herpestidae; genus Suricata; species Suricata suricatta. Next base: position 122,307,495 of record NC_043707.1, on the reverse strand, counting down.
CACGTCATACATGCTAAAGTGGGAAATGACCTGTCTCTTCTGTGCTAGCATTGGGGTTCTTAAAAAAAAAAAAAATCAACTACCCCCATGCTGACCAGTTGCCATTCGCTGGAAATGACAGTTTGAGAGATTGGCCTCCAACCAACCAAATCAGAGATGATAGGATTCGTGCTGCTTCCTTCCCTACTATTATTCTGTGCCCCAGCATCCCAGCCCGCGTGGGGCTGCTGTGGATGGTGGTTTATTTAGCACTTTTCCTCCAAGAGCTTAGGGTACTTTATCAAGACTGACAGCCCTCTTCAGAGTGCCTTTGTGAAGGAGGCCACCGCACTGCCACCATGGGTCCCTCCAGGGTCCTTAGAGCCATGTCACAGGAGCTGCTGTTTTCTTCAAGCTCCTGGGATTTCTCTGCTGGACTAGCACATTCATTTGTGGATCTGTGGAGAGCCTGGTTTTTACAGAAGTTGTGGCTGAAGGAGCATCCGTAGGCCCTGCCCGACCTATAGCAGTGGCTGGTGGCTTGTTGTTGGTTTTTTCCTTCCTTTTTTGTCCCCCTCCTAAGTTCCTCAGAAGATTTCCAAGGATATACATCAAGTTGAGCAGGGGTTCCTCAGTGGAGGGCAGCAGAAAATTTTTTAAAAAGTTTATTAATGTTTGTTTATTTTTGAGAGAGACAGAGCGTAGGCAGGGGAAGGGCAGAGAGAGGGAGATACAGAATCAGAAGCAGGCTCCTGGCTCCAAACTGTCAGCACAGAGCCCGATGTAGGGCTCAAACCCATGGACTGAGAGATCATGACCTGACCTGAAGACGGAGGCTTAACCAACTGAGCCACCCAGGTGCCCTGGAACTATTCAAATCGCTTAATTTGTTTTGTTTTTTTTTATTTATTTTTAAGTTTATTTATTATTGAGAGAGAGAACAAGCTGGGGATGGCAGAGAGAGAGAGGGAGACCCAGGTTCCGAAGCAGGCTTCAGGCTTTGAGCTGTCCCCGCAGAGCCCGACGCAGGGCTCGAACTCCCCAACCATGAGATCATGACCTGATTAGAAGTCAGACACTTAACTGCCTGAGCCACCCAGGCACCGCAAAACAGTTAATTTTTCAAAGCCATTTGAAAAGAGCCAAGTTCTTATGGATGGACCTTTGATTCCTGTTCTGTTTCAAAATACACTGATTTCTTTTTTTTTTTTGGAAGCAAATAGTCCTTATTACCAGGAGCTGGCAGATTGATAAGGAATGGAGACTGAAGGAAGGAATGCTGAGGGAATGTACGGGCCCCTGTAAAAGGGAGCATTGAGCTGTGATTTCTGATACAGACCAGAGCCTACCAAGTGGCTTTCAAGGCCTACACAGTTGGCTTCTCTTGTCTTCTTGCTGCCTCTTTTGAGTTTATTCTCCTGGGCTCAGAGGCCAGGGGTCCCTGGTATAGCTCAGCCCTCAACATGGGGATGGAACCCAGGGCTTTTTATAGCTACAGGTACTTTAGTCCTTTGGAAGGGAAGATACACTGGTGTTACCTAGAGGAGGACCTTCTTGAGTTCTCATCCATGATGGGACTAATTCTAATTGCATATTTAAAGCCTGTTATGGTGTTCTAGGTCTGCTGTTTAGAGGAAAGTTAGAATTTTCTGACTTTCTGGGCTAACACTGGAGAGCTGGACACATACACAAATGTATACCTACGTGCCTGCCTTGCCTTCAGGGCAAGCTTTGTTCACAGGGTGCTCAGCGGAAGTGTTCCCAGCTTAGTGAAGTAACCCAGTGGTTTGCAGAAGGTCCAGCCAACCTGGATACTTGGGGGAGAGCCCAAGAGGTACCCTCTGTCCTTCAGTGTTAACTCTCAAACTCCAGGGTCAAAGTCCTCGAATAATCTTTCCAGGATGAGCCTGTTGTGGGAATGGCAATCAGGATCAGGCCATCAGGATCTTCTTTCTCTTCAGATGTGTCTCTCTAAGAGAACTTCTTTCTTAACCACTTGACTATTAAGAGTTTACCCAGACCTGAGGAAAATCATACCCAAAGTCTCATCTTTTCTTCAGAATATAATTACTTCCCAGCTTGAAGTTAATGTGTAGTGTTGAACCAGTGGCATTGCTAGAGAATGAAGCCGGGGGGGGGGGGGTGCATTTTCTGTGGCGAATATTTTTCATATTGAGCTCTTGGTTGCTAATTTTGGAATTTACTGACCTAGAGTGAACTCTTTACTGATTATTTCAAGGCAAGCAAGGCCCCCCAATAAACGTCAAGTTCTCACTAAAAAAAAAAAAAGCTAAGACAAAACTGGATTTGTTTAGTTGGTAAACATTTGTTTGTCCCTGTTGTGGGCCACTCGTCAGGAATATGGTCCCAGACCTTCTTGGCAGCTAGGGAATTATCTTTCCTATACAATACATCTCTTTCCCACCTCCTACCCTTTAAGTTTATTGTATGGTAACTTGGAGCAAGTGTGTCCTTGGTGAATGTACTTTATAAGAGCTCACTCCTGGTGCCATCCTGGCAGTGTTTTGTAAAGTTTCTCCATTAGAAAAAAACTAAAGGCTCACTGAAAGAGCAGCTTTCTTATTACTGTAGGTGTTGAGGACAGGAAAGAAGATGAAAGTACTAGATGATCTGCTTCTGGTAGATAGACCATAGGTCAGCAAACCCCAGCTTATGGGTTAGTTTCTTTTATTTATGTGTGTGTGTGTGTGTGTGTGTGTGTGTAAAATATGCACGTTTTGTACACACACATATACACGTTTTATTAGAACACAGGGAAGGGGTAAAAAAAAAACCACTTGTGTTTATGTATTATCTGATTATGCTTTTGCACTATGATGGCAGAGTTGAGTAGTTGGTACAAGCACTAACGGCCCACAGAGTCTAGAATATTTTCTATCTGGCTCTGAATAGACTTTGCTGTCTGTAAGCTTTAGTAGCAGGACTACGTAACATGTACAGTATATTTGCTCTTGGTTGGTTAAGGAAAATGTTAACAATATAGGACGACTGTTGAAAGAAGAGCCTTTCTGCCTAATATTGCTAATCCATGTCCTTGTGTGTATGTTTCAGGATCTGTCTGGTTCAATAGACGATCTTCCCATGGGGACAGAAGGAGCTCTGAGCCCTGGAGTGAGCACATCAGGGATTTCCAGCAGCCAAGGAGAGCAGAGTAATCCAGCTCAGTCTCCTTTCTCTCCTCATACCTCCCCTCACCTGCCTGGCATCCGAGGCCCCTCCCCGTCCCCTGTTGGCTCTCCCGCCAGTGTTGCCCAGTCTCGCTCAGGACCACTCTCGCCTGCTGCAGTGCCAGGTACCCTCAAGTGCTGGACTTTGGGGAGAGGGAAAGGGGACTGGCCCCCAAAGATATCAGGGAGCCCCAGCCTTCCATTGCCACAAAGAGCATGCTTGCAAAGCTTCCCTTCAGTATTTGAAGAAGAGAGATGGGAGCCCCTGGGTTGGGTCCCTCTGTGTATGTGGTGTCAGGAGGTGGTATTGGTATTGGCCTGCCCAGGAGCCGTCTCTCTCTGCAATGACCTTTGAGCTAGAATTTCCAGGCTTAGCCACGATTGGCTTCTTTCTCTGTTTGGAGCAGGCAACCAGATGCCACCTCGGCCACCCAGTGGCCAGTCGGACAGCATCATGCATCCTTCCATGAACCAATCGAGCATTGCTCAAGATCGAGGTGAGACCCTGGGCTTTCAGGGAGGTGTGGAGGTCTAAGGGAGCCATTTGGTTGTCCTCTGCAATAGCTTTTGGAGAGCTGTGTGACCAGGAAGCATAGGACAATCCCAGCAGCAAATTGTGAAGTTAGAATGGGCGTGACTGTGGTGGTGGTGCCAGAATTCTGTTCCATCACACACGCACCACTCTTTGTTCCTCAGTGTTTGGGTTCTGATGGATTCCTCCCTACATTGTACCTCATTTGGTCAGCAAATACTAAGACTTGGCATCAAATCTTTACCCTTCAAATCATGTACCACTTTGTTGTCATTGCTGTTTGTCTTTTCAAGCCCCCATTTAGTAGAAACAGTTGGCATGCCCTGGTTAATGGCTGTGTCACTTTGGAGGGTCCCTAAAAGGGCACATAATTATAGAGCAAATAACTTAAGAGACTTCATGCAAGTATTTTCTGAAGAAAACGTAGATGGTGAAGTCCTGTGATAAGGAAGCACATTTATCTTACTGTACTGAGGTAATAACTTCTGTGGACACTACCCACAAATAGGTTACATGCAGAGGAACCCCCAGATGCCCCAGTACAGTTCCCCCCAGCCCGGCTCGGCCTTATCTCCGCGTCAGCCTTCGGGTGGACAGATGCACACAGGCATGGGCTCCTACCAGCAGAACTCCATGGGGAGCTATGGTCCCCAGGGGAGTCAGTACGGCCCACAGGGTGAGTATACTGCCCAGTTAGGAGTACACAGAGGTGGGAGGAGAAGACAGTTCCTTGTCTGATATGCTGCTGTCTGGGTTGCAAGAGTAGGATTGTCCTTTGCTTTAAATCCACCAAAGCCAGGCCCTAACATAGGGAAGGATGGTCGCCCTGGGAAGGTCTCTGAGCCTCTTTCATCTATAAAATGGGGATAAGGTGTTTAACCCAAGACTGGGCACAGACACTTAGTAGTAATTAAAATAAACTAGTTCTTATAGAATATATCTTTGCTCAAAATGAGTCCTGGATCCTGGACAGATGTAAAACTGAGTGTCTTACACAGAGCGTAGAGAAGGTAGGTTGCGCGTATAGAAAGGAAAGAGTTCTGAGAGCTGAAGGGCTTGGGTAGCAACGAAGCCAGTGCCTGCCAGCCAGCCAGCCAGCCTTGCTTTGTGCTGTGCTGTCTTTAAGATGAGAGGACAACCGAGGCCTGCCTTTATATGCTCCTGCCTCCCCCCACCTTTGTTGGTGTTGTTTTTAATGGGGTGAAGGCTGCTTCATGAAGTTGGTCTCTTACCAGACCAAACAAATATTGAGTGATTCCCATCATTTATTATCTTTGGCATTGTAGAGCTGATCAAGATTAAGGAGTTGCTAGTGAGTCACTAACCAAGTCTTTGTGTCTTCTCTTCTTTCCCTCACAGGAGGCTACCCCAGGCAGCCAAACTATAATGCCTTGCCCAATGCTAACTACCCCAGTGCGGGCATGGCTGGAAGCATGAACCCTATGGGTGCTGGAGGTCAGATGCATGGGCAGCCTGGCATCCCACCTTATGGCACACTCCCTCCAGGGAGAATGAGTCATGCCTCCATGGGCAACCGGCCTTATGGCCCTAACATGGCCAATATGCCACCTCAGGTTGGGTCAGGGATGTGTCCCCCACCAGGGGGCATGAACCGGAAAACTCAAGAAACTGCTGTCGCCATGCATGTTGCTGCCAACTCTATCCAAAACAGGTAAGGCAAATGAAGAGTGTCAGCACAAGGAAACAAACTGTAAAGTGATTCAGGTTCTTGAGACACTTCGGGTTCTAAACCATCCCATCTTGGTAAACATAGATTTATTGAGAGCTCTTTCGAAAACTGAGTTTCCTTACAGTGAAATACATATCAAACGTGCTGGTTCTTTTTTTTTTTTTTTTTTTTTTTTTGTAAGTTTATTTTGAGAAAGAGAGAAAACCAGCAGTGGGGGGGTTGGGGGGGAGAGGATGCAAAGGTGTTAATTCTTTTTTTTTTTAAATGTTTTTTATTTTTGAGAGACAGAGACAACATGAGTAGGGAGGGTCAGAGAGAGGGGGAGACACAGACTCTGAAGCAGGCTCCAGGCTCCAAGCTAGCTGTCAGCACAGGGCCCGATGTGGGGCCTGAACCCACGAACCGTGAGATCATGACCTGAGCCGAAGCCGGACACTTAACCGACTGAGCCACCCAGGCACCCCCAAAAGTGCTAATTCTTAAGCATCTTCAATTGGTATCAAGTTTCACATGACCAGATATTATATGTAAACAGATTATTTTGATTAGTAAATTAAGTCTTCTCAGTTTCTTCCTTTCTTGTATCAATCTAGTTTTTGGTTTCCAAAAGGATTTTTAATGATACACATGACTTGGATCTGTAGTGTGAGAAATAGAGGATGGGAAGGTTGTGGTTTGCCATTTCTCTGCTGTTCTCTATGGTTCTTTGTGTTTGAGTCTGGTACTGAAGTGCAGAGAGCTCATGTGATTTGGTTTAATGACTTGAAGATTCATCATCTATTCTTCCTTGGCCACTCAATTTGGTGTCTGTTCACTTCAGTGAATATGATTCTACTAGTTTTTGAAGGCTCTATCCATGCACCCCATTGTTGGTAGCTCCAGTTCTTAAAGTGACTTGTTTTATGGGAATCTTGATGAACTAAGGTAGACTAGGGTGATTGACGGTAAAGAGGTGAGTTTGGTAGTACTTCAAAGAACGATGGAACCATAGGGTTTGCAGTAGGTCCATCAAGGAAGCACCTCCAGGTGCTAGCCATGCTGTGAAGGGTCCAGTTTGGTTGGGATTTGACATAATAAAGAATGGTAAATTTGAACATTTAATTTAGGCCTTTTGCCATATAGAGGGTCCTTGTATAGAAACACATTTTGACACTGGAAGTGCCTCAGAGGGAGGCAGTACTTAGACACACTATAGGGCTTCCTTCTTCAAGGGCTGTATCCTTTAAAATTGAGCTTTATGATGTCCTGTTTGGTGCCTAAACCCTCTAAGAACCTTTTGTGGGAGGTAGAAGAGGGGACTATCTAGGTCAGGTGATGGTACATGGTTTGGTTTGGGAAGCCCATAAACTTTTTCCTTGTAGAAGCCTCATAAGATTATCTTGGCTCACAAACTGTTTAGCTCAGGTCCAAGTGTGAAAGCTCAGTGTCTGTCTCTCTCACACTTTCTGTCTTCTTCCTCAGGCCACCAGGCTACCCCAATATGAATCAGGGAGGCATGATGGGAACTGGACCTCCCTACGGACAAGGGATTAATAGTATGGCTGGTATGATCAACCCTCAGGGACCCCCGTATCCCATGGGTGGAACCATGGCCAACAATTCAGCAGGTAAGTCCAAGTTATTGCTCACTCCCGGAATTTCTTCTAGAATGATCTTCCTGTCACAAACTTGTTGGACTTGAGAGGTTTTTTTGTTTCTTATAAAGGGATGGCAGCCAGCCCAGAGATGATGGGCCTTGGGGACGTCAAGTTAACTCCAGCCACCAAAATGAACAACAAGGCAGATGGGACACCCAAGACAGAATCCAAATCCAAGGTAATGATTTATATCTTGACTCCTCTCAACTTTCTGTCCCATCCTCTCCAGTGATAGGAAGGAAAAAGAAAAGAGGGTGACTAGACTTGCCTCTTCTAATCATGAAGGTTCCCAGGCTAATAGCTCATTGAATTAGATTTCAGTTTTAGCCTAAGGGGTCCTGATGTAAATAACACAGTGTTCTCACAGCTGTCTGTTATAGAGGAAATGCCGGGCCGGCAGTGTAGAGTTCTCTGCACTGCCGTCTGTGAAACTGTGTACCCTGTCCTTGTGCATTGATAGGTGGTGTGTGCCATGGGCAACTAGTTCCTCTTCTTTTCCTGGACCTTACTCAGAGCAGCAGGAATGGTTGGTGCCCTGTGTTCTGTAAGGAAGGAGATGAGGCAGGTGGGGTTTGGGCCCTTGCTCGGCCTCCCTGTAGGATGGTCCTGAGTGTGCCGTCTATTGGGTTGTGTGGCAATCTGGGGACCTGCTGAGTGTTAGTCATTTGAAACATTTCTGCCCTTTGTTGTACCTCATTTTCCCCATCTTTCAAAGTAGGGGAAAGTAAAAACATGACTGCCACCTCTGGTGGACCTTCACCTCTGGCTCTCAGACCCTTTTAGCCATCTTCCTGTCTTGGGCAGGATAATTAACATCCAAAGCCTTTCAGGCAGGTAGGAGACCCTTCTTTTCTTGAGAGGAGGAAGTTGCTTTTCGTGTTAGTCCATCCCATTGCCTCAAGATCACGTTTTGAGTTTCTTGAGTTCTCTGACAGTCTATAAAAAGCATGCCTAGGCTCCTGGGTGATAGCAGGGGAGTGGTAGTGACATTGAGGAGAGGTGGATAAGGGTTTGACACTTAGCTCTGCTGCTTAAAAACTGAGATTTTAGGAATGGGCTCCATGTGCGTGCTCCCTTATCTTCTAAGAGGAGAATGATTTATAATACCTAATGTGTAAAGGCATCTAGCACAGCACCCAATGCATCATATATAGTCAGTGTCAGCTTCCTTCCTTTACAGGAAGAATTTCTAGCTCCCATTTGGTCTTTTGACCGTACAAAAAGCAAGGTACCCCAGAATAAGAAGCTTTACCACGACCCTAATCAAGGGACTTCTGAGACCCTTAGCATAGGCTTTGAATCTGACCGATTCCTATGAATCTTGACCTGCCCCTTCCAGAAATCCAGTTCTTCTACTACAACCAATGAGAAGATCACCAAGTTGTATGAGCTGGGTGGTGAGCCTGAGAGGAAGATGTGGGTGGACCGTTATCTGGCCTTCACGGAGGAGAAGGCCATGGGCATGACAAATCTGCCTGCTGTGGGTAGGAAACCTCTGGACCTCTATCGCCTCTATGTGTCTGTGAAGGAGATTGGTGGATTGACTCAGGTGAGTGCCTAGCACTTGGCTTCCCCTGTGGTTTCAACAAGCCTCTCTCTCGGTACTCAGTGGCTTCACCTGGCACAAAGCATCCCACAGGGACCTCACCGTCTCCTGCTCTCTGAGGCACATACTGACAGACTGGAAGCACGGAGCTTCTGGAAAATAAGACAAAGGCAGGAGGCTGAGACCTCCCTGGGTAGTATGAAGTATTAGCATTGAGTTTACCATGTGAGTCTAGGGTGTCACTGGGGTGCAAAGATAGGGAGAATGTGGACATTCCGAATCCATGGGAGGCTGTCTGGCATCGCAAGCAAAGCCATGGCTTGGAAAGATGGGTCTGCTTTTGAAATCTTCCTTAGCCACTTAACAACATATGTCACCTTAATCAAGGTGTATGGCCACTCTGAGTCCTAACTTTTCTTATTTATGAAGTGGGATAGTGTGTATCCTGCTAGATTGTCGAAAGCTGAAAGTATAATACAAAGCTTACAGCAAGATATCTGCCACAGAAATTGGTTTGTGAGATGGTACAGAGGTAGCCATAGTAGTGGTTGACCCTTTCATTCCTGGAAACTTCCCAGTGAAGATGGGATTTCAGGAGCTATTTAATAGATACAGTTTATGAAGGACAAAGTAGGTAGGGAAATTGTTTAGTTACTCCATATGGTATATTTAAGTGAATGGATTAATCTGCTGAAAACCCATGGACTGAACTCCGTCCTGAGCCCTGCCTCTGCTCTGATACCTTATAGTTTTGCTTTACACTCAGCCCAGGAGGCACAGAGTTGAGGCAACGCTGAGCCTTACAAACTTTCCTCCAATGTGTGTTACGTAGTCATTAGATCAGGAGCCTACTGGTGGATCTGAGTTTGTGGCTTAGCTCCGGAGAGGCGTGGCAGGGAGAGATGTATTCCAAGCCTTCTAAATCAGAAGAGGAAAACAGCTGTCACCAGCAGAAAAGAAAGTGATTGGAATGAAGCCAACCAACAGTCAGTTATGAATTCCTTCTCCCTTCAGGCTTTATTCCCCTCCCCCACAAAGGAAAACAAAACAAAACAAGACACGTGCACACTGCCACATAACTGGCATGGGAAGCGACACCATAGCAGGCTCCTGAGGTGACCCTGGGCTCGTTCCCGCCATTCTCTCTGGCGATGAGTCCTCCTAGCCAGGCTTTTCCTGCCTGTGGTGATGGGGGTGGGCAGTGGGGTCGTTGATTTCGATGTGGTACACTTCTGATTGGATGGGCTTCTGGATTCACTAAATTTAGGTTGAGGTACAGAGGGAGTCCTGAAGCCTGCGCCTGCCTTCCAGTTTGCAAGAGGGTACCAGCCTTTTGGGTGCTATGGTGTAATTGAACGCTAAAGAGGGAGCTCGGAGGAGGAACAGTACTGTCATAATTAGTCTGTAATGCTTCCAAGAAGGCAGAAAATAAGTCCTGAGCTGCTGTGAAGGATTAGGAGGGTGTCGGGTAGTGGAAGGGGCGGTTCCAGTTGACTGGCCTACGTGGCGTGGAGATCGGAGAGACTCTGGAATACACACGACCAACACCATCTCCAACCTTCAGGATTCATCTCAGATGTTTCCTGCTCTTGGGGAGTGTTCCAGGTCACCTCCCCGCCATCTAGGTTGTCCCTCTCTTTGCTTCCTTATCACTCTTCTGTCTGGTATCACAGGTACCAGATCGGTAGATATGACAACATATTGAACTTCCTTTATATGTTGGGACTGGAAAGCTGGTGTTGCCAGCCTTTGAGGTGGATGAAGAAGCGTAAGGATACATGAAGAAGGGGACCTGCCTGGCTAGAGCAGAAAGACTGTCTAATTGCAGGGATTGGGGCATGGTCTTGATCAGTGTGTCCTGAAGCTTAGGAAAGGAGGGAGGACTATAGGCTGGCTGCTGGGAAGGCACAAAGAAGTTACAGGGCCCGAAGCATCTCCTGAACGATCAGGATAGTGACTAGTGAGGGAAGGGCTTGTAGTTAGTTCCATGTCACCCAGAAGGAGGGCAGCAGTGGCACAAGAATGTAAAATTTGCCAAGAGCCCCACACTGGGGGTGGTTGGGGGGGGCACATGGAAACCTCCAGTTTGACAAAAGTAAGTCAGGCACAGTGGCAACTGCTGTTACCACATCTCCGTTTTGGAAAATTGATTTTTATTATTGCCTTTCAAGGGGTTTGGATCTGCTGGTGATTTGCACACCATGTTTCAGTAATATACTTGTGTAATGCATCATGCCTTCTAAATTCTGTTCTCTCCATGAACGGTGATATGAAATTTGCTCTCATGTGAATAAGTACTATCTGCTAGCTGCAGTGATCTGTGGATAGAGCCTGCTGCAGGTAGAGGGACGCTAGCCATGGATTTAACCTTTGTTGTGGACTTAACACACCAAGTGGGGTTAACTTTGGTGGTTCACTGAGAACCACGATACCCTAAGAGATGAGAACCTGGAAGCCTGGTGGGGGTTGAGGCTTATGGGCAGAAAGATCAGGTGGAAGACTTGGCCCAACTCTTCTGGTTGGTTGTACAGGTCAACAAGAACAAAAAATGGCGGGAACTTGCGACCAACCTCAATGTGGGCACCTCAAGCAGTGCTGCCAGCTCCTTGAAAAAGCAGTACATCCAGTGTCTGTATGCCTTTGAGTGCAAGATTGAACGGGGGGAAGATCCTCCCCCAGACATCTTTGCAGCTGCTGATTCCAAGAAGTCCCAGCCCAAGATCCAGCCTCCCTCTCCTGGTAAGTTTTCGGGTTAGCGGCCCCACCAAAGCCCGCCCTTCACAAGGAGCATTCAAGGGTCCAGGCCCATTATCCAGCAGTGCCTGGCACCAGGGATGTGTGCTCTGCCCTGTCCTGCCACAGGGCTTAACACGTTGGCAGACTATAGAGCGGGCAGTGGCGACTCCCTTGAGAGGTAGTCTGTAGCAGCCCTGAAGTTTTAATTTTCATTGTGCACCTGGCATCTTGCCAAATGTTTGTAAACTAGTGAGTGGGAGGGACACCAGAGTGGGGAAATCTGACAAATAGCAGTGAGGCAGGGCCATCTGGGAGCTTTGGCCCACTGATGTCAGTGCCTTAGAATGCAGCTCAGAGGAGAACCCTGAATTCCCCAGGGAGCTGAGATGCTAATGAATGGGAAGAACGGGGTAGGGAGGGGTGATGAATGGAACGTCTGATGGGAGGGCCTCTGCCCACCCTCCTTTCTGAGAGGAGGCTGGGTCCTGGGCAAGCCTGGGAAGGAGAGGGAAGAGGGCCAGGGCTCCTAGAAGGTGGGTGTAAACACATGTGCCCTGGTATTGACCTCTGAGGGTGTAATGAGTGCCTGAGATGACTCATCAGCCGGGGAGGCCTAAGCACTGGGATGTCTGCTGCTGGGAATGGTAACTAATGGAAACATTAATTACTGGTGGTTCTGCTCGCCTCAGCTTAGAGGAGGAACATTGGAACCTAAGTGGTGACGCTGTGCTAGATTCTAGTGGGTAGGAGCTCCTAGGTTCCTAAAGCACACTGCAGATTTGGGGCAAGATGGAGCCTTCTGACCTAGGATTCTAGGGGTTCGGCCTGGGAACTTGGGCTCCAACATTACAGGGTCTAGTAAGTTAGACAGTGTCCTTGGGGAAGCTGACTGAGATTCCAGGGAATCACCAGCATGGTGATGGCATTGCCACACTACTTCTGTTCTCCAAAGGTGAAACTGTAGCAAGGAGCAATAGACCCCCTCAAATTCCCTTCCTTCTTTCCTTGCCTTAACGATCCCCTGCTAAGAAGGGTGGCTTAGGCTTTAGAGAACCCCAGCCTTAGCCTTATCACAATCCTTTCCAAAAAGATTCCAGGGCATTTGTGTATTTCTTTGAGAGTTATACACTTGCCGGCTCACCCCACATCTCTGTCCACAGCGGGATCTGGGTCTATGCAGGGGCCACAGACACCTCAGTCAACCAGCAGCTCCATGGCAGAAGGAGGAGACCTGAAGCCACCAACTCCAGCATCTACACCACACAGCCAGATCCCCCCCTTGCCAGGCATGAGGTAAGGCCAGGAGCAGGGCCAGGTGGTTTGGAAGGACCTGAGCAGAGGTGCATGAGCTCCTGTGCAGCCCGGAGTGGTCCCTGCCCTGCTGCCCGGCCAGAGATTTGCATGTGCCCTGCTTACTGGAGGAACTGCTTTATTTGGGGTTTAATTGGCTTTCCTCACTCTGGAGCAGGAGCAATTCGGTTGGGATCCAGGATGCCTTTCCTGATGGAAGTGACCCCACATTCCAGAAGCGGAATTCCATGACTCCAAACCCTGGGTACCAGCCCAGTATGAATACCTCTGACATGATGGGGCGCATGTCCTACGAGCCAAATAAGGATCCTTATGGCAGCATGAGGAAAGGTGACCAATTACTGTTGGCTTCGTGCCCTTGAGGACAGAGCCAGCGAAATGGGGGGGATATCTTGAGAGTGGTGCAGGGTTCTTGGTGAGCCATTTCCTGAGATAACGCACTTCCAGATCTAACTGCCACTCTTCATCCCTACCTCCTTTCTGGTCTCCCTCTCCCTGGCCTTACCTTGTTATACCTTAACAAGTATGTGCTCTGTGCTGGTTGGAGCCTCTTTAGATCTTTTTTGAACTTAGCAGGGAAACAGTAGGAACAAACCCTAGCTCCGATGAGGGCCTCATCTTTGGGGCAGGCAAGGTGTAGGTTGGTAGGCCTGCTGGCTTACCCGTTTGCTCAACTGCCTTCCTTTCTGCACTCAGCTCCAGGGAGCGATCCCTTCATGTCCTCAGGGCAGGGCCCCAATGGCGGAATGGGAGACCCCTACACCCGAGCTGCTGGCCCTGGGCTGGGAAATGTGGCGATGGGACCTCGACAGCACTATCCCTACGGAGGTCCTTATGACAGAGTGAGGTAAGCATGGCCCCCGCTCCTGTCCCACCCCAGCACCCCACAGCTCTGGCGGACTCGATCCACTTCTCCAATTGTGTCTAGGACGGAGCCTGGAATAGGACCCGAGGGAAACATGGGCACTGGAGCCCCACAGCCGAATCTCATGCCTTCCAACCCAGACTCGGGGATGTATTCTCCTAGCCGCTACCCCCCGCAGCAGCAGCAGCAGCAGCAGCAGCAGCAACGGTGAGCAAAGCCTGGTCTTGGTGTCATTGCAGCTCAGGCTTTGCCATTTCCCACCCTGATCCTCTGATTCTCTCCTTCCTACAGACATGATTCCTATGGCAATCAGTTCTCCACTCAAGGCACCCCTTCCAGCAGCCCCTTCCCCAGCCAGCAGACCACAATGTATCAGCAGCAGCAGCAGGTGAGGGCAGCCGGGTGAACTGACACACATACAAATTTAGGCTTGCTTTGGGTGCTTTGGAGTTCTCCCACCTACATGACCAGCTCTGCTGAAGAGCCAAGCCCTCGTTATTGTCCCTGTTTGGATTTAGTCCAGTCTCTTGAGTTCTTGATTTTTTTTAGACCTACCTACATTTTTCTAAATAGAGCAAGGGAGAACCAGAGGGAAATAGAGAATGATTATTGATTTCAGAAACCACTTCCAAAGATGATTTGTAAAGGGTGATTCCTTTGCTCCCTTGGAGACCATGTCCTCTCCTGAAGCAGGCCTGGCAAGTGTCTGGGGTAGCCATCTCAGCAGCTGTGTGTGGCTCTTGTGTCCCTGAGTGCAGAAGTTAACTTCCCCTCTGCTTGTCCCCACCTTAGAATTACAAGCGGCCGATGGATGGCACGTACGGCCCTCCTGCCAAGCGGCACGAAGGGGAGATGTACAGTGTGCCGTACAGCACTGGGCAGGGGCAGCCCCAACAGCAGCAGCTGCCTCCAGCCCAGCCCCAGCCTGCCAGCCAGCAGCAAGCTGCCCAGCCTTCCCCTCAGCAAGATGTGTACAACCAGTATGGCAACACTTACCCTGCCACTGCCGCTGCTGCTACTGAGCGCCGACCAGCGGGCGGCCCCCAGAACCAGTTTCCATTCCAGTTTGGCCGAGACCGTGTCTCTGCACCCCCCGGCTCCAATGCCCAGCAGAACATGCCACCGCAAATGATGGCCGGCCCCATACAGGCATCGGCTGAGGTGACTCAGCAAGGCACCATGTGGCAAGGGCGTAATGACATGACCTACAATTACGCCAACAGGCAGAGCACTGGCTCTGCCCCCCAGGGCCCCACCTATCATGGTGTGAACCGAACAGATGAAATGCTGCACACGGATCAGAGGGCCAACCATGAAGGCCCGTGGCCTTCCCATGGCGCACGTCAGCCCCCATATGGTCCCTCTGCCCCCGTGCCCCCCATGACGAGGCCCCCTCCATCCAACTACCAGCCCCCACCAAGCATGCAGAATCACATTCCTCAGGTATCCAGCCCCGCTCCCCTGCCCCGGCCAATGGAGAACCGCACCTCCCCTAGCAAGTCTCCATTCCTGCACTCTGGGATGAAGATGCAAAAGGCAGGTCCCCCAGTGCCTGCCTCGCACATAGCACCTGCCCCTGTGCAGCCACCCATGATTCGGCGGGACATCACCTTCCCACCTGGCTCTGTCGAAGCAACGCAGCCTGTGTTGAAGCAGAGGAGGCGGCTCACAATGAAAGACATTGGTAAGGAGACCTCCCTGATCAGGTTGCTTTATCTCTTCTTAAGATCCTATCCATTTTTTTGTCTCCATCCCAACATTCTGGGTGAGATCAAATCAAGTCCAGTGTTGTCTGAGATAGAGCCAAAAAGAACTTTGGATAAGGAAAACAGCTGGTATCAGGCTTTACTAGAAGCAAGCGCCACGCAGTGATGTCCTGAGGGAGCCTAGAAGCAGATGTGTGTCCTCTCCTAGATAGGAACTGCCTCCCGCCATGTGTTATCTCCAGAGTAGCCTGACTGTTGGGCCAGCCCCGGGGGAGCATCCGGCCAACCTGGGCTTGGTAGATGGACGACATGGAGGTTTATTTCAGGAACCCCGGAGGCATGGCGGGTAATGATGTCCCTCAAGTCTGGGCTGCTGGCAGAGAGCACATGGGCATTAGACACCATTAACATCCTGCTCTATGACGACAACAGCATCATGACCTTCAACCTCAGTCAGGTGAGTACAGGTGCCTCGGAAAGATGGGAAGAGATTTGGAGGTCTCCTTGAAGTAGACAGTGCTGAGTGACACGGGGAATTAAGCCATCACCCGCCAGCGTGGTCTTCCCTCTCTCACTCGCTCTCTAGTAGCTTCCATGCCAGTGCTTTGATTCCATGCCAGGGCTTTGCCATTGGCCATGGGCCCAGAACAGTAGAACAATAATAATTTGTGTAAGGTATCGGGATTGACTTCAAAGGGAATTGGGGAGAAACTTTTTGGAATTGGTGAGAAATGCAGATTCTGTTAGTGTGAGTAAGGACTCCAACTTTTCAGACTACAAGAAAAAACCTGTGGTCTTTATTAGTGAGCACGACTTTTTCCCCTTCTTACCTCATCTACTGTGAATACAGGAGGTCTTCATCGATCCCATTTTCCTAAGGTGTAGAAAGCAACGTGTAAAGCAGTAGGCTCGTGGGGTGGGGGGTGGTGATGGTGGTATTTTAATTATGTTCTTGCTGAGATGATTCTCCAGATCCTCTCTCCACAGGATGTGCACCTTGAGTTGTCCCACTGGCTGGGAAGGGTCTGTGGCACCGTCCCACTCTTTTTGATCATCCTTAGTACCCACCAATCCGTCTATCAAGGCGCTGACTAGGGAGCATTGTCATTAATAGTTAACCATTTGTTGTGCCATCACTTTGTTCCAGGCTCTTCCTATTTTCTTTCATGTCGTCCTCACAAGTCTTCTGAGGCACATTTGGCCTTTTAGAGATGGGTAAATGGGCTCAGAGTCTTATCTTTGCCCAAGTTCACACAGCTGTCAGCAGGGTCTTTCTGATTCCAAAGGCTGACATTATGCTCATTTTATAAAATTGCCTCCGAGGAGAAAGAAATGGAACAGATACCGATTGAGCAATTTCCATATGGCAGGCATTTGATATATTCCATTTAGACCACAGAACAACCCTGTAAAGTTTAGGAATTTCCATCATGTTCAGTGGAAAGATAGAAGAAGTACAGCTTAGGGGGTTTAAATCATTTGGCTAGTTCCTAGAAAAGCCAGAATTCAAACCTAGATCCTTCTAATTCTAAAGTGCTTATTTTTTTCCATTTTGCTGTACTCTTGTCAGAGATTAATCTGACTGGTGATTAGTGTTTTCTTCTAGAGATAACTAGCCTATTTAGGATCCAAGCTGGAATTGGGGTCTAGCACCTACTAGCACCAGTGTTTGGAGGGCTAAAGCTTCATCCCATTCATTATGTTGCATGATTGATTCATAGAGGTCTAGCCTCCTGGCATGTTGGGGAGCTTGGAGAAGAGAGCAGGTGAACGCCTGTCCACACTGCATCCCTTCTCTCAGCTCGTGTTAGAAGGGGTCATCCCACCATGCCTAGCCTTGGGCTACACTTGGTAGTGGGGTGTAGAGTGTCCTAAGAGGGACGTAGGGGCATTGACCAGAGTGGGTAGAACACTGGGCCTGATAAAGAAAAGCAGGACTTGGTTGGGAAAGAGGAGGCTGCCAGCTGGTGAGGTGTGGGTCTGTTGGTCAGCGTGTCCATCCTGCTGAAGGCAGGCTTACGTGGAGGTAGGCTGAGCAGAAGGGAGAGCCGTGTGCTGGGCATGGGAGAGACAGAATGGCTTGCTCTACAAAGAGCCTTTGGGAAAGGAGCAACTCTGTCTCTCCCAGGGATACAGATGTCTGACCTACAAGGGAAGGGGAGGGATCAGCTAAAAGACCTTGTGGGGGCGGGGGGGGACTCTCAAGTCAAGGATTCTCTCGTTTAGCCCACTTTTCTCCCTTAATTTATCTTCTCTGTTTTTTTTCCTTTAGCTCCCAGGGTTGCTAGAGCTCCTTGTGGAATATTTCCGGCGTTGCCTCATCGAGATCTTTGGCATTTTAAAGGAGTACGAGGTGGGTGACCCAGGACAGAGAACACTACTGGACCCTGGGAGATTCAGCAAGGCGTCTAGTCCAGCCCCCATGGAGGGGGAGGAGGAGGAAGACCTTCTAGGTCCTAAGCTAGAGGAGGAAGAAGAGGAGGAAGTAGTGGAAAATGACGAGGAGATGGCCTTTTCGAGCAAAGACAAGGTAGCCTCGGAGAGTAGTGAGGAGAAACTGGTTAGTAAGTTTGACAAGCTCCCGGTAAAGATCGTGCAGAAGAATGACCCGTTCGTGGTGGACTGCTCAGATAAACTTGGGCGCGTGCAGGAGTTTGACAGTGGCCTGCTGCACTGGCGGATTGGTGGGGGGGACACCACTGAGCACATCCAGACCCACTTTGAGAGCAAGACAGAGCTGCTGCCTACCTGGCCTCATGTGCCCTGCCCACCAGTCACCCGGAAACATGTCACAGCGGCAGAGGGCACACCAGGGACAACAGAACAGGAGGGCCCCCCACCCGATGGCCCGCCAGAGAAACGGATCACAGCCACGATGGATGACATGTTGTCCACCCGGTCTAGCACACTGAGCGAGGAGGGAGCTAAGAGTGCAGAGGCCACCAAGGAGAGCAGCAAGTTTCCATTCGGCATCAGCCCGGCACAGAGCCACCGGAACATCAAGATCCTAGAGGACGAGCCCCACAGTAAAGATGAGACCCCACTGTGTACCCTTCTGGACTGGCAGGATTCCCTCGCCAAGCGCTGTGTCTGTGTCTCCAACACCATCCGAAGCCTGTCGTTTGTGCCAGGCAACGACTTTGAGATGTCCAAACACCCAGGGCTGCTGCTGATCCTGGGCAAGCTAATTCTTCTGCACCACAAGCACCCCGAACGGAAGCAGGCACCACTGACTTACGAGAAGGAGGAGGAGCAGGACCAAGGGGTGAGCTGCAACAAAGTGGAGTGGTGGTGGGACTGCTTGGAGATGCTCCGGGAAAACACCTTGGTCACGCTCGCCAACATCTCGGGGCAGTTGGACCTCTCCCCATACCCCGAGAGCATTTGCCTGCCTGTCCTGGACGGACTCCTACACTGGGCAGTCTGCCCTTCCGCCGAAGCCCAGGACCCCTTCTCCACCCTGGGCCCCAACGCCGTCCTCTCCCCACAGAGACTGGTCTTGGAAACCCTCAGCAAACTCAGCATCCAGGACAACAATGTGGACCTGATCCTGGCCACTCCCCCCTTCAGCCGCCTGGAGAAGTTGTATAGCACCATGGTGCGCTTCCTCAGTGACCGAAAGAACCCAGTGTGCCGGGAGATGGCCGTGGTACTGCTGGCCAATCTGGCGCAGGGTGACAGCCTGGCGGCCCGCGCCATCGCAGTGCAGAAGGGCAGCATCGGCAACCTCCTGGGCTTCCTGGAGGACAGCCTTGCTGCCACGCAGTTCCAGCAGAGCCAGGCCAGCCTGCTCCACATGCAGAACCCGCCCTTCGAGCCAACCAGTGTGGACATGATGCGGCGGGCTGCCCGCGCGCTGCTGGCCCTGGCCAAGGTGGACGAGAACCACTCGGAGTTCACGCTGTACGAGTCACGGCTGTTGGACATCTCAGTGTCACCGTTGATGAACTCATTGGTTTCACAAGTCATTTGTGATGTACTGTTCTTGATTGGCCAGTCATGACAGCCGTGGGACACCTCCCTCCCTGTGTGTGTGTGCGTGTGTGGAGAACTTAGAAACTGACTGTTGCCCTTTATTTATGCAAAACCACCTCAGAATCCAGTTTACCCTGTGCTGTCCAGCTTCTCCCTTGGGTAAAAAGTCTCTCCTAGTTCTCTTTCCTCCTCCTCTCCCCTGCCCCCCCCCCCTCACCTCTCTGTTCCTTGTCCTCACCTTACTCCCCTCAGGACCCACCCTATTTGAAAAGACAAAGCTCTGCCTACATAGAAGACTTTTTTATTTTAACCAAAGTTACTGTCGTTTACAGTGAGTTTGGGGAAAAAAATAAAATAAAATAAAAATGGCTTTCCCGGCCCTTGCATCAACGGGATGCCACATTTCATAACTGTTTTTAATGGTAAAAAAGAAAAAAAAGGAAAAAAATAACAAAAAAAAACCTCTGAAGGACATAAAAGGTGACTGCTGAACTGTGTGTGGTTTATTGTTGTACATTCACAATCTTGCAGGAGCCGAGAAGTTCGCAATTGTGGACAGACCCTGTTCACTGGCGAGGCCTGTGCAGTAGAGTGTAGACCCTTTCATGTACTGTACTGTACACCTGATACTGTAAACATACTGTAATAATAATGTCTCACATGGAAACAAGAGAAAACGCTGGGTCAGCAGCAAGCTGTAGTTTTTAAACATGTTTTTAGTTAAACGTTGAGGAGAAAAAAAAAAGGCTTTTCCCCCAAAGTATCATGTGTGAACCTACAACACCCTGACCTCTTTCTCTCCTCCTTGATTGTATGAATAACCCCGAGATCACCTCTTAGAACTGGTTTTAACCTTTAGCTGCAGCGGCTGCGCTGCCACGTGTGTATATATATGACGTTGTACATTGCACATACCCTTGGATCCCCACAGTTTGGTCCCCCTCCCAGCTACCCCTTTATAGTATGACGAGTTAACAAGTTGGTGACCTGCACAAAGCGAGACACAGCTATTTAATCTCTTGCCAGACATCGCCCCTCTTGGAGCGATGCTGTACAGGTCTCTGTAAAAAGTCCTTGCTGTCTCAGCAGCCAATCAACTTATAGTTTATTTTTTTCTGGGTTTTTGTTTTGTTTTGTTTTCTTTCTAATCGAGGTGTGAAAAAGTTCTAGGTTCAGTTGAAGTTCCTGATGAAGAAACACAATTGAGATTTTTTCAGTGATAAAATCTGCATATTTGTATTTCAAACAATGTAGCTAAAACTTGATGTAAATTCCTCCTTTTTTCCTTTTTTGGCTTAATGAATATCATTTATTCAGTATGAAATCTTTATACTATATGTTCCACGTGTTAAGAATAAATGTACATTAAATCTTGGTAAGACATTTGTGAGGCTTTTTGCTGTTTTCAAACTATTTAAAAGCTTGACCTTTTGGGGGGAGGTGGGGGTTGTCCGTCCTATTTTTCGAGATCTGTGGTGTGCTCCCCCCCCCCCGCCGAGTGGGGGCATCCTGGACGCTGTCGTTTTTGCATCACATTCTACTTTACCGTCTACAGCGTAGGAAAGCGTCTGAGATGATTACACCTACAAGAGGAAGTTCTAGACATAAAAAACACGTTAGCCTCTTGACATAAAATGAGTATAAGTAGCCAAAGAAATCGATGATACTCTAGGAAGAAAAAAAAACTTTTGGAAATAGTCGGCGAAGGGAGGATATCTGCTTTTCTAGGAAATCTTTGTAAGACAATCGTTTATCTCGAGGCGGCCTCCAACTTAAATTTATTTCTCCAGACCAGCACTCTCCTCAGTTTCCATATTTGAACCTTCAGCTTGACCTCTCTGCTTGGAAGTTTAATTTGAACACCCCCCATGCTGAAATGCTCTGTCTTTCCCCTAGAAACCTGCTTCTACCATAGTTTTCCCAGTAAACAGCAACTCCATTGCTTGGCAAAAAAAAAAACAAAAAAAAACTACTTTCATTTCCACATTTAGTATGTTCGCCCTCTCCAAAACAGGATCCTCAGTCTAGCCAACTACCACTGTAGTTCAAGACACTATCGTATCTTTCTTGAATTCGTGAACTACCCTCCAAACTGACCTCCTTGCTTCTGCTCTGCCTGGTTGAACCTGTTCTCAGCATAGCAACCAGCACGCTCCCTTGAAAACCTAAGATCAAAATCCTTCAGTGCTTCTCACTCTGAGTGAGGCCCTCGGTTATATGGCTGGCTGTTAGCTCCCTGGGCCCCTTTTCTCTTCCCCATTGCTCACTCCACCACATAGGAACCCTCTGTCCAGAATACTCTTTGACCAGATAACTACTTGGCTGAAGTCCTTCTCTCCTTCAGGTCTTTGCTGAAGTACTGGATCAGTGAATCCTTCCCTGGCTACCTTATTTAACATAGCAATCTCTTCTCCCCTGCCTTACTTCCCTCTCTGCCTTACCTTACTTGGTAGCACTTATCATCTGGCCTATTGTATGGTTGACCCTTGAACGGTGCAGAGCTTACGGGCGCCAACCCCCTGCCCAGGCAAAAATACACATATAATTTTCATTTTACACATGTTGCTTTTATTTATTACCTTCTAAGTAATCTTTACCCACAATGTGGGGCTTGAACTGAGCACCCCAAGATCAAGAGTCACATGCTCCACCAACTGAGCTGGCCAGGTGCCCCCAAAATACACGGATAGCTTTTGGTGCCCCAAAAACTTAACACTATTGGCCTACTTTTGACATGAAAAGGCTTACTGATACATAGTCGATTAGCACATATTTTGTATTTTATTTATAATTTATATTTTACATGTATTATATACAGTACTCCTACAACCAAGTTAGGTAGAGGGGAGAAATGTTAGGAAGATCATAAGAGAAATTACATTTACAGTACTGCAACATATGGAAAAATTAAGTGCATCTGTGCAGTTCAAGCCCACTGTTCAAGGGTCAACTGTATATTGTACTCCCCTGCTGTCTTCCACTAGAATGTAAGCTCTCTGAGGGCAGTGGGGGGTGATCTCGGTCTCTGCTACATTCCTGCCCTACAACACAGCCTGGCCACTTAATAAGTAGTCATTGAATGAAACTGTAGATGTCGGCCAGGCGCAGTTACTTTTATAAGGCTAAATGTTGCAATATAGAGCTTCTCTGTGCATCTCCTCTAGAGAAACATGGAGAGACCAGAAGCAGCCACAGAGAAAATTGCTATGGACACTTAGAAGTGAAACTTGAAACAATAGTTTTCTACTGCGTACCTACTTGAGTACCAGATGCAGTGGGTCAAATAACCCTACAAGGCAGGACTGATGACTGTGCCCGAGAGTCAGTGTTCTGGTTCCCATTTCGCAGTTGAAAGTGGCTGGTTTGAGCTCACACACCAAGCAAGGCCCTGGCCTCCTTCCTGGGTCAGAGGACAACAAGGGGTAACTGACTAGCTGTGGAGCTCAGCAGGAAAGATTTTTGTTGTATCCAGCATGAGGTAAAAATTGTCCCAAGAATTTCAATCAAGTGCTCAGCTAAGTGTGGTTGTTAATATTTGAGTCAGGGACAGGAATAAATAATCAGTGTTTCTCTATTGATGCAGGGGGAGGCAGGGACAATAGTTAACCTCTGTCAACCAGGATGCCTTCCTAGGACTCTCCTGGAAAAAAACTACATGGGAAACTATTCATATCTATATTTTGGTGAGCAGTGTTGCTAATGGCTGTTTTTGCACCGAGCCTCTTCAACTCCAATTTTCTAGTCTAGAAAGTGCATTTCTGGGCTGTGTGTGGAGCATTACCTAGGAGTTTGGTTTCCTGGGTTCCTTTCATCTGCTCTCCTGCAATGCTGGGGGAGCCTAGCCTGGTCTCCAGTTTCTGACTGGAGTTACCACAGGCTGAGAGAACTGCTAGCCACTGAGCTGTGAGTAATTTGCTTTTGAGAAGTAAATAGAACCTTGCCAGTAGAGAACCCAGGGGTGTGGCCAGTAGTTCTTTTCCCAGGCTCCTCCCTCCCCACCCCCCAAATGACCTTAACCTTCTTTCAGAGCTGGAGAGCAGCCAAGTCTGGCCTAAACAATACTCTCAACCTCATTGGCTCTTTTGCCTTGCAGCCACTGCCACCCCCAAGTGGCTAAGGCCCTTCCCACTAGGCCTCTCAGTGGGGTCAAGGTTTTCTAACTACTGAAAGGCAAACACCAAAGGAAGGGTGAAAAATATTTAGTGTCATGACCTTTAAAGGATCAGTATGTGGCTTCTGCAATTGAGAGACAGGGTGGGGACTTTGTCCTGCGGTGGATGGATGTCCTCAAATGATACAACAGAGGCCAAAAGGATGCTTTTGGTAAATGTCCAAAACCTGACTGGTGCCACCCCAGATCTCAGGATGTAAATGTCCCCAGGCACCCTTGGAAACTGCCAGCGAATGCCCACAGGGGAAAGAAGTGGCCTAAAGTTCTGGTAAGGCCCAGATGCCTGCCTGTCATCACAGGCATTAGACCTGCCTGCTAACAGTTGGCAGTGACTGAATGAGAAGCCAGTGTGGTCACTTTTGTCCCATAATGGCGTGGTCTCAAAGCCAAGATCAGCATCAGCTACTCAATCATTGCTAAAGGACTGGGGCCGTGGAAAGTTTAGTGTCCAGGTTCCCCGGGTGGCTCAGTCAGTTAAGCATCTTACTCTTGATTTTTCAGCTCAGGTCATGATCTCATGGTTCATGAGTTCCAGCCCTCCATAGGGCTCTATGTTTACAATGGGGAGCCTGCTTGGGATTCTCCCTCTCCCTCCCTCTCTGCCCTTCCCCCGCTCATCTCTTTCTCTCTCTCTCAAAATAAGCTAAAAAAAAAAAATAGGAAAGTTTAGTGTCTGAATCACTGAGAATAGATACACTGCTCGGTTTGGGGCTTGGATATGGTGCAGTAGCAAGGCAGTCACAGAAAGAAATGAGTCGACAGGTTGCTCCAGCATGGTGGGTGCTCCATGAGAAGTACCAAACTCCCTTCTTCACACCTCCAGTAGGAACATCACTCTTTGCCCCTTTTTGTTCAGGGAATTACAACAGTCCATCTTTATTGAGGCCTTTGTGCCAAGCACTATAGAATCCATGAGGTAGATATTACCACCATCTCCATGAGGACAAGGACTGTGTCTGTCTTGCTCTGTGTTACATCCTCATCCCCTGTCACAGAGCAGGCAGTCCCATTTTGTTGACTAAATCAAAGAGGTAAGAAAGGAATTTGTAGAGGAAAGAGTAGATAGGAGCTGTTAGGCCATGGCGTGCCCTATGCAGGATTCTTGGCATGGTCTGGAGAGATTTTTAGTTGTGGGGAACCAAGGGAACAGAGGGAAAGAGGCAAACTGGAGGAAGACTACAATAGTGCGGCTTGTCGGAAAACCAGCCTCGGAGGCTGGAGATCTGAACTCAAGTCCCGGGGTGCCTGGGTGGCTCAGTCGGTTAAGTGACCGACTTCAGCTCAGGGCATGAACTCATGGTTCATGGGTTCGAGCCCCTTGTGGGGCTCTGTGCTGACAGCTCAGAGCCTGGAGCCTGTCTTTGGATTCTGTGTCTCCTCTCTCTCTGACCCTCCCCTGCTTGCACTGTCTCTGTCTCCCAAAAATAAAAACATAAAAAAAATTTTTGAATTCAAGTCTCATCTTTGCCACCAGCTCTGTAACTTCAGGCAAGTAACTCCTCGTTTCTGAGCCTCAGTTCCCATATCCATAAAATATTGGCATCGGGTTAAGCTGATACATAACCCAGCTCTTTATTGAGTACACACAATGTGTAAAGCACTGTGCTGAGTCCTGGTAATACTTTGGTGAACGGGTCTGTGCTATTATAGAGCTTATATTTCATAAGAGGAAACAGACAGTGAAAGGAGTAAAGTTCATAGGACAATCAGGTGATGATAGGTGCTATGAAAATAACAGAACAGGGTGATGGGATAGTATAGGGTGCTGGGTGTGGCCAGGGTGGTGGGAGAAAACCTCTCTGACGGAGCACCTTTCAGCTGAAACCTGAAGGTAGTGGGCTGACCAAAGGGTGGTCTCACAGTGAGGCATTTCAAGCACGGGAAGCAGCAAGAGCAGAGCCAAGCAAGTTCACGAAACAGAAATGCTGTAACTCTCTTACCTTCTAGGATTCTAGAAATAGTGAGGTGTTGCTTGTATTGTTTAGATCAGGGATTTGTATTATGAAATCATTTGTTGGTTGGTGTAAGACATTTTCTGCTTAATGGAGGTGGATGGGTGGTATAGACTCTTTGTGGAGCCCTTGGATACATCCCTGTCTCCCTGGCTCTCCCACAGTGCGGGCTGCTCAGTTTGCTTCCTGTGTAGATGCAGACTCCATTTTAGCTGCAGACTCTAAAAGCAGACTGGAGAGAGCTGCCTCTTCAACTACTTATCCACGGCCTTGGAGGCCCAGAGCCCCCTCCCATCCCACCTAGTCTTCTTCCATTCTGACAAGCCAGGGCTTTGAGAGCACAAGGTTCAGCTTTCTTGTTTTCCTGTCAGAGCAGGAGCCAGAAAATGAAACAGGAAACAGAGCGGAAGAGGAGGGGGGTGGGCAGCAGAGAAAGGAAGGAAGGAGAAATTGCTGGAAAGTAGAGCTGAGGCTCTGGACAAAGTTCTACCTCAAACGGGTGACCGTTGAGCTGTCAGAAAACATTGTGACTTGTCGCAAGAGCCCCCCCCCCCCCGTCCTTTGTACAAATAGATTTTTGAGAGAATTTGGTATGGATAGAGGGAACCTTAGGGATGCATGTCTTTCCTCCCTTGCGAATTCACACAGCAAGTACAGTACATTGCTCAGTTTTGTCTTTGTAAATGGAGTGCTGCTGGGAGCCTCCTGGACTTCTAGAGATTCGAGCCACAACCTCAGGCGCCAGTCACGAGTGTGCACCACAACTTTGCTGATGCACTCACAGGCCTCTGAGGCTGAGAACAAGTGGCACTGAAAACCCTGGGGAAGGGTCCTCTCCATTTTCCCCCTTCTCCAACACAGGACTGCAATGTGATTTCTACCCCATCCACCTGACACCCGGCAGTACTTAGGACACCCTGGGTCTCAGAGCCTGAAATGAGTGAGAACCAAAAACTACAGTCCCTGGCCCCCACGGAACTGATGCAGGCCAGTTTTCTTTGCCCGGAGAGATAGCAACCATCCCTTTGTTCCCACCCACGTTAATGGCTGTGGCAGAAGATAAAGCCCTCCCTCAGCTGGGGCTGTGGCCAGAGGCGAACCCAGACCCTAGCTCTGTTTAGAGGGCCGACTAACTGAAACCACAGAATGGCTTTGGAATCCTGAGAAACAAGAAATCCACCAACGGAGAAGGATTTATTATCTATTTCCTTTAAGGAGGGGTGCAAAATTGTTCTAACAGTTTCCGTTACAGGGGTGCCCACCGGCTGCTCCTCCCTAACAGACGGTTTTGTTGAGTTAGCTTCTTTTTCTTCTTCTTTTTGGCCCCACTTCCTACGAGAGCAACTGCCTGAATGAGGAAGAAGAGTCCTGGGGCAGGAGGAGGCTGGGGCGCATTCTCTTAAATTTCCTTCATAATCCTCATTAGCCACCTGAGGTGGGGCTGGGGATCCAAGCAGGACACGAGGTCCCCGGTAGCTGAAGGGGAAAGGCAGGGGGATCCCCCACTTTCCTCACACGCAGGACGCAGACAGCCACTGCTGGCCACAGAAACCCCAAGGCTTTTCTTTCTATTCAGAGAACATCTACTGTGTGCCAGGCCCTGTGCTGAGCTGTTGTGGTCCGACAGCAGGGAAAGTTGTGGCTCTCTCTGGCTTCGCGAGGCGGCACGAAACTCCGAGAGCCTCAGCACAAACACACATCGGGAAGTCAGTGGATGTTTGCGGGATGCAACCGCGTGAGAGCGCTGACTCTGATACCGGGGGATTAACAGGAGGAGGGGGACGGGAGCTGAGGCGCGTAAAGCGCTAGGGGGAACTCTTCAGGTGCCACCAAGGCAGGAAGATGCCAAGGCAGAGGAGCGCGGACTCCTGGGTCCTCGCCATCCCCGCCCCGCCCGCCCGGAATCAACATGGCTGCTGCGGAAGGGGGCGGGGCGGCTCCGAGTCCGGGCAGGAGAGGGGCGGGGCCGCCTCTGCGGAGCCGGTGCGCAAGCGCGGGACGCTCGGGGCCCCGGATGGAGGAGCTGAGGTTCGGGCCCCGCCTGGGAGGTCGAGACGGGCCGGTGTTGTGGGCCAGGCGCCGGCTCGGGAGCCTTGGAGTTCTCGGGGGAGGGAAGTCGTCAAACGAAGGCCGAGGGAAATGAGGCGGAGGCCGCTGAGAAGCGGGGAGCCCCGCCCCTCCGCCATAGCAGCTTCCCGGTGCCGCCTCTTCCTTTACAGCCTCCCGCCTTGCCCTGCCTTCCGGCCTGAGGCCGGGGCCCCGCCGGTCCCCTCGGGAGTAGCCCCTGAGCCATGGCCCCTTTTGGGAGAAGAGGTGCCCACTGTCCATTTGGGACGATGTCCGAAAGAAGAGGGTTAGAATGGGTTTCGGACCCGGCTGGGCTAGCGGAATGCGGCCCCTGGCTCGCGAAAGCCAGCGAGGCCTCTGGCCCCGAGGACCCTGAGTCACGGAAACTTACTGAGTCCACAGAGGATGCTCCAAGGTAGCATCCAAGGGTCCGGGGTTCCGCTTTAGGCGCCCCCAGAGTCTCAGATAGGGTCCTCCCTGCCCTAAGCATACCCAGTAAGAGCACGCGCTGTCTTTGGACAAGTATTGGGCTAGGACTTGGGAGACCTGGGTTGTTGCCCTGGTTCTGAAAGAGCTCATCCTCTTTATACCGGTGAGGGCTGGTCGGAAGACCATGAAGTTCCAGAGGGGGGGGAAATGACATTCTCTTTAAATATAGCCTAGGGTGTGTCATTTGACCTCAGTGAGCCTCAGTTTCCACATCCATAAAATGGCGATGGTAATTATCCTGGCCTCACAGGGTCTAATGAAATCTCTGATGTAGAACTCAGCACTTGGGGCATATTTAACTCCCGGGAAAATAGAGTAAAACTAGTTGCCCTATAAATGTCCTGCCAATTCAAGAATCTGTGATTTCGCAAAGGGGCTGTTGGGAAGTGAGGGCTGCAGCTAGCCAAGAGGGACAACTCACTGGCTTTATTTTGTTTTTTACTTGGTTTACCTGTAAGCTAAGAGTAGGTTACATGTCTCCTGTGGTCGCTGGGGCTAGAGCTTGACTCTGGAGAAAGGAGAGGAAGAATGGAAGCCTGATGAAGAGGCAGAGGTGGGTTAACTGCTTTTCTGTCCCCAACTTTTTCTTCTGCATGTGCGTGGGAAGTGAAAGAAGGGAAAAAAATGAATTCACCCGAGGATACAGAATCAGCTGCCGTGTGAGGTTGGCTGTACCTGTTTCTACAGTTCCTCTCGATCTAGCGAGTCAGATGCTGGAAATGTTGGGTAGATTCATAAACTACCGCGGCTCTTTGGGTTTTTCAAAAGCTTGCCTTTGAACTGAATCTTGATGAGCAAACCGGTGTGGCGTTAACGGCCCCTCCCTTCCTTCTGGCCTCCTGGCGATGGAGTGAGCAGCAGGCGCCCCCTTCTGCTGAGGAAAATGTACTGTTGGTATTGGCCAGCCTTGCTCCCTTTCTGGAGGAATTAATTGTATTTTCCTGTGGCTTCTGTGACTTAGATCTTGATCTTACTGTGAGATATGGTGGGAGGAATACTTAAGGCAGTGATTTTATATCCTGAGCCAATGAACTGGTGATGCCGTATCTTGTTCTTGCCACTTCCACTCAATGAGAACACAGGCTTGAAATGCTTGTTTCCAATGCCAGGCCCTGGGGGTGGAGTTGGGAGCAAAACAGACAAAGCCCCTGCCCTCACAAGCAACTTAAATAGGCAACAGCAGTAAAGACGGACTAGGCAGAGTACAGTGAGATCATCTCGAAGAGTCTAGTGAGCACCAGAGAAGAATTCCAGAAACAGATGATACCTAAAGATGTGATAGGTTTTGGCCAGATAAGAAAGAAGAGTCTTCCAGCCCTCTCCATTAATTTCTCAGTGTCAATATTTTTTCTTTTAGAAGTAGTTCACCCCAAATCCGTGAGCTGCCTCTGGTGCTCTTGCCCCCCACTTCTGATTTTCCAGACTGGTGTTTGAATGTTCCGTAGGAGCCTTTGCTACTTCTTTTAGCCCAAGGAACTGTTAGGGGGAAAAAAAAAGCCTTAAAGTTCATTCCTTGCCTCAGAATGGCTTTGCGATTGTTTATGCATTGCTGCCATTCCAACAAAGAGATGGGGAAATAAGAGTTTTCTCCATCCCTAGTAGTCGACTCTGTCTTCCCCCTAAGTTTGTTTTAGCAATGTGAGCTGGCTGACGTCCTGCTGAGTGGTGGTTTTCTTTTCCTTCTCCACTTAATTTAACAGACCAGCTGAACACACATCAGAGAGCTAGGCTAGAGTGTGTAGTCATTATGGTCTTCCAGTTCAGTTCTGTGCCCCACTTTTGGGACTCTGGTTTGGGATCTAGTTTATTATTCTGGGCAGGAGGAAAAGGGCACACACCAAATAATAGCAGCCACAACATGGGGTTGCTCGTACTTTTTCACACTTTCGTCCATTTCACTATCATGACAATTTTGTGAGAGAAAATAGTCTGATCCCATTTTATATATAAAGAACTGAGGCTCAGAAGCACTAAATGAGACCTTGTGAGTGACAGACAGGACTTGAACCCAGGTCTTTAGTTCCTGCATGAAGGCACTCAAAAGGCTTTTTAAAGATTTTCTGAGAGCTTAGCTGCCAACTTCATGCCCATCTGTTTAGAACTTTCCTGACAATACAATCCTTCAGAGTGACACCAAGTGGTCCCATCTGCCTTCAAGATGCTTGTCTCTCATCTGGGCAGTTAAGTGGCGAGGTTTGCCATAGAGTGTCAAACGGGGAGTCTCCTGTGAAGAATGCTTTCAAGAATTTACTTTGAGCCCACATGTGACGTTTTCTTCTTGGGTTTTGGAGTTCAGAAGCCTGTGGGAGCTCAGTCCTGGCAGCAACACCCCTGAATTCCCGGTGGTGAGAGGATGTGGCCCCTGGATTCGGCCAGGAAAGAGGTGCTGAGGTTTGCGGTCCGCTGCCGTGTCCTGACTCTGGTGCTGCAGGTCAGTCTCTGATCTTTTGTCCTGAACATGCTGGGCTAGGCAGTAAGAATCGTCCCCATTTTCCTTCTGCCTCTCAGATGTACCCTTCCATGTGGTTGGGACCACAGACACCTAAATCTACACCTGATAACTGAGAAGTGGTCAAGACTCTTAGAAATGGTCTTTTAAAAAATACTTATTTTTTAAAGTAAACTTCAGTCTCAAACTCCCAGCCTCAAGAACAAGAGTTGCATGCTCTACCAACTGAGGCAGCCAGGGCCCCCAGAAATGGTCTTTTAATCCCTTGTTTTACATATGAAGCAGCAGAGGCCCAGAAAGGTTAAATGGCTTCCCTAAAGACACATAGCAAGTTAGAGAAGAGCCAGAATCAGACCCCAGGGTTCCTAACTCCAGAGCTAGTAGTCTCTTTAATAGA
Organism: Suricata suricatta; assembly: GCF_006229205.1. Lineage (NCBI taxonomy): Eukaryota > Metazoa > Chordata > Mammalia > Carnivora > Herpestidae > Suricata > Suricata suricatta. Next base: position 122,276,805 of record NC_043707.1, on the reverse strand, counting down.
CCATGAGGTTCTATAAAGAGAGATGCCTTCAGGGCATGACAGTGCAAGGCATCGCCATAAGTCCCCTTGCCAGGAGACAGCACTGTGTCCGGCAGCTGAGTGCCCGATCCGGAGACAACCTGTATATATTCGGTTAGTTAGCAATATCCCGACTCTTCCCCTGAGTATCTCCCCTTGCTGCCTCACCCACCACAACCCTCAGAATGTATTTGTACTTTTACAACTCCCTTTCCTCTCTGAGGCTGCTCTTGATACATATTTCAATCCAATTTCACACAAATATGAATTCCGTCTGGTGCCTAGCACAGTGCTCAGTGCTTAGTATGTTCTCATGTGTTGTTGAATGTGTGTCAGCAACATAGGAGTGTTATATTAGCAGGATTATGTGTGCTTCCCCCACCCAAAAACAAATGCCACTTTCTCAGGCTCATAGCTGGTTCCTTTCTGGAAGCCTCCTTTCTCCCTTACCGGACTGAGACATAGCAGCCTCCGCTGGGCCCCAGATTTAGTTAAAAGTAGCTTCAACTTGGAGACGAGGGCTGTTATCTGTGACTGTTTCTCCTGTCCCATTTGTTTTCACTATTGAAAGTGGCCTGATAAACCGACCAAAGTGAGAGAGAACCTTAAAAATGGGGTTGTACAGGGAAACTGACTCAGTGGTGGCTTTGAACAGCATCAGAGGAGTGACTGGCAGGACCGTGAACTGGTGTCTGGGATAGGGAACCAGGACTAATTCAGATGGTGATCTGGCAATGAGTGTGTCTCCTCTTCTCTCACTCAACCACCACAAATGTTAAGGGCCTACTCTGTTCCGAGAACTGTGCTAGGTGGTGAGTATGAAAAGTCTTGGTCTCTTTTCCTTTAAGTAGTTGACAATCTAATGATGCAAAGAGACATTTGACAATAATTCTATTTCATTGTCCTTCTCTTACCCCAGCTTTAAATCTCATGCCTCAAATGATATCCCCAGTTACCCTTCATTGTTGTTGGCATCTCTGTTAATGACAACTTATTCCTCTTCATTCCCTGAAGGTTTTAGCTCCTGATTCACCTTTGCTCTTTCCAGAACTGTTGACTTCTTAGTGGTTTCAATATGAATAAAGCCGATACAACTAACGACTATCTCCTATCTTTCCAGCTCACTCCCTCTAGTAACCCAGTTCTAACGGTTCTGCCAGCCCCTCAGAGCTTAAAATCCATTGGTTCTACCGCTGTTTCACTGTGCCTCATCCACCATTCAACTTCCATGCCCCTTAGCCCGCTAGATTCCATGGTCCCCAGGCATACACACGTAATTCGCTTGCTCCCTTCTCCCTGACTTAGTCACGAGAAAAAAGCCCAGCCACAGCTCAATTTCATTCTCTGTCTACTCCTGCATCTGCCCAGAGAAGAACACACAACTGTATTGACTGGTCTCTTTCTCTGCAAGGTCATTGGTCCAAGTGAATCAATCCTTAGTGCCACCTGGCAATCTTCGTGTATTTCCCTGGCCCATTCACCCTCCCATTCTCTCAAAGTGTTCTGCACATCAGAATCCCCCTGGAGGAACTTTAAAAAAAAAAAGTCAACGCCCAGGGTGTATCCCATACCAGTTCAATCATTAACTCGGGGGATGGGACCCAGACATTTTTTAATCTTGGATGATTCCAGTGCACAGCCTATTTTGAGAACAAGGGTCACAGATGACTTATTTTACATGTTTTTCTCTTTGTTCCAGTCCCTAACACCTTTGTCCCCAACTTACTTCCCTGAGTGAAAACTCAGAAAAATAGATGCCGTCAGAAGTGACCTTGTGCCTGCTCCCACCACCCCTGTCGCATGCTTCCTTCCGCACCTCTGGGCCTTTACTGCTGAAGTGGGGCTGAACCCGGTTGTCTTCTCCATGCCCCGCTCCTCTACCAATGTAGCGGCTCCTACCCCCTTCTGCCTGTTCCAGCCATTCTCCCCTCTCTCCTGCAAACCTGGGGGTTGCCTTTCCACTAGATTGTTCCCATTCACAAATACTTACCTCCCACATTGCCATTCGCTACTACCCCATCTACAGCCAAACACATCCAAATAGTTGTCTTCTTGCGCTGTCTCCCTTCTCTGCCAAACCCATTCCATGAAGTCTACTGTGTCCTCAACTCCACTGAATAGCTCTTGTCGAACTTACTAGTGACCTACACATTTCTAAACCCAGCGGTCACTTTTCAGTCTCCGTCTTCCCTGACCTCCCAGTAGCACTTAGCAGAGTTGATCACTTCCTTGCTTCACTTGGTTCTAAGACACCACTCTCTCCTGGTTCTCGTACCTCACTGACTGTTCCTTCTTTATCTTCATTCTGGATCCTTATTGTCCTTCAAGCCTCTAAATGTTGACACGTACAGGGCCCAGTCCCCTGATATCTCTAGCCATACTACTTCTCCAGGTGATCTCATTCAGTCTCATGCCTTTAAATACCTTCTGTGCACTTATGATGCCTGAATTTATGTCTCCAGCTCTGACCACCCTCCTGACCCTCAGACTCTTATTTCACTGCCTTGTTGACCTCTGCACTGGAATGTCTGATTCAACTTTAGCTAGTCTAGAACTGAACACATGATTGTCCTCCAACAAGTCTCTTCTTCCTCATTTTATTAAATGGTAATTCTTCCCTTCCAGTTGCTCCACTGAAATCCCAGTTCTTCATCCCGCAGGCTTTCTTCAATGCCGTCATCCCAGATCACCATGCAGAAGCCTTCTCTCCTCCTCGCCTCGCCCCCTCGGGCTCTGTGGACCAACTCGTGGAAGGGCTTTTGGGTGGCCTGTCGCACTGGGATGCTGAACACTTCCTGTTCATTGCCGAGCACGGCTATCTGTATGAGCACAACTTTGCCTTCTTCCCTGGCTTTCCCTTGGCTCTCCTGGTGGGAGCTGAACTCCTGAGACCCCTGCGGGCAGTACTGAACCTACGGAGTTGCCTGTTAATCTCAGCAGCATTGCTCAATTCCTTGTTCTCTGTGCTGGCTGCAGTCGCACTTCACGACCTGGGCTGTCTGGTTTTGCGCTGTCCCCACCAGGCCTTTAACGGAGCCTTGCTCTTCTGCCTCAGCCCGGCCAATGTGTTCCTGGCAGCTGGTTACTCGGAAGCTTTGTTTGCCCTCCTGACATTCAGCGCCATGGGGCAGCTGGAAAGGGGCCGAAGCTGGACTAGTGGTCTCCTCTTTGCCCTTGCCACAGGTGTACGCTCCAATGGGCTGGTCAACATTGGCTTCCTCGTGTATTCTCAGTTCCGAGGCTTTCTGTTCTCTCTCCTGGTGCTGAATCCTCTGAGACAGCTCTTAAAGTTGCTGGGCTCTGTGTTCCTCTCTGTGCTCATGCTTGGCCTTCCCTTTGCCCTCTTTCAGTATTATGCCTATACCCAGTTCTGTCTGTCAGGCTCAGCCCACCCCATCCCTAAGCCCTTGCTGCAGCTAGCTGTGGACAAGGGCTACCGGATCGTGGAGGGAAATGAGCCACCTTGGTGCTCCTGGGCACTTCCCCTAATATATAGCTATATCCAAGATGTCTACTGGAATGTTGGCTTTTTGAGATACTATGAGCTCAAGCAGATGCCCAATTTCCTACTGGCTGCACCAGTGGCCCTACTGGTTACCTGGGCAACGTGGACATATGTGACCACCCACCCTTGGCTCTGCCTTACTCTTGGGATGCAAAGGAGCAAGAAGAGTAAGACCCTAGAAAAATCGGATTCTGGATTCCTCGGCCCTCGGGGGTTTGTGTACGTGGTCCATGCCGCAGCACTGCTGCTGTTCGGGAGTCTGTGCATGCATGTTCAGGTGAGGTGGGCACCTGGCCGGCATGAGGGGGTGAACACAGCCAGAACTCCTTGGTCGGGGACAAGGAAGGCTCTCCCATTTGAGAAACCTGCACCTAATTTATTCATTCCGCAACTATTTGTGGGCTCTCTTTGTCTAGATCCTGGGCCAGACCACTGAGGAATGGGACAAATGAGATAAGATTGCTGCCCTGGTGGGTCTCATGGTAGAAATGGGGAGACAGACACTTACCAGATAAAATCCTAGTGTAGAGGGGTGGAAGAGGAGTTGCTGTTTTGAGATAAAGTATTATGGAGGCACCGAGCAAAGAGTAGCTAACGGACTGAAGGAGTCAAGGAGGGCATCATGTTAAGGCTGAGTCCTACTAAAGAGTAAGAAGGAATGTGTTTAAGAAGCAGAGGAAAACTATTCTAGGCAGATGAAGGGTGTGTGCAGAGGCACGAGAGTTGTAGAAGGACCTGATGAGACGGTGATAAAGGAGTAAGTGCAGAGAACTTGGGACCTTCCCCTACCGTAGGGTTAACACCCCAGAGTGTCTACCCAAGTGCTGACGTGTTGAGGCACTCTCCGCTCTGGCAGATGCTGTCTCCAGAGGAGATCCCTTGTGCCATGTTTGGGGTGGGGGTGGGGAGATAGGGATGGGAAGGGTTTGCTACTTTCTGTTTTTTTTATTCTTGGCTATGGCCCCATTTCCCACATAATCCCCAGGAAGTTTTTTTCTCTGTGCCAGCCACTCCTTAGTCTCTGCCTCTTGGAGGCGCACATCGGCTGTTTGTGAAGTTCTCTGGGCTGTGTGAATAAGAGGCACAGGGGAAATAGAAAGTAGCATTCTGTGTTTGTAGCTGGATTAACTAGTAGAGTGAGTGCCAGCAGAGTTTAGGGCTTCCAGCTTAGATGAGGGAGGCCATGTGGAGACTTGGCTCTGAACTCCCCTAGAAGGGAAAATGTTAAATCACAGGATCCCCTCCCCTTTTCCCTCTTGTTTTGCCATTCCCAGGGGATGAGGGAACCACTTCAGGTCCCCAGAGCCCCACATCACAGCCTAGTGTTTAGAGTCCAGGCCCTAGGCTAACCTTGGACCCCATAGAGTTTTTTAGTGTTGATTGGCCCATTACTATGGTATGTAGTCTGTGGCTGTTTATTTGTAACATTGAGGTCACCCGGCTGGTGTCACACCCAGCTTTATCAGGCACATCCTAAGTTCTGCTGCATCTCTTTTCCAGTACATTACATTTCTAGTCATGGGGCTGTGGCTCACCTAGCAGCAGGGAAACCCCACGCTCGTCCGGTTTGCAGCAGTGACAGTCCAATAAATGTGGATTTCCCCTCTCTGATGATTTTCAGGTTCTCACCAGGTTTCTAGGTTCCTCCACTCCTATTGTGTACTGGTTTTCGGCTTACTTGCTTCAGGATCAAGAGCCACTGCTGAGATCCCTAGAGACCGGGCCTTGGAAGCCACTTGCAGGGGACTCCCCACCAGGACAAAAGGTCCCCAGGAATTCTATCATGGGACTTTTGTACAACTGGAAAACCTGTTCTCTCATCACACGTTGCATTCTGGGCTACTTCCTGTCTTACTGGCTCCTGGGACTACTCCTACATTGCAACTTCCTGCCTTGGACATGACCTGGAGTCTCAGGGGTCTGGAAATACACATATTGGGACTGTCTCCACTGCCCTGGGACCCTCGCTCCATCCATTAGAACGCCTCTGTCTCTCGTTCTCTGAAGACTGGTCAGGACTGGGAGAAGCGTGAGCCACTGGAGAGCCCCTGCCGGTCCTGGCTGTGGCAAATTTTAGACTTGTAGCTATTTTCTCTGTAAGTGAAGAAATCATACTCCAGGTCTAAAGTTACACTTGGATCTGTTCCCTCCACCAAGCATAGCAAAGATAGTTGCAAACTTACCACTGACACACATGTAAATTTAAATGTAAATTATTTACATGTCAGTTTCAGCAAAGGCTCTAGCTGATAGGCTGGTAATAGTCCACACATGATGGCGGAGGCCTGAACAGTATAGTGGCGGGAAGAAGTAAAGTGGGACCACCTCTTTCAAATGGGACATTGTTTCTGATTAATTTTTTCACGATTCGTTCATTTATTTATATGAAAAAACTTGCAAAGATAGGCAAATTAAACTACTTTTGGTTATGTATCCAATGAATTACCTTTTTAAAAATACTGCAAATTTCTTAGGGAAAAAGTCGTGATAAAAAGAACATTGCACAAAGAGGCAGAAGACCTGGATTGTAGTCCTCAGTAAAACCCCACTTACCAGCTCTGTGACCTTGGGAGGGTTTTCACACAGCCTTAGTTACCTCTTCTGAAACTGGGGGAAATAATACTATCCTACTGGGAGAGGAGAGGCAATGGGCCATATCATCTAGTAGGTCCTTTTCTGCTCTAAGATCTTCGGAGCTGCCTTAAGCCATGGGATCATCCCAGTCTAAACACTTCATGTAGCAGCTCCAACATGTGATTTTAGGAGAAAATACCCACTTTTCCTGCTTTCAGGACTTAGAAGAAACTTTCCCTCCTTGGGTGCAACCCTGAGGAGTCACTCAAGTGACCTTTCCTTTGAATGAGGGGAAGCAGTGACACCTGCAAATAAGGCCCCCTGGGACCTGTGTAAGTAAATCTGTGTCGGGCAAGTAAAGGGTCAAAGTGGTGACTGATTTTCCTGCCGTGCCCAAGTGTCTGTCCTTGCTTGGTTGGTAGACATGAGTCGGAGGAGCCAACCAGGCAGCATGCAATGAAAAATTGTGGGTAAGCACAAGGTTGAACGAAATGGTATCTCCCTGGCTCCCCTTTGGTTATTAGCCCATCACGGTACTGGCTGTAAGAGCACTAGCTCCTCCTGAGTTATTTTTGCTCATTCTTTGAGCCAGGTAAGAGGCTCTGTATCATTACCACTCAATCCCTATTTGAGCTTAAAAAATCCAACAAGCAGAAATTTCAAAATAGATGGGTAATCATAGCTTCTGGAGAGCACTGAGAATTGGAATTTTGACATGCTCCCTCTGACCATGACAGAAAGCTGAACTTGCCAGCTGAAGGGAAGCTCCTGGCCGAGCCCCAACACCCTCTGTGGGAGCTTCTAGTCAGCCTGGCCAATAAGCATTTCCCATCCATTGCCCCAGCTTTAGCACAGCTGAGAGCATTTGGTCCAGAGTCAAATGCTTCTGAAAATGTACACACAGATCGGGGCAACCCTCTGCCTTCTGCCAAGACACCCGAGTGCCCTTCTTGGCAAAAGAGGATAACCCCTGCCCTAGTGCCCCTCCAGCTGGCAGAAACCATTCCCTCCTTCCTCGCCAACAGCTGCAAATCCAGGGACTTCCACCCTGTGTGCAGGAAGACGAGGTCCTATTTCAGCTCTGTACCGCAGAGGTTGGAGCACTAGCTCCTTTGCTTTCCTGGATTCTCCACGCCACCTCGTTTTGAGGGATGAGCAGGACGGTTTGCTTGCAGACACAAATTCTTTCAAGGGCCAGAAACCCTTGAAGTGGAAATCCCACTTTCTCCACTAATACCGAGGAACCAAACTCTGGTATTCTGCAAAGTCCATCCTGGTCACATTTGATCATAGAGGAGATAAATGAGGACCCAGCTAGGTGGACACACCTGGTATGTGACCTGGAGACGGATCTAGTTTTCTCTGACCTTGGAGGGATCTAGTTGCTATTCTCCCAGGATCTAAGGAATGGGCTGATTTTATGGCCAGCAGCTGTCCTTTTACCATCCTATTAACAGTCTTTAATAGTCTGGGAGAGGGACATGAAGGGCCCAAGGCAGGAAGCTTCCTGTTTACCCTGAGGTCTAACAATGCTGCAGCTGGGTTGGGTGTCTACAATTTCAGAGAAAAGTCATTTCCTTCTGAGACCCAGCTAAAACAGAAACCAGACGCTTCATACACCTAAGAAGTAGATGCTTTTTTGTTCTTTAATGAAGGTGGGAGGAGAAGGAGGGTTTGACATGTCTTTACCAGTCCCCTTGAGGAAAAATCACTTCTTTTCTTGAACAGACCTTCACACCTTTATCTAAAAACATAGTGTGCACAGGCTCAGAGGATCTGAAATTGATTGGTTCTTTCAACAATTGTTTATTAATGCCGATTTTAGGGACTAAAGGTGACTCGCTATACCTCCTGTCCTCAGATAACTGTCCAAGAGACTTGCTAGCAGAAACACAAACATTAATCAAGATAGAAATTGGTAAATTCTGCAGACTGAAGGGCCACATAAACTTCTTGCTCTGTAGCTCTCTACTTGAACTGTTCATGATGAAGAGGAATTAAAGTGTTGCGTGTATGCATAGAAAAAGGTAAGTGAGGTACAGATGAAGTCCTCTGTGAATTCACACAATGCGGTGATCCCTTCCTGTGTGTAATACCTGGACAGACTTGGCGGGGAAATAGCCTTTGAGCTGGACTCTGAAGGATAGAGAGGATTTGAAAGTTAAGGGCCGAGGGGCGCCTGGGTGGCTTAGTCGGTTAAGCCTCCGGCTTCGGCTCAGGTCAGATCTCACGTTCGTGGGTTCGAGCCCCTGCGTCAGGCTCTGTGCTGACAGCCAGCTCAGAGCCTGGAGCCTGCTTCAGATTCTGTGTCTCCTCTCTCTGCCCCTCCCCCTCTCATGCTCTGTCTCTCTCTGTATCAAAAATAAATAAAACATTAAAAAAAAAAAAGTTAAGGGCTGAGAATGAGTATAGGAAGCAGGCAATGGAACAGGACAGGGAGAAGCTCAGCTTGAGTGGAACTGAGGTATTGGCCTTGAGATCTGCGGTGTACTGACATAAATGTCAGCCAAATGCTGAATCTCTAGGCCTCAGTTTACTCATCTGTGAAGTGTGGATAACACTGTCTACCTCATGGATATGGATAACGTCATCTATCTCATAGGATTGTGGAAACTAAATGAAAAATGTTTAGAACAGTTCAACAAAGGAATGGCTGCACTTCGGACATGCTGAGCTTACAGTGACAGCACATTCAACACATTCATATGCCCGGAAATGTGGAACTGGAGGCAAGGAGAGAGCTCAGGGAGCTATCCACACAGACATGATCGTTACAGCAGCAGCTATGATCTCGGCTGAGACTGTCCAAAAGAAAAGTGTAGAGAGAGAAGGAGGGTCCTTAAGACCTTGGGCAAGTGATTCAACTTCTCTAAGCCTGTTTCCTCATCCTGAAAATGGGGGTGATAGCACCAACCACACACAGTACTTATGAAGATTAAATGAGACACTAGATAAAGCTCTAGCACAGCATCTGGTGATAGTAGGAACTTCATGAATGGTAGCTATTTATCATCACCACCATCATCAAAGGCCTAGAAAAAGATAGTATTGGGGAAGAGAGTTTCAAGAAGCAAAAGATGGTTACTAGGGGGCGCCTGGGTGGCTCAGTAGGTTGAGCCTCCAGCTTCGGCTCAGGTCATGATTTCACGGTTGTTGGTTCAAGCCCCGTGTCAGGTTCTGTGCTGATATCTAGCTCAGAGCCTGGAGCCTGTCTTCAAATACTGTATCTACTTCTCTCTCTAACCCTCCCCTGCTCACACTGTCTCTCTCTCTTTCTCAAAAATAAATAAAACATTAAAAAAAAAACCCATGGTTACTAGGATCACATGCTGTTAAGGAAAGAATGGGAAAAGTTACTGGTTTAGGGATTAGGATAGACTAGCTGCTGTAAGAAACAACTTCTAAAACTCAGTGGCTTCATCGTACAAGCTCCTTCCTGTTTACATTGTAGTTTGTTGCAAAGTTGGAGAGGAAGACTCTAATACCCAGTCACCTAGGCATTTGGGACCCGGGCTTCTTCCATTTTGCGACTCTCCCTTCCTCTAGATGCGCAGAGTCCTCTGCTTTCAGAGAGGTTTTAAGAGGCCTGACCTAAAGGTGATGTACATCACTTGCATTTCACACCATTGACTAGAACTCAGTCACATGGCTGCAAGGGAGGTTGGGAAGTAGGGCTCCCAGATGAAATACAGGATGCTCAGTTCAACTTTAATTTTAGGTAAACAAATTTTTTTTCAGTATATTTATGTTTCAAACATTGCACAGGACATAATTCTACTAAAAATCTTCGCTATTTATCTGAAATTCTAATTTAACCGGGCAACCTGTGTGTTTATTTGCTAAATCTGGCAACCCTACTAGGAAGTAGAGTCTGGATGTAGGTTTAGGAAGAAGAAAAGGCAGATATTTGTGTCTGCCTCAATCTGTCTTTCAGAGCCAAATACCTGTTTTTGCTTTTCTCACAGAGAGAACACACCCCTTCCCAAGGGAGAACCTGAAATCCCATCTAGTAACTATATTCAGCTCCAAGTCTCTCTGTCTGCTTCCAATATGGTTCCTTATGAACTGGGAAAAAAAAATCTAAAGGCAGCACAAGAATAATGTTCATATAACTATCTATTGAGAAAAGGGAAGAATTGAAGACATATAGCAGTCTCAGATCCAAAGCAGTTCTGAATCTCCAACTGGTCAGACTGTCAAAGTCCTCTTCCCGGGGGCTGCTGGGGACACTCCTTGATTAGGCCCTGATTGGTTCCAGGAGGGACTCCTTTGTGCATTGTTCTCCATGCCTCCTGGCTGTGCCCTCTGTTTCACTGATTATCCTTCAGGGCCACATCTGAGATGGGCTTTGGGGAGTCTGCCCTCCTGGAGAATGTGCAGGTTTCACAGGCTACCTCCTGCTGCTGCAAGCATAGGGACTAAACAGTTATTTTAAATCTTGGCCAACCCGGGGCACCTGTGCGCGCACTCAGGTGCACTCCTGGGTGTGTATGTGTTAAAATATACATAACATCAAACTTATCATTTTAACCACTTTTAAGTGTAAAGTTCAGTGGCATTAGTATAGTCACGTTGTCATGCAACAGTCACCACCACCCATCTCCAGAACCTTTTCATCTTCCCAAACTAAAACCTGATCTGCATTCAGCAGTAACTCCCCACTCCCCCACCCCCCGCTCCCCCCGCCCCAGCCACTGACAGTCATCATTCTACTTTCTGTCTCTGTGAATCTGGCCACTCCTTCACAGTATTTGTCCTTTTGTGACTCGCTTATTTCACTTCTCATTACATCTTCAAGGCTCATCCCTATTGAGCGTAGCATATGTCACATTTTCCTCTCTTTTTGCGGCTGAATAATATTCCATTGGATGAATACAACACATTTCATCTGTCCATCAGTGGATTTTTTGGTTGCTTCCACCTTTTGGCTATTAATGAATAATGATACTATGAACATTCGTAGACAAGTGTCTGTTCAAGGCCCTGCTTTAAATTCTTTCGAGTATATACCCAGGATCAGAATTGATGGATCACGTGGTAATCGATTTAGTTTTTTGAGGAACCCTCATGCTGTTTTGCACAGCAGTGGCACCACTTTGCATTCCCACGAGCAATGCACAGGTTTCAAAAATCTCCAGTCTCACCACCACTCGTTTTGTTTTGTTTTTTAAAGTAGGCCCCATGCCCGATGTTGGGCTTGAACTCATGACCCTGAGATCAAGCGTAAGAGGGGTAAGTGCTTTACCGACTGAACCAGCCAGGTGCCCCTATTTTTTTTTTTTTAAATAATAACCATCCTAGTGGGTTTGAGGTGATGTCTTATTGTGGTTTTGATTTGCATCTCCCTAATGGTAAGTGATGTTGAACATCTTTTCATGTGCTTACTGGTGCATGAAACGTATACGTTTGGAGAAATTTTCTTTTATTTTTTTAATGTTTATTTGTTTTGAGAAAGACAGAGTGTGAACAAGGGACAGGCAGAGAGAGAGGGAGATACAGAATCCAAAGCAGGCTCCAGGCTCTGAGTTGTCAGCACGAAGCCTGACATGGGGCTCAAACTCGTGAGCCACGAGACCGTGACCTGATCGTTATGATCGTTTAACCAATTGAGGCACCCAGGTGCCCCCCCTTTGGAGAAATATTTATTCAGAGCTTTTGCCCACTTAAAAAAAAATTATTTTTAATGTTTTTTATTTATTTTTGAGAGACAGAGACAGCACCAGCAGGGGAGGGGCAGAGAGAGAGGGAGATACAGAATCTGAAGCAGGCTCCAGGCTCTGAACTGTCAGCACAGAGCCCGACACGGGGCTTGAACCCATGAACCATGAGATCATGACCTGAGCCAAAGTTAGACACTTATCCGACTGAGCCACCCAGGCGCCCCTTTTGCCCACTTTTGAAAAGTTTATTTATTTTGAGAGAGAGAGAACATGATCAGAGGAGAGGCAGAGAAAGAAGGAGAGAGAGACTCCTAGGCAGGCTCCATGCTGTCAGTGCAGTGTCAGGCTCTGACCTTGGGCTTGATCCCACGAACCAGGAGATGACCTGAACTGAAATCAAGAGTCGGATGCTTAATCGACTGAGCCACCTAGGCCCCTTTCCTTTTCCTGTTTTTATTTTATTTTTTTAATGTTTTTAAAATTTATTTTTGAAAGAGAGAGAGAGATGGAGTAGGAGAGGGTCAGAGAGAGAGAGAGAGAGAGAGAGAGGGAGACACAGAATCCGATAAAAGGCTCCAGGCTCTGAGCTAGCTGTCAGCACAGACCCTGACGTGGGGCTCAAAACCACAAATCGTGAGATCATGACCTGAGCCGAAGCCATATGCTCTACCGACTGAGCAACCCAGGCGCCCCCTCCTTTTCCCATTTTTAAATCGGGTTGCTTGTTTTTTGTTGTTTTTGAGTTGTTGGATATTTTGCATACCAATCAGATATACGATTTGCAACTATTTTCTCTCATTCCTTAGGTTTCCTGGTGTCTTATTGCTTTGTTCATAGAGTCCTTTGATGCACAAATGTTTTTAATTTTGATGTAGTCCAATTTATCTATTTTTCTCTTGTTGCCTATGGTTTTGGGGTTATGTGCAAGAAATCATTGCCAAGGGCACCTGGGTGACTCAGTTGGTTAAGCGTCTCACTTTGGCTGAGGTCATGATCTCATGGTTTTTGGGTTCAAGCCCCACATCAGGCTCTCTGGTGACAGCTTGGAGGCTGGAGCCTGCTTCGGAATCTGTGTCCCTCCTCTGATCACACTGTCTCTCTCTGTCCCACAAAAATAAATAAATGTTAAAAAAAAAAAAAAAGAAAGAAATCATTGCCAAATCCAATGTCATGAAGTTTTCTCTTTGTTTTCTTCTAAGAGTTTTATGGTTTTAGTGCTTATGTTTAAGTGTTTGATCCATCTGGGGTTAATTTTTGTATGTGGTATGAGAGAAAAGTAACTTCATTCTTTTACATGGGAATATCCAATTTTCCTAATAGCTTTTTTTGCCCCATTGACTGGTCTTGGAGCCCTTGCTGAAATCATTTGACCATATATGCAAGGTTATTTCTTTTTCTTTTTTTTAATGTTTATTTATTTATTTTGAGAGAGAGAGAGTGCAAGGAGAAGAGGGGCAGAGAGGGAGGCAGAAAGAGAATCCTGGACTCTGCACTGTCAACAGCACATGGGCTTGATCCCATGAACCATGAGATCATGACCTGAGCTGAAATCAAGAGTTGGACACTTAATTGACTGAGTCATTCAGGCACCTCTATGCAAGGCTATTTCTAGGCTTTTTATTTTATTCCATTGGTCTATATGTCTGTTTTTATGCTGGTACCATACTGTTTTGATTCCTGTAGCTTTGTAGTACACTTTGACTTTTTTTTAATGTTTATTTTATTTTTGAGAGAGAGAGAGAGAGAGAGAGAGAGAGAGAGAGAGAGAGAGAGTCAGAGCATGAGTCAGGGAGCACCAAAGAGAGAAGGAGACATAGAAACTGAAAAAGGTTCCGGGCTCTGAGCTTTCAGCACAGAGCCCAATGGAGGTCTTAAACCTACGAACTGCGAGATCATGACCTGAGCCAAAATTGGACGTTCAAACGATTGAGCCACCCAGGTGCCCTGTAGTACATTTTGAAATCAAGAAGTGTGAGACCTCCTATTTCATTCTTGTCCAAAATTATTTTGGCTATTCGGGATCCCTTGAGATATTATATGAATTTTAGGCAGACAAAAGTTTTGTTTTAATTTGGTCTCATGGATTCTTTGGCAATACAGTTACCACGAAACCTTTTTGGTGTAGAAGTCAGAGTTCTCCAGAGAAACATAACTAATGAGATGTATACGTTTACATATGTGCGTGTGCGTAGGGATGGGTGCAAGGGAAAGAATTGGCTCATGATTATAGAGGCTGGCAAATACAAAACCTGCATGTTAGGCCAACAGCCAGAGACTATGGAGGAGTTGATGTTGCAGTTCAAATCTGAAGGTAGTCTGCTGGCAGAATTCTCTCCTGATTGGGGGAAGTCAGTCTTTTTTTCTACTAAAGCCTTCGACTGATTGAATGAGGCCCACCTACTTTATGGAAAATAATCTACTTCACTAAAGTCTACTGATTTAATATTTATTTTTGAGAGAGAGAGAAAGACAAAATATGAGCAGGGAAGGGGCAGAGAGAGGGAGACACAGAATCTGAAGCAGGCTCCAAGCTCTGAGTTGTCAGCATAGAGCCTGTCACGGGGCCCAAAACCACTAACTGTGAGATCATGACCCAAGCCAAAGTTAGACACTTAACTGACAGAGCCACCCAGGTATCCCTAAAATCTACTGATTTAAATGTTAATCTCACCTTATGGGGTGTCTGGCTGGCTCAATTGGTTGAGCAGGCAACTCTTGATCTTGGAGTCATGGGTTCAAGTCCCATTTTGGGTATGGTGATTACTTTAAACATATATTCTTAAAAATGTTAAGCAGGATGCCTGCATGGCTCAGTCAGTTAAGCATCTGGCTCTTGATTTTGGTTCAGGTCATGATCTCATGGTTCATGAGTTCAAGCCCTCCATCGGACTCTGTGCTGACAGTGTGGAGCCTGCTTGGGATTTTCTTTCTTCCTCTCTCTCTGTCCTTCCACCTCTCTCTCTCTCTCTCTCTCTCCCTCTCTCTCTCTCCCAAATACATAAATAAACTTTAAAAATGTTAATCTCATCTTAAAAATACCTTCACAGAAACATTTAGAATAATATTTGACCAAGTAACTGTATAGGGTGGCCAAGTTGACACACAAAATTAATATAACAGGTTTCTGTTCCATTTGCTTCTAGTCAGATCCACGGGACACTAACCACCCTCAAGTTCTTTCCTAGATAGAATTCTCAAACTGATACATTTATTTGCTTCATCACCCATTGCGTCAATGTAATGGTGGCTACACCACAGTCATGTGAACATTTGGGAAGTCCACACACTTTAGCTGATATTTGCCTTACAGATGCCCCGTTATCTCTGGACTTTCTCTATTGCCCTTCCATCTCAGCTTGAAAACCAGCTAATTCTCAACTACGTTCACCTTTTTCTTCTAATACTTTCTAAAAGTGCCCGGGCTAGTTAGTAAGTTGCTCTCTCTCAGCTCTAAACCCACCTTCTACCTTCTCCTTTGAGATAACGAAGCTGGGGGCTCTGCCCAGCACATTTCTGCTCGGTCAGCGGGCTCTGTATTCGGCTCTGCCAATAAGGGCCACTAGAGGGAGCTAGCGAGCCCAGCGGAGGCCGAGAAGCGCCCTGCTGTCTGCTTCCTTTTCCTGTGAGGTCACTCTAGCGCCGCTCCTCCACCTGGGTGGCAGCAGCGCCTTCCTGTAGCCGCAGCTGAGTCCACTTTGCAGATTTTTTCAGTGATTTCAGAACCAGCTTCACGGCGTCCCAGTCAGAGACACCGGCACCAGCTAGGTGGCACTGCGTCCTCAGCGGTGTTGGTCCCTCCTCCGTGTGCGGAGACACCAGACACCAGCACTAGACTTAGAGGTCTGAGCATCAGCCCTGTGGAGCCCCTCTTATAAGTTCCTAAGTTTGAGGGATTCCAAATGCTTCCTTTTGTTCTCCCAGCCCTTTGAGCCATAGACGCCTCCTTGCTGTTGCTGCCTCCGTGATCTCTGAGTTGTCCTTTTACAACTTTAAAGTTGTCTTTAGGAGCACCTGGGGGCTCAGTCGGGCGATCTTCCAACTTTGGTTTAGGTCGTGATCTCCCGGTCTGTGAGTTCGAGCCCCGAGAGCCCCGTTTAACTGACTCAGCCACCCAGGTGCCCCTTGAGCCCTGAGAGGCCCGTGTCTGGCTCTGTGCTGACAGCTCAGAGCCTGGAACCTGCTTCAAATCCTGTGTCTCCCTCTCTCTTTCTCTGCCCCTCCCCTGCTTATGCTTTCTCTCTCTCTCTCAAAAATAAACATTAAAAAAATTTTTTTAAGGAGCACCTGGATAGCTCAGTCAGTTAAGCACCCGACTGCAGCTCAGGTCATGATCTCTGGTTCACGAGTTTGAGCCCCATGTTGGACTCTGTTGCTGACAGCTCAGAGCCTGGAGCCTGCATCGGATTCTGTCTCCCTCTCTCTCTTTGCCCCTCCCCTTCTTGCACTCTGTCTCTCAAAAATAATAAACATAAAAAAAACCCTTTAAGTTGTGTTTAATAACTTCCAGTTATTTACCTACAGCTTTATACCTAGTAAACTGTCTCAACTGTTCTTTATACTAAATTCCCTCTATGCAATGACTGGTATGGTTCTGTCTCATTGGCTGGGCCCTGACTGATGGAGAAATTGGTACTCAGAGGGAGTCCCAGGAAATAGACCTCAAAAGATGGGAATAGGGATCTGGTTTGGTTGTTTCATTGGATTCAGTGTGCCGAGCTCCTTGCCAATGGGAAACACAATGCGACGAATCCACGGCATGCTGTGGCATTGTGATTAATCAAATTATCACCTGTGGTTATTTGTGATGAAGTGCCAACTAAAGAAAGTGCCTTGGGGGCCCAAGTGATTGTTGCACTTGACTGTTATGGAGGTGATGATGACTATGAGGACTTGGTATGGCTGGAATGCTTCTGAGTGCATCAGAGTCCTTGCAGAAAGAAAATGACAAGGTTGGATCTTTAGACTCTTTGTCTAAGTCAAAGTGAGAGAACCAGAGAGTTTCCAGGATAACCGTAAAACAATATCTTATTTCTTCCAGTCCCCAGACTTATTTGCTGCAAATAAAATATTGTGCATGTTGCAGAATTATGTCAGTTGAATTCAGCCTTATTAAGTCTTTCCAGTGACTGAGAAGGACTGGGACCCTGAAACTTGGAATGGGGACATCTAGTTTGAGTCTCAGAGTCTCCTCCATTCGGCTGGCAGATGGGAAGGGGAGCAAAGATCAGCACCTGGGACTTTCGTGAGCCAGCTTGTCACTTCCACTCACGTTCCATTAGCTAGAATTCAGTCACTTGGCCACACCCATCTGTAAGAGGCTGGGAACTGTGAGTATTGGTGAGAATGAGTAGTTTATGCCACACTAAATGGGTCATCAGTGACATTTAAGATAGAAGTCTTTTTTTTTTTTTTTTTTTGAGAGAGAGAGAGACAGCATGAGCAGGGGAGGGTCAGAGAGAGAGGGAGATACAGAATCTGAAGCAGGCTCCGGGCTCTGAGCTAGCTGTCAGCACAGAGCCTGATGCGGAGCTCAAACCCACAAACAGCAAGATCATTACCAGAGCTGAAGCCGGACGCTTAACCGACTGAGCCACCCAGGTGCCCCTAGAAGTCTTTTTTTAACTTTATGTATTTATTTTGTGAGAGAACCTGAGAGAGAGAGCCGTGGAGGGAGAGAGAATCCCAAGCAGGCTCTGGCACTGTAGTGCAGAGCCTGACGAGGGGCTCAAACCCACAAACCATGAGATCATGACCTGAACCAAAGTCAGATGCCTTAACCAACTGAGCCGCCCAGGCACCCCTTAGGTTTTATTTTTAAGTAATCTCTGCACCCAGTGAGGAACTTGAACTTACAACCCTGAGACCAAGAGTCCCATGCTCTACAGACTGAGCCAGCCAGGTGCCCCAAGATAGAGGTTTTAGAGGAGTGATGTTGACAGAGGCTAAATTGAAAAAAGTCATAAATGGCTAGGTGGCATGCAAGTGACAGCTACTCTTTAAATGAGAGAGAAAAAGATAAACCTGACACTAGAGGGAGGAGGGAGCCAAACATGGAACGCCGTTTCTGTTGTTGGTATTTTAGTTTCATTTTGCCTTTTAATTGATAGAGGAGAAGAGAGCATGTGTTTGCAGTATTTATGAACAGAGAGAGGACATGAGTGGAGGCCTGGCCAGGGGCAAAGGAAGCCCACATCTTTCAGATAAGAGGAAAGGATCCATGCAAATGGGGAGATTCTGAGATAGAGGGGAGGAAGGCTGAAATCAGGCAGGATAGTTTGAGTCTCTGTAAAGTGACAAGGAGCAAGCAAATGTTCAGGGCTGCAAAAGAATCCAGTTGGGTGGGACAGCAGGAATCCTTACTGAAACCAGTATGTCCAGTTTTTAACTTTGTTCTACAGCCAAGGAGCAAGAGGGGAAGAAGCCCACAGCCCGGTTCCCGCCAAGGTGGGGCTCATCAAACCCAGGATCTTCGGCACCAGGGGCGTGGCTGGGCAGCCTCTGGCATGTGTAACAATTAGTGATCCTTGAGGTCACTGTTGTTCCCTTTCCACCCCTCCGCATCATGTATTTTGACTTTCTTTTTTACTCTCTCCTATGCCAGGCTCCAACTCTCCCTTTACCTATACTTTTCCTTATGTTTTCCAGTAACCCCAGTGTGGTGAACAGACCCTAAAGTAACCCCTGGTGATTCCTGCCTCCTGCTGTTCACATCTTTGTGTGATCCTCTCTTTTTGAGTTCAAGTGGGTCCTGTGACTTTCTTCTAACCTATAGAATATGGCAAAGGTCTGCATCAGGTTCTGTGCTGACAGCTCAGAGCCTGAAGTCTGTTCCGATTATCTGTCTTCCTCTCTCTGCCCCTCCTGCGCTCATGCTCTGTCTCTCTCTGTCTCAAAAAGAAACAAACAAAAAATAAAAAAATAAGAAAAGAATATGGCAAAGGTGCCGGGATGTCACTCCGGCTACGTACATGGTAAGTTACATAATGGGAAACTCTGTCTTAGCGGACTGGAGTCAGACTCTCCTTGTGGGCCTGATGAAGTAAGAGGCCACATGGGAGAAGCCCACGTGGCAAGGAAAGGTGGGAATCTCTAGAAATTGCACATGGCCTCTGGAACCCAAGGGAGGCCTCCAGTTGACAGCCAGCAAAAATCCCAGGCCCTGAGTCATATATTCTAAGGAAATAAATTCTGCCAACAAAACCTGAATGGGCTTGCAAAGTAGATTTGTCCCCGGTTGAGTCTCCAGATGAGGATGCAGCCTTGCTGATTCCTTGACTGCAGCCTTCTGAGATTCAGAGCAAAGGATTCAACTGACCGGGTTGGCACTCCAGACCTGGAATGTATGAGATAATAATCTGTATTGTTTTAAGCCACAAAGTTTGTGACAATTTGTTACACAGCAATTTGAAAAGCAAATATACCCAACAGTCTTGAAAAATAAGGAGGCCCTGTGGCATCAACTCTACATCAACCCAGATATCTAGATAGCCCTTGGTTTGGATCCACATCACAGATCTGGATGAGGGCGGTCAGAGAATGTGCCACACACACCCACTGGGCACTTTGAACTCCAAGACAGTAGTTAACAGGCCCCTGGGTTTCAAAACAGATTGTGTCCCCCCGCCCCAATACCATCCAGTCAGTCCTCGGGGATGGGTGAAGCCTGGCTCTGGAATTACAGATTGCCAGAAGTAGATCAAGAAGTCCACCACTCGAATCTCGGCGCTTGGCAAGGTGCCTGGCACACAGGGGACACCCAAAAAATGATTTCATTGCAAGGGAACAGAGGGCGCCCGGGAGCGCGCAGCTAGCTGCTGTCCTGTCTTTAAGCAGAGGGGACCGCTGCCACTCAGGGTCGGCCGCGGAGCCCGGGGCCGGCCGCGGGGCGCGAGCGCCATCCCGGGCCCAGGC
>NC_043707.1:122242215-122257037 GCF_006229205.1 Suricata suricatta | reverse complement strand
GACGCCGCCGCCGCCGCCGCCGCGCCGCGCTGGAGCAGCAGCGGCAGCGGGAGCATCGGCCGCCGCCCGAGGCGCAAGTGGGAGGTGTTCCCGGGCCGCAACCGCTTCTACTGCGGCGGCCGCCTCATGCTGGCCGGCCACGGCGGCGTCTTCGCACTCACGCTGCTGCTCATCCTCACCACCACCATCCTCTTCTTCGTCTTCGAGTGAGTTCCGCGGCGACCCCGGCCCCGCCCCCTCGGGCGCCCCAACCCCTCCGGTCCCCTCCACCCTCTGCCGCACGCCCCACCCGTCCGGTCTGGGTCTCCCTCTGGTCTCCCTCTGGGCGCCCCGTCCACTCGGACCTCCCGGGGCGCTCCACCCTTCCCCGCACCTGCCAGGCACCCTCCCCTCCCTGCTCCTCCGGGGCCTGCGTCCTCGGCCCCTCAGGTTCTGCCCCCTGGCCTTTCCTGTCCCCTCTCCTCTGACCTCCTTGGTCCTCTCCACCCACCGCCCCAACCCCACCCCTACTCTCCATTCTCCCTCCCCCACCTGGAGACCCCATCCACACGGGGCCCCATCGCCCCATCCTCTGGCCTGTCTCGCATCCTTCCCTGCCTCTCCCTGGTACCCAGCCTCTGCCAGGAGCCCCACACAGACCCAAGTCCCTGCACAGTCCCATCTTCTCTTCCGCCTCAGAACCTGGCTCAGGCCTCCCGGCTCCCCTTGCCCTCACCTCTCTGCTGGACCGTCTCCTGCCCACCCCCAGCTTCTTTCTGACCCCTTGAGGCATCTTTGACTAATGTTCCTTCCAGACAACTTCTGAATCTCTTCCGTGTCCTTTGGCTTTATACTCCCCATCACAAGTCTCCCAGCTGCCTTTGTGTCCCACCAGGGTCCCGCCTGTCATCTCTTACTCTCAGACCCTTCCCCCTTGCTGTCCCCTCAGGCATTCTCCCTCTAGGCCCTCAGGCAGTCTTCCCAGACAGCTTTGGGTCTTTTGGGCCTCCCTCCCCTCTCCAGTACCTTCCTTAGTGTCCCCAGTGCTTCGGCCCTTCTCTCAGACTCTGCCAGACCCCTGCCCCCCACCCCGTGTACCCTTCTTTCTTAGCATTCTCACCGTTCTGAAGCATACCTCTGGCCTGTCCCATGGCAGGAACAGCTGCAGTACCTTGTTATCTTTCAAGAGAGCCCACAGTGCTTTGGTGTGACAGGTCCTATTTGCCCCTGTGGGGTTTTGACCTCTTCATCCCCCCGCCCCTCGTGACCCAGGGTAGGTCCATACAGGAGCCCCTTTTCTGGTTGGAGGGGGAGATGCCTGTCACTTCCCAGAAGTCTTGCACTCCACCTTTGGTCTCTAGCTTGAGTCATCTGCTGTGTGATCCCTCGCACACACACTCACACTCACGCTCACGCTCACCCGCACACCTTCCCCTCCAAGTTCTCCCAATCCTTTGTGGTCTTGCCTAATTGTGCAGTGTGCTTAAGAATGCCATCTGTGGAGCCAGCAGACTTGGTTCAAATCCCAGCCCCACCACGCACTAACCGCATGACTCTGGGGCAGTCCCTTCACCTTGGAGCCCTGGTTTTGTCATCTGTAAAATGGGCTTTATCATAGGTTGTCACGAGGATGGCACTATGTCATGCGCGTCAGGTTTTAACCAGTAGCAGGCTCTGAATGCTGGCTGCTGGTATTAGCTGTTGTCTTCACCGTAAAACACTTCGTAAGGGCCGGCGGCTGTGCTAAGGCCACCACAGAGACGCCACCCCCAGGAACCCTTGCCAGCTGCCAGATCATGTATCCACAACCTTGGTTTCCCCTTGAAGCAAGGTGAGGACTTCCTACAAATTAGCTTCTCCCTTTCACCCTTCCTTTCTGAGTCAGGTGGATAAAAAGTCCCAGGATAGTGTAACAGGCAGAAACTCTGGGGAGCCCCCAGCCTCCAGCATGTTCCCTGGGCCGGGTTTCAGATCCACCTCGCTGACCCGACCCGACCCCATGGAGTGTTTTGAAAGTTCCTTTTCCATTAACCCCAGGGCTGGGTCGGAGGAAGTTGCCCCCCTCCCCGCCCCCACTCATGACACTGAAGTGTGGGATTCAGTTAGTTCAGAAGCAGGATCTTCTATGGGCTGCGTGGGTATCTTGACTGATGACAGATTTGTCCCCCAGCTGAGAGAGAAATGAGGACTTCTGGGTTCAGGGAGGGCTTGTGAATCCTCTTGCCTTGTTTCTGTTCTTCTCTGCTTGGGCTGGTAGAGTTGGTAGGAGGGTTTGGGGTTTGGGCTCCGAGCTCCCTTGGGTCTGGGCTGGCGTGATACCTCAGTAGGGACCCGGGCATGGGAACACCGGAGAGTGAGCGACCTCCCACTCTTCCATTGTTCTGGGAAAAGGTAGAGTGGCTCTCTAGGCCTTTTCCTGCTAAGAATGAATGGTTTTACCTCATTGTTTGGTTTGGTGAATTATTGCAAGGGACTCTCAGCAGGGCGCCTGGCTTCTGCGCCACTTCCACCCCACACGGAGACCAGAGTGCCCCTTTAATTCTAAGTCAGATCCCAGGCCCCCCCTGGAGTTCTCCCCTGGCTCTCTGGGATAAGAGCCAGAATCTAGTCTTCCTTTCTGTCCATCCACCCCGCACTGTCCCCACTGTGTGTCCTCCTCCAGGAACATTGGCCTCTTTGCATATTCCTGCCTCAGGGCCTTTGCGCCATTTGGAATACCCTTCCTTTGATAGTCTCATGGCTCAGTCCTTCACTTTTCTTCCCTCCTTCCCTGACTGTCCCTGTAACTGAACAAACCACCCCCCTCCTTCCTCTCCCCTTTCCCTGACTACATTTGTTTTCTGGAAGTTCTTGCCACCATCGGAACATACTATGTCTGTATTTTCTGCTCGTCTGTTGTCTGTCCCTTCACCACAGCAGGACTTTGTTCTCCACACTCTTGTGTCTTTGGTGCCTAGAACTGGGCCTGGTGTGTAGTACACATTCAGCACAGTAAATATTTGTTGAAGGAACAGAGAGAGAGTAGCCGATGAGGTCCTGGAGGCCCCAGCCCTGCCCGGAGGCCCCAGTCCTGGGTGACCTTGAATGTGGCTGGGGGCCTCAGAGCCCCTCTCGTAAAGTCAGGGAGCTAACACTTGGCGTTTCTGAGGGCTCTGCAAGTCTCACACTTCAAGTGTCCATGGCCCCCAAAGTCTGGTTATACATGAACTGGGTGATTGGCATGTGGGTGACCTAGAGGGCCCAGCTTTGTTGGAGGCTTGCACCCAGGGACCGCTGAGATGTTTGGAGCAGAATGTGGTCCAGTTGGCACTCTTGGACATGGCAGTCTCTGCTCTTCAAGGGAAGGGCCTTTCTGGAGGCCAGAGCCTCTGGTGGTAGACTCTGGAAACAGAGGAGCTGTCCACAGGTTTGCTTTCTGTAACTGGGCCAGCTCCTGAAAGCTTGTCTGATCCGGGCTCCCAGCAGCCTGTCGTTTCCCAAGTAGCAGCTCCTGGCCCTCTCGGGTGCCGCTCCAGCTCTGGGGGGAAGGCAGTGAAGGACGGTGGCTAATAGTTTAGGCAGGCCTTGGGGCCTGTGCACAGGCCATTCTCCAGACCGGCTGGGGTCCGGTGCCTGAAAGCACCGACTTGGGATGCCAGCCCTCAGATGACAGTGGCAGTGCCTGGACCATGCTCGTTCCCCTCACCCCCTTCACCTGGCCAACCCTACTTATTATTCAGATTTTAGCTTAGACATTATCTCCTTCAGCCAGATTTTCCTGACTGTTCTCCTGTTTTCCTCTCTCCCACGTTAGCACACAGAGCCGTGGGCAGCACCTCTCTGTTTACATGTCTTTTCCCCACGAGACCGTACCCTCAGGAGGCATAGGGAACAACACTCTTACTGCCGTTTTTCCTGCTGTTTGTTGCCGGTATTGCCTGGCACGTATGAGGCCTCGCTAAATATTTGTGGAGTAGCTGAATGAAAGAATAAGTGAACTTTATTGTCATGGATGGTCAACTCGGGTGACTGCCTGGTTCATTGGTAGCGACTGCCTGAAGCTCTGTGTTTAGAAGGATTCTGAAGCTGCAGCGAAATGCGGGGGTTAAGAGTGCTGGGATCTTGACCTCTCTCCTTAGCTTATTAAAAAACAAAGTGCTGGGATCTGTTGATCATGTCTGCTATTGGCTCCGAGGGAAAGCGCAAAGATCCATTAGTGATGTCTGCTCCAGGAACTCTTGGAGGAGGAGTGGCTGCGTTCACCCAGGAGCTATCCCTCTTCCTCAGAGAAAGGCTGTAAGTCCGAATGCGGTGGTGTTGGTGGACTGACACCTGTCTGGTGCTGGAGCCCTTGGGGTATCTGCTCATCTCCCTCTCCCTCTCTCTCTCTAGCTGTCCCTTCCTGGCCCGCCAGCTGACCCTCGCCATCCCCATCATCGCTGCCATCCTCTTCTTCTTCGTCATGAGCTGCCTGCTGCAGACCAGCTTCACCGACCCTGGGATCCTGCCCCGGGCCACCGTGTGTGAGGCAGCTGCCCTGGAGAAACAGATCGGTGAGGCTCCCAGTCCACCTGAAACTGCGCCTCCTGGCTCCACATTCCTTGATTGGAGAGGAGGCCCGATTTCCCCTTCCCAGACCTTTTGAGGAACGGCGGGCATGGTAGTGAGTAGTGCAGCCCAGAGCTGAAACTCGGGTGGAGACGCGTGATAAACAAGTGAACAGAGAAGCCAGTGAGAAATGCAAGCAGATGCAGGCTACTGTGGCCGCCAGCTTAGTGCCGGGTGCTCACGGGGGCAGTCAGGCAGTGTCTTCACCTCTTTACATGCATGATCTTCTCTAATCCCCCAATAATCCTGTGAGACAAGGCCTGTTGTTGCTCTCCCTTTGCTGATTAGATTGTCTCAGAGGAGTAAAGTGAGTGGTCCAAGATCATATAGTAAATGAAAGAGCCAGAATGAGATCTCCTACAGTCTGACCAGAGCCCTAGCTCTTAAACATTTATTATAGACACTTATTCATTCATCAAACATTTGCTGAACCCATTATGTGCCTGGCACTTTTCTAGATGCTGATGATACAGTAGTGAACAAATATGACGATAATCCCCTGCACCTATGGAGCTGCTGTTCTGGTGGGAGGAGAAACAGTGAACAAATATCTAGGACATCAGGGAGGAGGAAAGTAGGGAGGGAGGAAGAGAGCTGGGGGAAGAGGGTCTGATTTTAAGTAGGGTGGGCAGGGAACACTTTGTGAGGGAGGTGACTTCTGAGCAAAGAAGCAAAGAGCTGAAGAGACGAGGGCTTGAACTCTGTAGGTTTCTGGGAGAAAAGCACAGGAGGTGTGGGGAGTTTAGAGTAGGTGATCCTGGAAAGCCTCTAGGAGGAGGTGGCACTTGAGAGGAGCTCTGAATGGTGTGATGGAGCCAGTAACATGCAGCCTGGAAATAGTAGAAGCCAAAACCTGGAGTGGTGACCCAGCTGGTATGTTTGTTTGTTTTTAATGTTTATTTTTTTTTGAGAGTGAGAGAGCACTAGCAGGGGAGGGGCAGAGAGAGAGTGAGCAGGAATCCCAAGCAGGCTATGCACTGTCAGCATAGAGCCCGGCTCGGGGCTTGATGCCATGAACCATGAGATCATGACCTGAGCCGGAAAGAAGAGTCGGGTCTTAACTAACTCAGCCGCCCAGGCACCCCAAGCTGGTATGTGTAACTAACTCAGCCACCCAGGCACCCCAAGCTGGTATGTGTAAGGAAAGCAGGAAGGCCACTGTAGCCAGAAAGAGCCTGTGCCCCTAGGCACCGCAGATAGCCCTTGATTCCTCCCAGACCACTGTGTGGGTCCCCCTGGGAGGCTGGGTGCTGGGGCCTTAATCTCAGCTTGCTGTACCCTCGCTCCTTCCTGGGGAGAAGTGACGTGGCTGTTTGCACACCGGGTTTCCGGTCTGTGGTTGGCTCCTTCCCGTAAGAGGGTGACTCTCAGACAGGCTCTTAAACATCTGACCGGCCTCGGACAGACCTGGTGGCCTGTTCATGTCAGAGCCTGCTGCATCCGGCACTGGGAGTCACTCCGCTGCTTCTCTGGAGCAGCGCAGGAGGGTGGGCAGGAAGGGTGATGATGTTCTCTTGCTCTTTGTCCTTCGGCCGTCCCTCTGCCCAGGCCTGTCCTCAGCCACGCCCTCGATGGCCGTCTTCCTGTGCCTGCATCCAGCTTCCTTCCCTCTTGCACCACTGGGCCACTCACCCCTTGGCCTCTTAGACTCGACTCTGCTCCTTCAGAATCCTGCGGTCTGACCGAGGCAATCCACCTGGCAATGGGGGTGGGGGTGTAGGGGGGGCTCGGTGGCAGCCCGTTTCTCCTCCCTCCAGGGCGGAGCTAATCTCAAGGCAAGATTATTGTCCAGCTCAGCCTGGGCTTGGGGATCTGGCCCTCCTGGAATCCTCTGGCCTCCTGTGGGCTGTGTGGGCAGTAATGCCAGCTGTAATCCCCCATGTCCGAGGAGCGCTTGGCCACGTACTGAGTGTGTTCCATCCATTTTCCCCACAAATCCGTTATCCCCAGCAGCCTGGCTGTGCTGATGCAGGAACTGAGGTAAGGGACCGCACGGCCAGGGACGGGGGCGTGGAGATGGACTGTGCGCCTTGATTCCCCAATCCCTTGCTTTCTCTTCTGAGATGGCCACAGGGATGCGTTCCCAGTCTTCCATGGCCACGTCCTCATTCTTATGTCTCAACTCAGGTATTCCGTCCTTTGAGAACCCTTCATGACCCCAGGTGGGCCAGACCTTCTGTGACGCCTTCCCAGAGCTCCATGCCCTTCCTGTCTTGGCGCCGTGCTGCGCCGTGGTCGTTAGAGAGTCGTCGGGCAGGCCCAGCAGCCTCTCCTAGACAGTGAGGTCTTGTTCCCCTAGTCTGCCAGGTGTAGACCGAATGGATGGGCCTCTGGAGCCCTGATGTCCCCAGGTGACTGATGGAGAGACCGTTTGAAACTTCTCCCAATTAGGCATCATGAGTTTAATCATTTATGTGTTAATTCTATATGCGGGCTCCTGAGTGCAGGGGAGGAGGTGGGAGGCCAAAAAAAACGAATCTGAGGGGAACCCTGCCCTTGTCAGGCTAGCTCAGTCCCAGGTAGACGGCCTGAGCAGCCGCCGAGGATGAGGTCAGGCTTTGGAGGAGGATCCGAGGCACCAGGAGCATCTTCTGCCTGGAGGATATGGGGAGCTTCGTGGAGACGTGCCTTGGGCCAAAGTTTAAAGTTTGGGTGGAGTTCAAGCAGCGGAGTAAGTGTAAAGGGAGCCTCCAGGCAGATGGAAAAGACAGAGGAGAGCACAGTGGAGGGGAAGGGACGGGCATGGAGCCCTGAGCAGGCCACACTGGCAGGGAAAGGAGTGACACCTGAGAGAATTGGAGAAATCCTGGTTGGAGAATGGGGTGGGGTTCGTCCCACGGGGCCCTACATGTCAGGGTGGGAGACTTTCCTTTGGGACAGCTGCCAAGCCTGGGAGGTGACATCTTTGAGGCCTCTGAACTCTGAATCTTGAACAGGAGCCAGATTTGAGGGTGTAGCCGGAGGTTTCTAATCAGGGTGAAATATATTTTCTTGAAAAGGACCAAGGTCACGGAGCCCTTTATAGAAGAAGGGGGGTCTACTTTGAGGGGGATGGTGCTGGTCACATAAACATGAACTGATGGTTTCCGGGGCCCGTGCAGACTGTGGCCTTCTCCCTGTGGCCCCGTAGGCCAGCCGTTGCAGCCCAACAGGGCTCCTGCCCTTCGAGAACCGTCTGAAGTGGGGTGACCAGCTCCTTCCAGTCTCGTGTCTGGGAAACCCCTCGGGTGCAGGCAGACTGGGGTGGCTGGCCACCCGGCTCTGAGATCTTGACTTGTCAGCTGGAAAGCCATGCAGTGAGGTCACCCACAGGGCCGTACAGAGTCCAGGCACTCTGGGAAGTTGGAAAAGAGGTCGGAGGTGGCAACATTGCCCCCAGGAGGCTGCCAGTCTGATGGGAGACGATAGAAACATCCAGATCTGAGTGGCAGACACTGATGTAGACATGTTTACACTCACGGAACAGACATAAAGGCGGCCTGTCCCTCGGCCAGGTCGCAAACCACAGCCGGTCTGTGCCCAAGGTGTCTCCCCTCAGGCCCGTCTGAAGCCCAGGCCCCTAGGGCAGACCTGTCTCATTTGCCACCTGGATTGACTCTGCTGACCAGGCCCCAGCACCTGGCTTCTCCCCACAGTCGCAGTTGGGTCCCCAGGACTCAGATTTGGCCCCAGCCCTCCCTGGCTTTGACCTCGAGTGACTCCCTGACACCCTCCACAGTGTTTCCTGAAGATGGGTCTTTTGAGTACAACGTCCGTGATTGTTCGCTTCCTGCCCCTCATCTTGAACCTTCAGTTTCCATAGTATTTCCTTTAGGTGGCGCGTTTTCAAATGTACTTTACAACCAACATTTCTATCAACCTTGTAAGCTGAAAGCCTCTTACCAGGGATAGAACCTAATGATAAAAACAGAAACATGACAATGTTCCAGAACTCTTGGTGGGTGCAGTTGCCTGCAAAAAGCGGCCCCTTTGAGGCTTGTGGGGATCACAGGTATTAGGTATTAGAAGTTGAGAGTTTTCAAGGGCGCCTGGGTGGCTCAGTCAGTTAAGTGTCTGACTGCAGTTCAGGTCATGATCTCGGGGTTCATGGGTTCGAGCGCCGCGTCAGGCTCTCTGCTGACAGCTCAGAGCCTGGAACCTGGTTTGGGTTCTGTGTCTCTGGCCCCCTCTACCCCTCCCCTGCTTGCTCTCTCGCTCGCTCTCTCTTTTTTAAAAATAAGTAAGCATCAAAAAAAAATTTTTTTTTTAAGTTGAGACTCTTCCCCTTGATGGAGTCAGAGGCTTGAAAGAAAATTGAAAAGGGAACAACTTTCTCATCACGTGAAATCGTGTCACCTCGTGTGGTGGCCAAGGGTTGTGGCCAGGAAACCTCCTCTTCCACCTTCCTGCAGACTTGCCCGCAGGGGCACACTTGCTTGCAGGATGAAGGCATGCTCCAGCCTACCTGCCCGCACCCCCCACCCCTGCAGCCCTCCCATGCCCTGCCATGCTCTGCACATTTTTTAAAAAACATTTTGAAATGTTTTTATTTTTGAGAGAGAGAGATTGGGCATAAGCGGGGTTGGGGGCAGAGAGAGAGGGAGACACAGAATCTGAAACAGGCTCCAGGCTCCAAGCTGTCAGCACAGAGCCCGACGGGGGGCTTGAACCCATGAGTCATGAGAACCCATGAAGTCTGACGTTGAGCCACCCAGGTGGCCACGCTGTGCACACTAAACCTCTGTGCCTTTGCTTTGTTCCCGAAGCCCCTCTACTGCCGCACCCTCTTCCTGGTGAGCCCAAGGGGTCATTCCTCCTGATCCAACTAACTGCCACTTCACCTTTTGCTGCTCCCTCCAGCGCTGCCTCCTGCCCCTGGCCCCACACGTTTCCCCCGGTCTCCAGTGCAGAAGCCAGTGACCCCGTGAGCCCAGAGCTGTGGGTTAGACCTTCGTTATCTCTAATTCACATCATCGTCTTACAAGTTTGATAATGTTGTTACCCAGTGAGGAAATGAGGCTCAGAGAGGTTAAGCAGCTTCCTCAAAGTCACAAGCCAGCAAGTGGCTGGGCCAGGTTTCAAAATGAGATCAGGCTGGCCGGCCCGAGTCACCGCACTTGACTCACAGTGCCTCTGACCCGGACTCTGTAATTATCTGCATGACCCGCTCACCGTGCCCTCAGGCCAGGCTCTTCCTGTATCCCCGCCCCCAACTGACCCCCAAGCTGATCCCCAGTAGGGGCTCCATAAATCTCTGGAATGAACAGAAAGGGTCAGGTGGGAACTGCGGTGGCCCAGCGCTCCCAGCCTGCGGCTGACCTTGAGCTGACCTGGAAGCTGGGGAGACCACAGCCCTGCAGCTGTTTCCTCCACAGGTGGGGGCAACGGAAGACCCAACAGTCAGGACCTGGCAAGGCTGGTGGCGATCCCAGCTTCCCCCCCCCGCCCCAATGCCAGTGCCAATGCCGGCCCCTGGGTTGAGTCATAGAGCCAGCCTTCCGGCTGTGACTACAGGGTGCCTGCCTGCCCCTCTCCACGGGCTGCGGTCCGGTCCGGGTGAGGGACCCAGAGCATGCCTCTTGGCCAGGAGGAGATGTGGGGAGATTCATTTGCCTCTCACAGGGGCTCAGGGAGGAACCCTCCCCCTCATTACCGCATCCCCAGGGGCTTCAGATCCCACCCGCAAGGCAGCAGGAAGGCCTTGCCAACCTGAGAGGACCGTGACTTCTTAGGGGAAAGCCTGCAACCGAGAGAGCCCTGGAGTACATCTTAGATTCCCTGCGGGCAGGGATAACATCTCTTACCACTCTTCCTTCTTGTCAACAAATATTTTCTGGACAGGGTGAACAAAGCAAATGTTTTTTTTTCTTTCTTTCTTCTTCTTTTTTTAAGTAAGCACAAAGCCCAGCGTGCGGCTTGAACTCATGACCCTGAGATCAAGAGTTGCATGCTTGCATGCTCTACCAACTGAGCCAGCCAGGCGCTCCCCAAACCCCGCTTTTTAAAACATTTTTAAAAATTTTATTGGTAATGTTGATTTATTTTTGAGAGAAAGAGAGCACAAGTAGGAGAGGGGCAGAGAGAGGAGACAGAATCCAAAGCAAGCTCCAGGCTCTGAGCTGTCAGCACAGAGCCCGACTCTGGGTTCGAATCCACAAACTGCGAGATCATGACCTGAGCCCAAGTCAGAGACTTAATTGCCTGAGCCACCCAGGTGCCTCTGTAAATTTTTTTTTTCAAGCAAACTGATGGTCATGACCACATGCGCACTGATAGATGTCGGTTATGGTATTTACCTAATGTAATAAATGGTGATTTCTAAAAAACAACAAAAAAAGCAAACATATTTGACTCTTCCGTACTTGCCTCCTCTGCCCTCACCTGCCCTAGGCCTTGGTGTAGTGGTCGGTAATGTTTGAGAGAATATTTGGAAAACAAAGGTTCCAGTTTCAGTCCCCCCTCTTATACTATTGAAGTCTGTTTCCTCATCTGTAAAAGAGGGGTACCGGTCTCCTTGCCCGGCCCTGAATGTTTCTTGTGCATCCAGTGAGACAGGGAATGACAGTACCCTTTGGAAATTGTTTTTCTTGGGGACATCTTGGTAGCTCGGTAGTCAGTTAAGCAGCTGATTCTGGCTCAGGTCATGATCTTGCGGTTTGTGAGTTGGAGCCCCACGTCCGGCTCTGTGCTGACAGCTCAGAGCCTGGAGCCTGCTTTGCATTCTGTGTCTCTCTTGCTCTCTGCCCCTCCCCTGCTCATACTCTCTGTCTTTCAAAAAATGAATAAAAGTGTTTAAAAAATACTATTAAAAGAAAGAAAAGAAAATTGTTTTTCTCTATGGGAACTTAAGAGGCCGAGCCTCATGGTCAGGAATGGCACACAGGCCTGCTCCGGGCACTGACGAGCCGTCACCCACACTGGCTGCTGGCGGGAATGTGTTGAGGAGGAAATTGAGGCAGTGGCCAGGGCCATGCTCGGGCAGTGCCGTCTGGCCAGAGAATAAGCACTGGGGCAGCCGCGTGCCTCCCCCCGGGTGGGGCTGGGGGGTCGCTCTCCTACTGGCCCTGCTGCAGGGCCTCCTTTGACCCAGCATGGTCAGGGCCCCGCAGGTGGCGGCTTTCATTGGGCATCTGGTGGCTCCCTTGCTATGGTGGGACACTCTCTCCTCTTGGCCGGGTGTGCAGAGCGTCACTTCTTCTTTCTGAGTTCTGGAGAGGGGAAGCCCGGCCCCGGGGGCCACGGTGTGCAATAGGAGTTCCCTCCCGCCTTGGGGAGGGCCTGTGGGAATCCCTCAGGATTCCAGGCACTTCTCTCTTCCTCTTTCCTGAAGGGGCCTGGGGTTGGGGCGGGGGGCTCACCTTCACTCACAGCCGGGTTGTGTTGTGACGTTTCTTCTTAAATCAGCTGCTTGGAACACAGTGTCTCATAGAAGGAGCAATATTGATCATGGCTACCATTTATTAAGCTCGTGCCGGGGGCTGGATGCTTTGCTAAACCCACTTGCCAAAGTGTGTCCCTTCGTCTTCCTAATAACACTAGGAGACGGATGTGATTATGTCCCTTTTTTTTTTTTTTTTTTTTTTTTTTACCAGAGAAAGGCACAGAGAAGTTTTCTTTCTTACCAGAGGAGGGTCACAGAGACTTGACCTACATCACATGGCTCATTGCGGTTGGGCCACCTGTCTGGTTGGCTCCAAAGCCTGTGTCCAAGCCTGGAAGACAGCAGCGGGCAGGGACAGGAGCTGGACCTGGGGCCCGTGGAGTAGGGTTACAGGCTGGATTTGGAAGAGCATCAAGAGTTTCGGAAAGAGCTGGCAAATTCTGCAAGCTGGAGTATCCCAGCGTGAACCGTGTCAGGACTGAGGCTCCTATGAATCTAGCACGTGCCCAGGGCCACCCTGCAGATTCTCACGTGGCACTCACCACAATCCTGTGAGATCAAGGCTGTCTTATCTCCATTTTACGGATGAGGAAACTGAGGCTGCAAGAGGTGAAGGGACTTCCTTCAGTAGCAAGGGGGCAGCAAAATCATGATTCAAGTCTAGTGTTTCAGACTCCAGAGCCCGTGCCTTGCTGCCCCTCTGAGAACAGCTGTTAGTAAGAGCTCCCCACGTGCCTGTTCCCTTACATGTACTATTTCTGATCCTTCCATAAGCCTTCCAGACAGTCGCTGTTGTTTGTCGGCTTCCTAGATGCCACAGCGGGTTCCCAGAGGTTAAGTAACTTCCTTAGGGTACTAGCTCATAAATGGAAGGGTCAGGATTTGAACTCTGGGCCTGTCGCAGTCCAAAGCATGTGCTCTCTCCTCTTTGCCTGCTCCCTCATGGTTCATTGGCCTGGGATGGCCTGTTTATTCCACCATCCCTGCCCTCAGGGGGCATGCGGTCTGGGTAGAGAGACCCAGCATGGAGCAGGTAATGTGTGCTAGGCAGGAGACAGGGAGCAGGAGAGTCCTGGTGAGCGAGGAGGCGGGGGGGCCAGGGCTTGGCCAGGCGGGGGGCAGGAAGCCCAGGTTGCCAGGGACTCGCAGGGCAAGGATAGTGGGAGAAGAGCCGGGAGTGGAGGTTGAGCCCAATTGTGGAGGGCCCTCGTATCAGGACCGGAAGGTGCTCTTTTATTTGTTTTATTCGGGAAGACCAGTGAAGGGTTATAACTCAAGAGGGGTTGGTTATTTATTTATTTATTTATTTATTTATTTATTTATTTATTTAAAGAGAGAGAATGAGCAGAGGAGGAGCAGAGAGAGGGAGAGACAGAGGATCTGAAGCGGACTCCGGGCTGACAGCAGAGAACCTGATGTGGGGCTTGAACTCATGAACTCAAGTCAGACGCTTAACCAGCTGAGCTACCCAGGTGCCCCCTAAAGGGGTTATTTAGAGAAGTGTGGTGGGTTGGAAGGCAGAGGGTCCTAGTGACTGGCCAGGAAAGGGTGAGGGAGAAGGAAGGGTCTGCAAAAGGCCTCCAAACTGACTTTCCCTGCCTCTGCCGCTCAGTGTGTAGCCTTGGGTAAATCACCTAACCTCTCTGGGCCTGTTTTCTCATTTGTAAACTGAAGGGGTTAGAAGAGGGGCAGTCAGCGAAGAGACAATTATCAAGTGCCTTCTGTGCACCAGGGGCTGCGAAACATGCTCGTTGACGCTCTTTCCAGCTCTT
Organism: Suricata suricatta; assembly: GCF_006229205.1. Classification (NCBI taxonomy): domain Eukaryota; kingdom Metazoa; phylum Chordata; class Mammalia; order Carnivora; family Herpestidae; genus Suricata; species Suricata suricatta. The sequence continues at coordinate 122,243,339 of NC_043707.1, read as the reverse complement.
GGGTTGTGCCATTGGCAGAAATAAGGAACCAGGGAGCGTTAAATAACACTCATTATGACGCTTTGAAATTTACAAAAAGACCTCAAGCCCATTTAGGAAACTTGGGTTCACATCCTGGTTCACTTCCTAGTTGGGAGTGGCCTCGGGCACGTCACGGGACCTCACTGAAAAGTCTCCTGAACTGTAACCTGGAGGTGACCGTGGTAATCCTACCTCCTGGGATGGTCTCAGGATTCTAGGAGATAATGTCTAGAAGTGCTCAGTATTCAGGAGGACGCACTCAGTGAAGTGCTTTCTTTCCCTTGCCTCTTCCTTTCTCCTAGTACTTCTGTGAGCTCCTAATAACAGAGCGCTTCTTAAGCATTTACATTGTGCCATTTCACGTATATTACCTCAGGTCATCCTCACAACAATCCTGTGATGTGGATACTATTTTTATCCTCCTTTCAGTGATCAAGGAAACAGAGGCTCAGAGAGATTAAACCATCTGCCATGTGGAACATCTAGCAAAGGACATCACCAGGAGAAACCCCACTAAAAAGAAGTAGAGCCAGGATTCATGCTCCATTCTACCTGTAATTTCCATTTTACAGATGAGGAAACTGAGGCCCAGACATTTAACTTCAGCATGTCACCTAACCAGTTGGTGGCAAAACCAGGTTTCATTGTGTGTCCACTGGCCTCAAATCCCCTGCCCTTTACCATAATGCCTGGTTTTGTTTTAAATTTTTAATGTTTTTTTTTTTTTTGAGACAGAGACAGATTATGAGTGGGGGAGGGGCAGAGAGAGGGAGACACAGAATCAGAAACAGTCTCCAGGCTGTCAGTGCAGAGCGTGATGCGGGGCTCGATCTCACATGACCTGAGCCCGAAGTTGGACGCTCAACTGACTGAGCCACTCAGGTGCCCCAGACACTTTTTTTTTTTAATGTTTATTTATTTTTGAGAGAGACAGACAGACAGAGGGTGAGCAGCGGAGGGGCAGAGAGAGAGGGAGACACAGAATCCGAAGCAGGCTCCAGGCTCTGAGCTGTCGGCACAGAGCCTGATGCAGGGCTTGAACTCACGAACTGCATGATTGTGACCTCAGGTGAAGTCGGATGCCCAACCGACTGAGCCACTTG
>NC_043707.1:122229543-122242115 GCF_006229205.1 Suricata suricatta | reverse complement strand
CTGCTTAGTTCCATTTTAAACATGTTATGGTTGGGGTGATGGCGAACAGCCTAGTAAGAAAGATAAATGGTACCTGGAATGTGAGACACAAGTCTGTTTGTTTCACTGATGCCAAGTGCCTAGAATAGTGCCTGGCACCAGCCAGACGCTCAGTAATCACTGGAGGCAAGTGGCCAAACTGGAGATTTTATCTGGGGATTGGATCCAGTAGAAGTGATGGCTGGGAACAGTGCTAAGGGCTGGGGATCACAGGCAGCCTCATGTGACTCCCAGATTTCTGTCCAGAACGGCGCCACTGCCCTGGGGATTTTGTCCTTTGAGGCCTGGGGGACCAAGAGGCTCACTCAGTAGGTAGAATTGTGGGCTTTTGCATATAACAGACCAGGGTTTGGATTCCTGCTTGCCAGCATATGAGTTTGTGTCCTTGCACAAGTTACTTAAACCTTTAAAAAAAATTTTATTTTAAGTGTTTATTTTTGAGAGACGGAGCACAAGGGGAGGGGCAGAGAATGAGAGACAGATTCCCAATTAGGCTCCGCACCATCAGCGCAGAGCGAGATGGAGGCCTCAAACTCACAAACTGTGAGATCATGACCTGAGCCGAGACCAAGAGTCAGATGCTTAACCGACTGTGCCACTCAGGCGCCCCCAATATGATGAATTTGTGCATGTTCATCATTTAGATTTAATTGTTATTAGTGTATTTTATTTGTGTCATATATATTTGTAATTCTTTTTTTTAAGATTTTATTTTTAAGTAATCACTACACCCACTGTGGGTCTCGAACTCACCAGCCCGAGATCCACAGTTGTTTGCCCTTCCAGCCAGGTGCCCCTATACTTATAATTCTTTTTTTAATTTTGTTTTTTCTTTAATGCTTTTTATTTATTTTTGAGAGACAGAGGGAGACAGCACAAGCAGGGGAGGGTCAGAGAGAGAAGGAGACACAGAAACTGAAGCAGATTCCAGGCTCTGAGCTAGCTGTCAGCACAGAGCGCGACACGAGGCTCGAACCCACAAACCATGAGATCATGACCTGAGCAGAAGCCAGTCGCTTAACCGACTGAGCCACCCAGGCACCCCCTTATAATTCTTTTTTTTTTTAATTTTTTTAATGCTTTTATTTATTTTTGATATAGAGAAAGACAGAGCATGAGAGGGGGAGGGGCAGAGAGAGAAGGAGACACAGAACTGGAAACAGGCTCCAGGCTCTGAGCTAGCTGTCAGCACAGAGCCCGACGTGGGGCTCGAGCCCACGAACGTGAGATCTGACCTGAGCCGAAGCCAGTCACTTAACCGACTGAGCCACCCAGGCGCCCCCTTATAATTCTTATTAGATGATTTCATAGTAAATTGTAGCTATCATAGATGCTTTATCCATAAATACTTTGACACATGTCTTCAAAATCTAAAGACAACCTCCTCCTTTGCTCCAATTTCTTTAATACAGCTTGGAAAATTAATAGTTCCCAAATTTCTAATCTGTAGTCCTTTTTCACCACTTTCCCACCAAATTCAGAACGGAATCCAGTCTAGGATCGTGCACTGCATATGTTCACGACTCTTAATTTAGGACCATCTCCCTTTGTTTGTAAGTGACATTGATTTTGGTAGATATCAGGATCAGTGGTCTTGTAGGTGCCCCACATTCTGGATCTGATTGTTTTCTCATAGTGTCGTTTACTTTGTCCTTCTATCCCCTGAACCTCCTGGAGAACTTAGGTCTAGGCTTGACTAGATTCAGATAAACCTCCCCAGGTCTTCCCAGAGTCGCCTTCTCAAAGTTGTGCAGGACCAGTGGTGTGCGAGCAGGTGGGTAAAACTTTAGCACAGGGCTTGGCACACAGCAAGTCTCAGTAGGTGGTAGCAGCTCTTACTCTCTGTCCCCTCCCGGGGCTGCCAGTGGCTGGTGCCCAGGAGCCAGTTTCCCCTGAGGCTTCTCTCGTCCCTGCCAGGCAGCAGTGGCTTCCGTCCAGCTGGGGCTTCTGGCTCCGGGCTTGACATTTCCCATCTTTCTGTCCCCCCACCCCCAGATAACACAGGCAGTTCCACGTACCGGCCACCCCCTCGGACCCGGGAGGTGATGATCAACGGGCAGATGGTCAAGTTGAAGTATTGCTTCACCTGCAAGATGTTTCGGCCACCCCGGACCTCTCACTGCAGTGTCTGCGACAACTGTGTGGGTAAGTGGGAGGCAACAGGGAGTGGGACAGGGAGCCCCGGAGACAGAGGAGTCACTCACGGGGGCAGGGGTGTGTCTGAAACAGCCTGAGCTGGGCAGGAAGTCCCCCAAATTTGCTCTGACTGAGGAGGGGCTCTGAGGGAGAGGCCTAGAGTGTGATCAGTGGTGTCTTGGCTTCAGCCCGGGATTGGTAGATTCCTTTCTCCCAGCTCTGAAGAGTGGGGCAGATACAGAGAGGCCCTGGAGCCTTCTCCCGGGCCTCAGCCTGGTCCTCAGCCTGGTCCTCAGCCTGATCCTCAGTAGGTCCAGGTTTCTAGGAAACAGAGACTAGAGCAATAACATTCTAGATACTTTGGGGCCAGAAAGCGAATGATTTACCATCCGGGGCCCCGTGCTGGCAGTACGGAATGACTTTGATCTGATTTCCAGGGTTTGGGAGAGACAAGAATCTGGGTTCAAGCCAGTCAGGTGGAGAGGATGTAGCCAGGATTGGAAGCTAAGCTCCAGACCCACACCTACCGTGGTTGCTGGGGAACCAGAGGCTGTTTTGTCTCCTTTTCTTGCTCTCCAGAGGCCAGGCAGCTCTGGTGGGGACCGAGGGTGTGCCCGTGGGAGGGTGTCATAAGGGAAACGCTATGTGAGAGGATCCAGGTGGGCTGAGCCATGGTGACTGGGCAAGGTCCCCAGGGCAGTGAGCTCATCACGCAAGCTCAGCACTGCCTGAGTGAGAGAACAGTAGGGAACACCCCATGACAGCAGGCAGCGGAGGGGTGACTCAGTGGGCGTTATTCTTCCCTGAGAATCCACCCCACCCACCCACCTCCCTGCCCTGCATAGGGTGCTGGCCGTGGTGTGAGGCCGGTGGTGGGCTTGTGATCCGCGTTCCCACAGAGGACTTTCGATACCAGTCTGGGTGTGACCCCACCCCCGGGGACATAGTGCTGGTGTGAGCTCAGCCCTCTGGTCAGGCCTTACATGCCAGCTCCCCACAAGTTACAGGCGGCCCCGCCCCTCCCTGGCCTCTAGTTCTAGGGCAAGGAATGGGGATCATTGTTTGTTGCATGTGGCCAGTGTCGTAGGCCAGGCAACAAGTACTTTTTGTGGATCTTTGTACCAGGCACGGCTGGATGCTGGGACTCAGCTCAGTATGAGGCCACCACCGGCCCCCTCGTGGAGTTTACAATCAAGCAGGGGTAATTGGCCAGTCCGCTAATTATTAATAAGTATGTAAACACACATGGGCAAAGAGCCACTAAAGATAAGTAACGGCGGATAACAGAGGGCCCCTCACCTTGACTGGGATCAGAGGAGGCTTCCTTTCCTTTTTTAAAAATTTTTAATGTTTATTTTTGAGAGAGAGAGAGTGTGAATGGGGGAGGAGCAGAGAGAGAGGGAGACACAGAATGTGAAGCAGGCTCCAGGCTCTGAGCTGTCAGCATAGAGCCCGACACGGGGCCGGAACTCACAGACTGTGAGATCATGACCTGAGCCAAAGTCAGATGTGTAACCAACTGAGCCACCCAGGTGCCCTAGAAGAGGGGGGCTTTCTTAAGGAAGTGGCTTTGCAGCTGAGACATGAAGGAGGAATTGCCCTTAACCAGGTGAAGAGACAGAGAAGAACGTGTGAGGCAGTGGGACGCTTGCAGAAAGGCCCAGAAGCAGGGAGTGTCGGAGGAGCTGTGAATGGGCTGAATGGGCCGGTGCGGAGAGAGTGCAGGGGAAGCGAGACCCGGGTGTGGCGTGAGGCGTCCACACGCCTGTGCCGGCTGTAGGCCAGGCGCACCAACCTGTCTCCCCCGGCCCTTTTCCAGAACGGTTTGACCATCACTGCCCCTGGGTGGGCAACTGTGTGGGGAGACGGAACTACCGCTTCTTCTATGCGTTTATTCTCTCCCTCTCGTTCCTGACGGCCTTCATCTTCGCCTGTGTGGTCACCCACCTGACACTGCGTGAGTTGGGGGTGGGACAGGGGTGCACGGGAGGGGCGGGCCGGCCAGCTCAGCCAAGTCAAGGGGCTGTGGTCACTGTCCATCTGAGCTGTGCCTTAGTCCTGTTTTTTCCTCCCCAGGCTCTCAGGGAAGCAACTTCCTCTCCACTTTGAAGGAGACACCAGCGAGATATCCTTTGTCAGCTAACAGGCACCCTGGTGGGAATGCAGCCCCTTCTCTGGGGTGGGTCCCCACACCTCATCCTGTAATCCAAGGGGAACGGTGTAGAGCGAGTGTCTGTCCTCTAGAATAATCTCACATACTGGCTGCTTCTGTTCCCGCGCAGGCTAGAGCTGGTCCTCAACAGTTAGACCATAGGGCCGGGAGGCCAAGAGCTTGCAGGAGCCACATCCCAGTCTTCCCTTAAGACACCAAGCAACCCGGACCGCATCTTGTGCGGGGTCCTTGTCCTTGGTGCCTGACATTTTCACCTCCCCCTGATGTCCATCACCCGCCCTGCTCTTGAAGGGCTCAGGAGGTAATCCTGCCGCGAAGTGGTGGGGCCGTGGGAAGGCTACAAACCCATCTCCGTTCTGGGGAAATAGCTCCTGGAAGGATAGGTGAGAAAGAGAAAGGCTGGGCCTGGCAGGGCCCCGGGTGCAGGGGAGGCCCCCAGCCCTGCCCCCGTGTGGGTCCTTGACTGCCCTGCTCACTGTGCTGGAGTTGGTGATCTGCTTCTTCTCCATCTGGTCCATCCTGGGCCTCTCAGGGTTTCATACTTACCTCGTCGCCTCCAACCTGACAACTAACGAAGACGTGAGTAAGGCTGGCGCAACCTCCACTCCTGGGCGGGGCCCTGAGGAGGCAGGGGTGAGGGGGCCTGGAGAGGCCGCAGTGTAGCCCGCCCTTTGGGCTGCTGAGGTAACATGGGTGGAGACGGTGGTGAGACTGCCTTCCGGTGCCCACGGCGTGGCCCTGGGGGACCCAGTGCCCAAACGGTCCTTACATTTGGCCCGCGTGTTACTGTTTCCAGAGTTCTTTCAGCTCCCATCATCTCTTTGGGTCCTTTTGCCAACTCTGAGGCAGAAGGAACAGGGATGCTTTTTCTCCCATTTGATGGCTGAGTGACTTGCCCCAAGGTCACACAGCTGGAAAGGGACAGAGTCAGGGTTGTGGCCAAAAGCCCCACCACACTGCACATATAGGCAAAGAGATGTGACTCTTCCCAGGGTGCCCCTTGGGCACCCTTTATTGAGGGGGACGGCGAGGCTCTGTCAACCCTCCCTACCTGCTGCCTTGCAGACCTTCACCAGCAAGCATTGTTTGAGCACCTGCTGTGTGCCCAGCTTCGGACCCGACCTGACCCCCTTCTTGTTCTCCCAAACAGTAAAAAAGCAGATGAGAGCATCTGTGCCAGGGCCACCATCAGATACTGCTCAGAGGCCTATGACCGACAGAAAATACATCTCTTGACCTCAGCTTCTCATTCCGGGAAACAGAACTTAACACTCATGATGGGATATCACGTGCTGAGTGATTGGTACAGAGCAGAAATGACATCAGCCGGCATCTCCCAAGGCAGTTTCATGGGTGCTGGCTCTTCAGGATGTTACTAGGGGTTAAGCACAAAAGATGTGTTGTAGCCAAATAAGTTTGGAAAACTCTGGGTTAAAGTCAAGCCGGTATCCTTCACTGCTAAACTCAGTGCCTCTGATAGCCGCCTTACAAATCTAGAGATGGCCAGATTTCTTGTAATGCTCCAGTGATGCTATCACAGTTCCCTATTTTTCAAATGAGGACTGAGATTCAGAGAAGTGGTCTGTGCAGGGTCATGCAGTGTGTCGGTGGCCGGGCCAGGGTTCACAGCCAGGTCGGCCTGAGCCCTGTCCCCTTGTCCTTCCTCCCCTTATAGGTGGCTGGCCAGAGGAGGGAGAATGCACCCAGAAAGTTTCCTATTGAAGCTTCTCTTTGGTTCTGCGCTGTTTTCTGTCCTGATTAGGGCTTCCTCCTCTCTGCTAGGTGCCCCCGACACCCAGCAGTCCCCCCACACTCCCTGAATAGCCTGGGTTAAAGACCTGTCCCCTCCAATAGTCTATCCAGAATTGGTTTCAGAATTCACCAGTTCTCCACAGCCTCTAGAGCTCCATCCTAGAAAATCAAAGTAAAAGGAGGGACCTGACTCAGACCTCCTTCCTCCCGCCAGATCAAAGGCTCGTGGTCCAGCAAGAGGGGCGGTGAGGCCTCCATCAATCCCTACAGCCATAAAAGTGTTATCACCAACTGCTGTGCTGTGCTCTGCGGCCCCCTACCTCCCAGGTAAGCCAGAGGTGTGCAGGGGAGTGGTCGAAGGGCCTGGCCCAGCCAGTGGGGGTGGCGGGGGGGGGGGGGAAGGCCTATGAGTCCACACCTCTCAAAGAGGTTCTGGAAGCAGCAGACCTTTCCCCACACCACCATCCCCTGCAGAATGCACTCAAGGCTTTTATCACATAAAAGATTCAATGTAATTTTTAATCATATAGGCTCATTGTAGACAACCTTTAAGTACAACATATTTAAAAGAAGAGTATTAAATATCACGTGTAATCTCATTCCCCGGTGATCACCACACTTAATGTTTTGGCCACGCTTGGGCAACGCTTCCCCTCTGGTGCTGATGGCTGGACTGGGTGGGGCCTCCATCCTCCCTCCTGGCGGAGGAGCCCGGGTGGAGCAGCCCTGCTGGGAAGTGCCATTCTGTCTTCACACCAGGGGGCGCCAGAGTGCCAGAACAGGCGTTCCATTGCGGTGGACACTTCCCCCACACTGTCCCCCGCTTCTGCCTCATCTGCTTGTCGTCCTTGCAATGGGGGGTGGAGGTAGGTCATGGTGGGAATTGCACTATCTCCAAATGCCCTTTCATCCTGCTCTTCCCCTCGCCCACGGCCTGGCTTTACAGCAGCCAGACAGCAAAATGGGCTGGTGTGAATTAACAGTCAATAAACCTGGAGGCCAAACACCAGGTGTCCAGAATGCAGAAAGGGCCCTTCTTGAGCCCCCCAGCTGGAGCACAGCTCCCCTTTCTGAGGCTTTCTAGGGCTGGGTCTTTCTTTGGTCGGGAAGTGGACTGTGCCATCCAGCCCCGGGCCTGGACCACTGGTGTTCGGCAGGGCCCTCATGTCCACCCCTCCCCAACCTTGTGTTTTGGAAGCCTGATTGACCGGAGGGGATTTGTGCAGTCAGACACCGTGTTGCCCTCGCCCATCAGAAGCGATGAGCCAGCCTTTGGAGCCAAGCCTGACGCCAGCATGGTAGGAGGCCACCCCTGAACTGGGCTCAGTACTTGCCACCCGCTGGCCTGTCCACCCCTCTGCACTCACCTGCCACCCTCCACACCTGCTGGGACCCTCCCTGTTCCACCCAAGGGAAACAGAGCCGCCAAAGACTCTTTCGTATTTATTTCCCACCCTGCGTGGCTTTCCCTACACTTCCATGGCTGTACCCTCTGCTCCCCAAACCCAAGTTCCCACAGCCTCGGCCCTTGGATCCCCGCCCCCACTACTGATCAGTGGCGGAGTGACAGGAGAGAGAGGCCACCAGGGGACCATGCCAAGTCTGCCTTGCCAGGTCAAGCCCTGTGTGAATGAGGGTGCAGACTGAGTGCAATACCTCCCAGGTGGGGGAGCTGGTGGGCTCTGCCCAGCTGGGGTCCTGGGGGTGAAGCGGGGCCTGAGAGCATTCAGCTCTGGACAGCAGGCTGGGAGACAGGACGCCTCCGTGGGCTGTTGTGGCTTGTCGCCGCCTCCATTCTTTTCGTGAAGATCGTTCTTTCTCTCGTTTATGTTTTGTTGTATGGAGTTGGCCAATAGGATGGAGCTGGGGTTCCAGAGAGAGAGGGCAGAGTTGGGGGTGGGTGGGAGACAGCCCGTGTCACAGGAGGCTAAACCAGCCAGCGACGCCCCCAAGACCTCAGCTCCTGCACAACTGCTGAACAGCACACTAGGAAGTGGGGCCTTGCCCTCTCTCTCCCCATGGAGGGTTCTCTAAGCGACCTGGTCTGCCCCTCCCCGCCCCCCACCTCTCTCCCAAGTCAGTTCTTGGGCTGGGCAGGTTATATTCATGCTGGCAATACTTGAAACGGGTTTATTAATGCTGGGTATTTTGCACAATTTTATAGACCTCTTTTCTACGTAGCATTTTTTAAATGGAAGAAAAAAAGTCAGCCGCATTGCTATCTGTGTAGTGCCAGGTTAAAGATTAGCAGAAGGCAAGTTGGTTTTTATAAATTTATAAGAAAACATCTGGCTGTGAGTGAGTGTGTGTGTGTGTTTGCGTGTGCCCTTGTATGGATGTGGCTGGCTCCCGCTTCCCTACATCCCCTGGGCTGCCCCTCCCGCCATCCCCCTCGGGTGTCAGCCTGAGCCACGGCCACAGGGAGCCTGTGCCTCGATCACAAGGGACCCTTGAGTTCCCCGCTGCAGCTTAGCCCCCAGCCTCCTATCCTGCCTTCCCCCTCGGACATCAGGAAGCCTGGGACCTGCCCGGACTGGCCGAGGCTGGGCGTGGTGGATGGGGCAATGGCTGTGGGGAGTGGCTGCCACTCTGTGAGCTGCACACCCTCCTCCCAGCCTGAGTATGGGACCCGGTGCCAGCGGCTAGAGAGCAGGGACTCTGTGCCAACTGGAGGACTCCGTCCAGAGAAAAGCGAGGAAGGAACAGGGTGGGCCAAGCAGCGAGTGAAGGGTGGCCCAAATCCAGGCCCCAAACTCGAAGGATTTCTCTTCTCTGCTGGGAACTGTAGTTTCTTGTCCAAATACATAGGAGATTATTCCATCTCCCTCTTTGGCTATTCAAGTGGGCTGAAGCCCTTGGAAAGGGACATAGAAAGTCCTCGATCTTGCCCTTCCTTGCCGCAGAAGCTAGTGGGGTCACAGGGAGCTGAGGATCGGCAGCTGCAGAGGGCTCCCTCTGGGAGAAACAGCCTTGCCCCAAGCAGCAGGACCCTGGGCCATGCTCCAGGGGCACTGGGAAGTGGGGAGGGGGCTGGCTAGAGGAGGGGCTGCCCACCCGCCTTTTTATTTCAGCCAGTATTCTTTGTTTCTGCTTGTAATAAAATTTTTGTTTTTAAGAGTTGATTTGCTTTGGTTTGGTTTTTGTTTGCTCTTTCTTTGCTGAGGCTCCTAACGGGAAGCGCTCTATTCTTTCAGACAAACTTGGGTCTTTCCTGGGGAGACAGAAGGCAGGAAGTCCAGGGATGTGGCCCAAGGTCTCCTCTCCTGGCTGAGTGTCTGCTGGAGGCTGAGTAAGGTGGCCACCGCAGGTGTTTAAGAAGAGGCCATCCTGTCCCCTCTTTGTCCCCTCTACTTTCCCTTGCCTTGGGGATCTGGAGATTCCCAAGTTCTTTTTCCTTGCTGTCTTAACGCTGACCCCCAGTGACCGCTCAGCTAAGCGAGTGTCTAGGAGACCGCAGATTGCAATTTGTGAGCCAGAACCCCGCCCCGGCCCCCGGCCCCGCCTGAGCAGTGGGGCCCAGCCCGACACTTCGTAACACTGGCCCACCTCTCTGGTATCTCCCCCAGGAGGACACCTGTCAGGATTTTGCCATCTCCTGTACAGCCTGAGGGGAGCTAACAGGCCTCTTTGCAGAGGGTTAGCTGGTAAGCCCGTGTCTCCCCCGTCAGCCAGCACCGCCTCCTCCCCTCACACACCATCTCATCCGCATCGCATGCCTCGCCAACCCCATGGAGCCCATTCATCTGTCTGGTGTGTGGTGTGGTGTGTGCACTGGCGGTGGTAGGGCCCCCAGGGCTCCCCGTCCCCCCAAGCAGGAGGATCGGGGTGTGAAGGCAGGCCTGAGAGCCCAGCCCTGCTCTGGACTGAGGAAGTAGCTTCACGCACAGCAGCTCCCCCACTGGAGAGGGAGGTGAAGGGTGAGGTTGGGGAGAGGGCAGCGGACCTGCTCTGAGGCGCTCGAGCCTGTTCTGGTGGCGTCCCAGTGTGCAGGAGCCCGCAGTCACTAACACCTGTGTCCTGGCTTTCCATCCCTACTGAGCTGTTGAGCTGTCCCCTGCCCGCGTTCTCTGCTGCTTCACTGCCTGCTGCCCGAGCCGCAGCCCTTCTGCTGGGAAGAGGCAGGTGCCCGCGCAGGCCTCCTTTCTCCTCTCTGTCCGCTAACCATCTCTCTTCTCCTTCTTTGCTGGCCTGCGGGGGTCTCCAGTATGTGCAGGGGCTTAAGGACCTCCTGAGGACTGCTGCTCTCTGCCTCTCCAGGAGCGGCCTGAGGGGAGCCCGGCACCCGCCACCTCCACCTGCCTAACCTGTGTGGCCCACCTGCCACCATCCGTGCCTACAGGGTTTGCCCCCAAGCCCGCCCTGCCCACGAGCTCTCTAGAGCCCCCCACGGAGGGGGCGAGCAGGGGCTGGCCTTTCTGCCCCCACCCCCACTCCATGCCAGCCAGAGCGTAGAAAGCCATACCGCAGCTGTCAGCACGGTGATACTGCGGAAACTCGCCCCCTTCTCTACTTCCTTTCCCCTTCCCCAGATCTGTAAGGAATCTTGCCTTACAGCCAGCCCCCTCCCCGAGTCAGGCAGAGCCACAGTGCGGCTGAACAGGTTCCTTCGGGAGCCTCTGGGGGTGTTGGCGGCTGATGACGCTGCCAAACAAGTTAGGTGACTGTTCTAAGCACAACCGGTTCCGACACTGTTCCCACAGCCCCCTCCATCCCCACTACCCCAAGGAGGTGAGACGCCAGGAGGATGCTTTGTCCCCTTTGCCCCGGGCACTGAGGGGCCTGGCTGGCTCCACAGCCCCGCTTTCTTCAGAGGAGGAGCTCATGGAGGCCGGGCCGGGCCTAGGACGGCTGCTGAGCCCACGGCTGGGGACTGCTTGTTGCTGTCCTGTACCTTTTTTAACCAAATAAAGATTCCCTCTTCTTGCCATATCCTTGGCTGTCTGGTGCCACCTTTTCTTCGGGGTCCAGGGGTGAGGCCTGTGATGAATGTGCAGAACATCTGGCTTGTCCTTGCTGCCAGCTCCATTTCAGGTGCTCAGCGCCATCCTGGAGACTTAAAAAAAAAAAAGGCACAGTGAAGCCAGAAGTGACATGGGAAGAGTGGCCAGTGTCCTCTTTGCTCTGCCCTTCTAGAACTGGTCTCAGTGCCAGAGGCCTCCAAGCCTTAGCTGAGCTCGACTCTGAAAAGTCCCAACCCAAGCCAGGACTGTCACCCCCTGAACTAAGCCCAGCCCAGGGTACCAATCCCACGGAGCCTTTCCTCTCCCCAGCTGCTGCCCGGCGCGGAGACGCTCGCGCAGCATGCTAAGAGCTGAAAACTAATTCCAGCAGCCACTTAGCAAGGGCGAGCCAAGTGCCGGGCCTGCTTTCTCGCCTAAACCTATGTGACAGGTGATGTCAGCCTTTCCTCAGAGGAGGAACTGAGGCTCAAGGAAGGCACAGCAGTTGTCAAGGTTCTCTCTCCCAGCTGATAAGGCAGCAAATCTAGGAGCTGGACACCTCTCTGCCCCAACCCCTGACCCTTCTGTGCTGCCCAACGAATGAATAGGGCTGCTTCGGGAGGAGGGGCTCTTGGAAGGAGAAACCCAATCAGAGGATGTTATTCATAGCCATCAGAGATGATCTGCCCTGGCCTTGTTGTACTGATGGGGAAACTGAGGCTCGGGGGCAGGAAGGGACCTGCCCGAGGCCTTATAACAGAATTGGGATGCAGTCCCACAGCCTGACCTTATTCCATTCTCTTTCTCCAAACCCCACACTTATGTCCTAGACTGGACGGGCCTAGGAGATGTGGGATACTCTAAACAACATTGCCTTGAGGAGAAAAGGACTCAGGACAGCTGAGTCACTTAAACCTAATCTAATATTTCCTCCCAAAGGTAACTAGTAGAGTGAGCTCTTGGCTGGATAACTGAACTCTTGTTTACGACTCACCAGGGGGAGAGGTCCCATAGCTTCCTCTAGTTACCTGTTTAATTTGATCATTCCAAGGCTCCAAAAAATTGTGTAGGAAGATTCTTTCTGGAACCTAACCAGAATCCCTCCTGCTGCATTTAGAGCCCTGTCCTCTCTGTGCCACAGCCCTTCAAAGCCTGGGATTACCCGCTAAGGGGTGGACCAGAGCCCTTGAACCTGCTGGCGGGATGGATGCTCTAGGGAAGGATGGGGAGGTAGCAGGCAAGATGAGGAAAGCCCCCCTGGAGCCGCCGCAGCCTCCGCTCCGGTCCTGCTGACTCAGGCAGGGCTGACGGTGGAACTCCGTGCCCTGCCGGGGCCTGCCGCCTCCTGCCTGCCTGGGCTCCTGGACTTGGGAAACAGAGGCCTGGAGGCAAAGGGAGGTGTCTGAGACAGGAACTGAGTCAGGATCGACAGGCCAGAGCGGGCAGGAGGTGACAGGCAGCCTGGCTCCCAGAGTCAACCCCTAAGCTTCAGCAGGGGAGGGGGAGGAGTGAAGAGGTTTCCTTTCCCTCTT
>NC_043707.1:122142692-122229443 GCF_006229205.1 Suricata suricatta | reverse complement strand
GGGGGAGGGAGGAGGCATTGCTGAGGGAGCGCATCTGACCACTCACCTGTCTTCTCTCCCCTAGGGACACTCAGCTGAGGCTTGGTTTGGGACCCTTTTTCATTTCACAGAACCCAGCTCCATGGTAGGGTTTTGAGTGTACGTGATTATAATGATAAGATTGGTTGGATTTCTTTCACGTGATCCTAATGGTTACCATTCACTCTACTAAGTGCTTTCCATCAACTCATTTAATCCTCACAAACCCTGTTTTACACTTAAGGGATGGAGGCTTACAGAGGTTAGTTACTTGGTCAAGGCCATAACAGCTTCTAAAAACTGAACCCAGGCAGTCTGATTCCAACGACAGTAGGCTATTCTGCATCTCACGGAAAAATAATACATATCTATCATTGAAGAAAATAGGAAAACCGAAAGGAAATAAATCACTCAAAACACCACTACCTAAAGATATGCTCTAATAAGCTAGTTACTTTAGCACATTTCCTTTCCATCATTTTCTGTCTCGGTGATTCAGTCTGAATCTTAGGGATGGCAAGCCTAAAATCCCTTCTGCTTCCTTGGAAAACCTGTACCATCGGCCCAGGCATGTTTCTATTTTTTCTTTAAAGAGGCAGATCTCATCTTTGGGCCTCAGAGTTCTGGCCTAAGCCTGCCTCCAGGAGGGGAAGGTGGGTATTCGGGCACCAAGAGTAACTAGGGAGGAACAGGCCTATGAAATGGTCCTGGCTCAAAGATTAAGCTGGCTGGATCCCAGCGAGGGGAGCCCCACCCCTGAGCCCCAACTGAGCTTTGGCTAGGGGTGGGGCAGGTAAGTAGGAACCCACCCTCACGCGCACAGCCAACACCTTACGCTGAAACTCCTGGCTGAATGAGAACAGAATCCCAGCAACCAGTGACAGAAGGTTGGCCAGAGAAGGTTCTCACATCTTTGAGGCCTCTGCCAGGAGTCGGAGGGAAGGCCATAGTCAAAGGGAAGGGACAGGGAAATTTCTGAGAGGCAGGCTAGGGATTGCTACCCCATAAAAGAAAATGGAATGTGTTACCACCACCTTCTTTTCCTCGGTCCTCTCTCCCCAGGTGCCAGCGTTCCCCCTGGGGAACCAAACTGGGCTGAGCACCCAAGGGCCTGCTTCCCAGCCTCTCACAGAGGGCAGGCTGAGTCAGGGGAAAGCTGGGCCCCCACCCTGTGTGAACCCCACTGATCCATGATGGCAGGCAGCTAGGAGGGGGGTAGGTGACCTGGCGTGGAGAGCCAGAGGGTAGGTCCTCAAACAAGTGGCAACAGGCCACCAACTTGAAAGGGAAAATTGTGCTGCCATGGGGAAGGTGTCCAACAAACCTACTGGGTGACTAATTACAAAGGCTGGGCTGGAGCGTCCGGGGCCGCTCGTTAAACACCTCATTAAGTGGCACCTTCAAAGATCCCACCTGTGCATTCTGGGAACTCAGCGGGAACCCTGAGGGGGAGTGATGACCAGGGGATAGAACCATCTTCAGGCCGACTCCAGAAGAAGCCTGGATCTCACTTCTAAATACAGCCTGGAGCTCACAAGTCAGAGAGGCCTCGAAGAGAGAAGCCAAAGGAAGTAGGATGCAGGGAACTTAGTAGCTGTGTGACCCTGAGCAAACCTCCGACTTCCCTGAGCCTTAGCATTCCCATCTCTAAAGTGGGAATAATAGTCACAGTCTGGCCCATCTCACAGAGACATGGTAGGGATTAAATTCAATCATGCTTGGGAAACTACAGCCCTACCCAAACATAATTAGCTCACCCGAAGCAAGGCTGGGAAATGTACCTGATCCGATTAGGAACCCCATCCTCCCGCACCGCACCAGGCTTCGGGCTTCGTGGCTCCCAGCCAGGCTGAAGCGGCCCGTTGGTTGAAGCCATCCTCAGCCCCTGGAAGAAAATCATGAAGGGAGGCCTGATTTGAGAAACTGGGGCAGCTACGTGGGCATCCATGTAAACGGAAGCCCTGAACAAGAGGGGGCAGCCTGGAGCCTGGAAAGGTGTCTGTGCAGGTGGGGCCAACGCCTGCCTGCCCAGGATTTCTCCTGCTGACTGCCTTGGTGACTCACCCCACATCTTTAGCCTTTTACCTTTAAGGAAGAGCCGGAAAGGGTGGGGGGAAAAGAGAAGTGGGAGGCAGGTCCTGGGCCCCAGCCCCGCCCCCTGTCCCTCCCCACCCTCTCCGAGGCCAGGCCGTCCAGCCAAAAGGCCGGCAGACCGGAGGAGAGGCACAGAATCCGGCATTGGTTCCGAGGCAGCCAGTTAGCCCACCGCCTGTGTCTGTCACCAGAGCCATGGAGAGAGCCAGTCTGATCCAGAAGGCCAAGTTGGCAGAGCAGGCTGAACGCTATGAGGACATGGCAGCCTTCATGAAGAGCGCAGTGGAAAAGGGTGAGGAGCTATCCTGTGAAGAGCGAAACCTGCTCTCAGTGGCCTACAAGAATGTGGTGGGCGGCCAGAGGGCGGCCTGGAGGGTCCTGTCCAGTATCGAGCAGAAAGGCACCGAGGAGAGCTCGGAAGAGAAGGGCCCGGAGGTTCGCGAGTACCGGGAGAAGGTGGAGACGGAGCTGCGAGGCGTGTGTGACACGGTGCTGGGCCTGCTGGACGCCCACCTCATCAAGGAGGCCGGCGACGCCGAGAGTCGGGTCTTCTACCTGAAAATGAAGGGTGACTACTACCGCTACCTGGCCGAGGTGGCCACTGGTGACGACAAGAAACGCATCATTGACTCGGCCCGGGCGGCCTACCAGGAGGCCATGGACATCAGCAAGAAAGAGATGCCGCCCACCAACCCCATCCGCCTGGGCCTGGCCCTGAACTTTTCCGTCTTCCACTACGAGATCGCTAACAGCCCCGAGGAGGCCATCTCGCTAGCCAAGACCACCTTCGACGAGGCCATGGCGGACCTGCACACCCTCAGCGAGGACTCCTACAAAGACAGCACCCTCATCATGCAGCTGCTGCGAGACAACCTGACGCTGTGGACCGCCGACAACGCTGGGGAAGAGGGGGGCGAGGCTCCTGAGGAACCCCAGAGCTGAGCCGCCCGCCCCCCTCCCTGCCGCGCCCCCGCCCTCTCCAGCGCCCCCGCCCGTGGCAGAGAGGACTAGCACCGGGTGGGAGGCCCGACCCTTCTCCCCGAATGCTCCGCTCCAGGGCTCGCAAGAGCTCCGAGGAGAGGACCAGCAGAGCAGAGGCCACCCGGAGCCAGGGGGGTCCCCCTCTTCCTGCGGCTGTCGGTGCTCCTCACCAGCGGTCAGCCCACCCACCCCTGCTCTCTGCACCCCTCCTACCGCCAACCGGGCCACCTCTTCTCCCCCTCCCCTCCCGCCCCCTGTTGCCTCTGAATCTTAGGAATTGAGGAGTGTCCCACCCTTGCGGCTGAGAGCTGGACTGTGTGGCTGAAGCTGGAGATGTGTGTGTGTGTGTGTGTGTGTGTGTGTGTGTGTGTGTGTGTGTGTGTGAGAGAGAGAGAGAGAGAGCGCGAGCGAGAGCGAGAGCGAGAGCGCGCGCAAAACCCAGGATGAGAGGGAAAGTATGTCTGCTGGGTGTGACCATGTTTCCTCTCAATAAAGTTCCCTTGTGACACTCCTCCTGTCTCTTCCAGTTATTGGCCGAGGGATGGGAGAGGGATTGGCTTATGATTTACAGAGACCTTGACTTTTGCTTCTGGGACTCTCAAGGGGCTGGTTCAGTGACTCCAGGTGAGAGGCTCGGGGGGTGTCCAGCTCTCTATTACGGTGGCCCCCAACAAACCTGCCTGGTCCTGCCTAGGAGGGTCAGGCGAGCGCAAAGGCGGCTCTGAGGCTGCTCGGCCCCGGCCGCAGGGCGGGATGCTCCAGAACTCAGACCTGCGGGGGACAGGAAAGCAGAGTCAGCGCCGCTAGGAAAGGCTGTAGTGAGCGGCAGTTTGCACCCCAGATTTGCAACGGAGGAACAGTCCCGTCGGGTGCTCGGATCCGAGAGGAGGGGAGCACAATCTGGGCAAAGGTAGGACGCCATTAAAAAGCCCACATCTGAGGAGAGGGGAATGCCCGCCCCCCGTGCTCGCACCAGTGTCAGACCAGAAAGGGTCGGGCGAGGAGGAGCCGCGAGCTGGGTGGGCAGGGCCGCGGGAAGCCGAGGCCCGCCCAGGCCGTGCCTGCTCGCCGCCTCCGCTCCCGGCTCCTGCACGCTGCGACCTGCGGCAGCCTGGCTCGCTCCAGCCTTCGCAGCCCGGGGCTGGAGGCGTGCCCCAGGCCGATGTCGTCCAATGGCGGCGGAGCGCTGCTCAGGGTACCGCCCTGAGGCCCGACTGGCCAATGGGGGAGAGCGCAGCGAAACGCGCCGGGGCGTCTTCCCGCCACCCGCCCAGCCCCTCCGGCGTTGCGACGCGCAGCGGGACGGAGGGGCTCCCGCCACCCGCCAAGCGCTAGGGGCGGCGCTTTCCCGGTTTCACTCTGACAAGCTGCCACCCGCCCGGTCCCAGAGTTCTGCATCTTCAGAGCAGCGGGACGGGGAGGGGCCGTGCGGAAAAAACCGTCCCCGCCCTTTGAGTCATCTGCTCTACCGGCGGCGGTGCCAGGGCCTGGCGGGGTACGGTAGGCGTCCCTGCCACCAAGGCGTCCATACTACACTCCAGCATCCCGGCAGCCCTCAACCGACGGGCTTGGATTGTGCCCCTGACTGGCTGTGCGACCTTGAAAAACCCATTATACTTCCCTGGATCTCAGTTTCCCCTTCAGGATCAAAGGCCTTGGACAAAAGTCTAACTAAAACTGTGATGCCAAAACCTCCTGCGTTTGAATCTCAGTCCTCCTCGGCCAAGGCTCTGAACTTTGCTTACACTGGTACCCTCATTTGTAAAGTGGGGCTTAAAAAAAATAGTACCTTCCTCTTTAAAATTTTTTTAATGTTTATTTTTGAGAAACAGAGGGAGACAGAGCAGGAATGGGGGAAGAGCTGAGAGAGACAGAGGGAAACAGAATCCGAAGCAGGTTCCAGGCTCTGAGCTGTCAGCACAGAGCCTGACCCAGGGCTGTAACTCACAATTATGAGATCCTGACCTGAGCAGAAATTGGACGCTTAACCGACTTAGCCACCCAGGTGCCCCTAAAAAAATAGTACCTTCCTCTTAAGAGTTTTTATGAAGCTTGAGAAAATACGGGCACACATAGCAGCCCATAGTGCATGTTTAACACACGTTAGCTATCAATCCTTCCAGCATCAAGGATCCACTTCTGCGCCAATAATCAGTTCCCGTCTGGAGGAGCACCTTTATTGCCAAAGCCTGACCTGCATGCTCACTGGTCCACCTGAGACAGTGTCCTGACATCAAGTGTCACTCCACTCCCTGGCAAAGTGGGATCTCTGTCCAGCCTCATCAATTCCCCAGAGTCCAAGTTTGGGCATACCCGTGGGACTTGAAATTGAAGGCTCTTATCAGAGATACTAATTCTACAGTGGAAGCTAGTAGGACCACTCCTGCTGTATTCTCCTTTCCTGGAAGGATGTCGGGTTTCAGGTTCCAAAGCAGGCAGAAACTCCAGGCTAGGGCAAGTGACTCTCCCTCAGCTCTGGAAGTGACCCAGTTTCTCTTACCAGGCAGGTCTGGTGACTTTCTCTTAATGGGGGTAGGTCCTGGGAAAGGAACTTCTGTCTTCTTTTCTCTCAGCCTCTTTTGCCTATGCTCAACACCACTCTTGGTTGCCCTATTTGGGGAAAGAAATAAGTAGTGTGTCAGTGCTGACAGATTTCAAAAGCAGATGCTGGGCGTTGGGATATCACCAAATCAGATGGCTAGGTGTGAGCTGGCTTAGAGGCACCAGCTTCTGACCACGAAAGCCTCAGACCTTTTTGTTGATAACAGAATCTCTCCAAAGCATTCTTACTGTTACCCAGGGTGGGGTCTTAGCATCTCTTGCCATCTCCTCTTGGCCAAAATTTGACATTTAAAAAATTTTCATTCCGAGGCCCCTGGGTGGTTTGTGGGAAGCGGCAGCAAGGAGCCAGTAAGGAGAGAGCGATTGAGCAAAAGCTCTCGTGCCCTTGCAGCCCTTGCAGCTGCCCCCAGTTTCGCAGAGGTTAAATCACTTAAAATGTTAATTGTACTTCTTGAGTTAGAATGTTACTTGTATTAATGGCCTTCAAGTTTTGGCAATCTTCCAGGATTCTTTACAGCCGTGGCTGTCTGTATAAAACTACTTGCCTGTGAGAAGTAAAGCGGCAATATGGGCATCACTCATGTTGTCCCCCCGCCCCATCCCCGTCCTTCAACTCTCTCTTCTTTTCTTCATTCCCTTATACTCACGTCCTTGCTTCTGAGCGCTCATGCGCGCATAACAGTGGTTCAGTTGGTTAAGCATTTGACTTCAGGTCAGGTCATGATCTCATGGTTCATGGGTTTGAGCCCCATGTCGGGCTCTGTGCTGACAGAGCCTGGAGCCTGCTTCAGATTCTGTCTCCTCGCCCCACCCCTCTCTCTGCCCCTCCTCCACTCATGCTCGCTCTCTCTCTCTCTCTCTCTCTCTCTCTCAAAAATAAACATTGAAAATTGTTTTAAAAAAATTTTCAGTCCTACTGCTACTGGGTACGGAATTTCTAGTGGGGGTGATGCAATGTCCGAGATTCAAAAGTTGGTATTTGTACGTTTGTGAATAGACTAAAGATCACCGAACCGTACACTTGAGGAAGATGAGCTTTGTGGCATGTGCCTTTTATCTTGGTTCCACTGTCCTCTCCACAGGTTTTCCAAATTTCAAATTAAAAAAAAATTTTTTTAATGTCTTTATTTCATTTTGAGAGAGAGAAAGAGAGAGCGAGCAAGGGAGGGGCAGAGAGAGAAGACGACACAGAATCTAAAGCAAGCTCCAGGCTCTGAGCTGTCAGCACAGAGCCCGACATGGGGCTCAAACCCACAGACTGTGAGATCATGACCTGAGCCAAAGTCAGATGCTTAACCAACTGAGCCACCCAGGGGCCCTAATGTTTCCCAAATTTCAAAGCCCATCTTCAGGTCACAACATGATTAGCCACCTCCCTTTAACACATATACAGAGTTTGGGATAGACTATCCTACCGACTCCTTTAGTTTATATAGGTACGTTAATTCAGTTATGATTCATATCTACTTGCCTCTTCCTCTGGGTTTGCAGCTATGTCCTAAGTTTATTTCTTATCTCCTCAGAGAGCTTCCTAAAAATGGTAACTTTGCCTCATTATTTTTCCTTTCTTCCCACAGTGTCTCCAGCAAGATTTTGTACAGGAAAGTGCTCAGCTTTATTATTTTTTTTAATTTTTAAAGAATCCTTTAAAATAAATATTTATTTATTTTTGAGAGCAGGGAAGGGCAGAGAGAGAGGGAGACAGGATCTGAAGCTGGCTCTGTGCTGATAGCAAAGAGCCCCATGTGGGGCTTGAACTCACAAACCTGAGATCATGACCTAAGCCGAATTCTGATGCTTACCTGACTGAGCCACCCCAGACATCCCTTGGAAATTAGTTTTATTTTTTTTTAATGTTTTATTTATTTTTGAGAGAGAGAGAGAGAGCGTGAGCAGGGGAGGGTCAGAGAGAGAGAGGGAGATGCAGAATCCGAAGCAGTCTCCAGGTTCTCAGCTAGCTGTCAGCACAGAGCCTGACGTGGGAACCCACGAACCATGAGATCATGACCTGAGCTGAAGTCAGATGCTCAACCGAGCTACCCAGGCGCCCCCATTGGAACTTAGTTTCAAGCCCATCCTTCCAAATGCCTGGAAACCAGGTTTAGTGCCAGGTCCTCCATTGTAGAAATGGAAATAAAGCTGGTTCTGGGATGAGGCAGGACTGTCTAAACAGAGATTGGGCTCAAAAAGACTCAAGTAACCCCAGCCTTATCCCTCTTGTACTGCCAAACTGTCCCCCCAGGTAATGGAGGTTAAGAGCTTGCTAAGATCTTCCTCTCCCAAGAATTTGAGTGGTATGGGGAAAAGCTACAACCTAAAATTTTCTAAAGAAGGTATCTTCTCACATATGTACTTACTGCCGAGAGCAACATGCAAAATGACTCTGCAGATGCACAGGAATAGGAGATAAAGGGGGCCCTTGGAGTCAGGTGCCTTCTCAGAACTCACCAGGCACCTGAGGGAGGCCAAGTCACTGGGGTCAGGCAGGCCACTATGGCTCCTTCCAGAAAAGCAAGATAACCTCCCCCCCACACACACATATACGCACGCACACGTCCAAATGTCCAGTGCCTTTTTGGGAAAAGCTAAGCTCGGATGCTTGCACTCAGATTGCACATCTGATCAACAGCGCCCCCTCCTTCTTCCCAGAGAACCGAGCACAGTAATAATAGCAGCTGGCGTGACTGCCATGTGCCGGCCACTTTCATACCTTGGTCCTCACAGCAGTACGTACCATCTTTGTTTTGTGTATGAAGACACTGAGGCTCAGAGCAGTTAAATCACCTAATAACCAAGGTTCTACAATCACTTATGTGTCTGGGCAGTGCGTCGCGTCTAACTCCAAGGCCCACGGATTTTAAACTACAACAGCTGTTTCCAAATTGCGTTCGGAGGGTTCCCCATAAACTGCCACAGGGCAGGAGCCCAGCAGTCTGGGTTTCCCCAGTTCCCACACATGTTGGCTAAAATAGCCACACATATGTCTGTTTTGTATATTGGAGTTTCAGGAGTTAAAAATACGTTTGAAAAGAACCACATTATGCTAGGCTGCCCGGCTCGTATCTTGGACTTTCTAAGAATCTAGGAAGACTTCTTAATCTACCACCAGCCCAGGGCCCGGCAGACAGGAATTGTCTTAAACGGGAAAAGACTGTGTAGAGGGCCAATTTATGGGCACGTTCACGGAGTTAAGGTTTCTTCACCCTGGTTACGTCCTTTGTTCCTCTTCAATTCTTTACCCTGTTCACGGGCCTCCGCCACCCCCCATCCCTGCTGTGGGGGAGGTTGAGGGAGGGAGGCAGGTCTCTGCAGGGTAGGTGCCCCTCCTCTCCGAACCCCCCCCCCCACCCACTGAGTCAGGAGCCAGGAATGTCTGTGGGGGTAGCAGACAGGTATGTCACCCTGGGGGTGTCAGAGGCTGATTCATCTCTCATCTCCACCCAATTTTCTCCTTCCTGCTCTCTGGGAAATTTAACTCATTATATGTCTAGAGATAAAAGAGGAAATCCCAGACTCTGAAAAGCATGCAGTCTTCAGTCTCTAAGTACAATACTTAATACATCAGATAATGGTATTCAATACGTATTTGTTAGAAGAAAAGAAGGAAGACATATTCCCCCCACCCCTTGCCCCCCAAATAAAGTGAACCTGAAATGTCCTTGTCTGACTATAGTGTGGATTGATGTTTAGGTCAGAATAGGCTGGTGACCACTGATAGGACTCGAGAGTTGGGAGAAATTTTACCCATGTTCCAGGATTCCTCCTTTGCTGTTTTTATCAGTCCACGAGGACTCTGAAAGCTTCAGGGCTCATGTCCAGGTGCGGGGCGGGGGGGGGGGGGCGGCGATCCAGTGGGGAGCA
Source organism: Suricata suricatta (assembly GCF_006229205.1). Lineage (NCBI taxonomy): Eukaryota > Metazoa > Chordata > Mammalia > Carnivora > Herpestidae > Suricata > Suricata suricatta. Next base: position 122,219,927 of record NC_043707.1, on the reverse strand, counting down.
CCAGGGAACCCTTCTTGATGCTGTATTTGCACAGCAAGCAGAGATGCACACACCCTCCAATGTTTAAATGTACGGTGACTTTTGGGAAAACTCTGATTTCAGATTCTTGCAGCAAGAAGGCTGTAAATTCGTTTATTTGGGATGGCTTTGAAGGAGCCTCTCATTTCTCTCAACTGCCTCAAGGTTTTGGATGAGGAGAAAAATGAAAACTTTGAGATGTAGTCTAGTCCAGAGCATTTTTACCAATATTCATATTTTCTCACCTCATTTGGGCTCCAAATCCCCAGTCCATCCCCTCATAGCTCCTCAGTCTTAGGCCACCTGGACATCTGGGGCTGTCTGAAGTTGGTTCCTTGGCTGGAAGTGAGGGACACAATGGGTTAGAAATGAGGTATATGGCTTTCCCCTACCCTCAGCAGGCCTGAGGTCATCAAAATATGCACTAACCTGGGACGCTTCCTTCTAAAGGCTAGGTGAGGGCTCAACAGCCAGGGATAAGAGAGAAAGGAGAAGGGAGAGGAGGTGGGGGCAGGGAAGGTGTACACAGCTTGCTAGAGAATTTCCCTCCAGGACTCTGGGGTAGTTGGGCCTCCCTATTGCTTGCTTGCTTTCTTTCTTTTAAGAGACAGAGAGAGACAGAGCATGATCATGGAAGGGGCAGAGAGAGGGGGAGACACAGAATCTGAAGCAGGCTCCGGGGTGTCAGCACAGAGCCCGATGCGGGGCTCAAACCGGGAGATCATGACCTGAGCCGAAGTCGGACGCTCAATCAACTGAGCCACCCAGGCACCCCTACCCTATCGCTTTCAGAAACAGGGGGCCTTTTGCAGTGCTGGGATGGGTCTGCCATCACTCCTCTCCCCTCTCAGGAGCCCTGGGAAAGGAGAGAACATCTCTAAGACAGAACCTCCCACAGACTCTAATGGGATCAGGCTTCCTGTTCTTGGGCAACTGTGGGTGAGCATTTTGCTAATTCAGAAACAGCTGAGAGCAGACTGGCTGTGCTTCAGCTCTCTGGGTTTTAGGGCGTCATGCTCACTCCTAAGCCTCTTGTCTGGGCTGGAAGCCTTTTCAATTAGCTTTGGCCTCTGCTAAGTTCCAAATGGTATCTTCCAATTTTGGGGGAGTCCCAACTTCAAAGCCAGGAAATGCATACATGCTAACGCCAGTGGTTAGCAGAGGTGACCGGGAGAGTCCCTTCTAAGGCGCTCAGAGCTGGGTTCTTCCCTCCAGAAGGTGTTCACGCTTACCAAGTGACTTCTGGAAGTGAGAAGAGCACTTCCAGACAGTGTCTGTGAGAGGCAAAGTGCCACTTTTCTGGAAGGCATTTTAGCAATATGAATCCAGAACCTGGGAAATATCTGCTGTTTCATTTCTAAGACTTCATCAGAAGTGAAAAATCAGAGGCCCAGACAAAGATTTGAGGACGAAAATATAATCACGGCACTATGTACAAGAGCAAACAATTGGTAATGACTTAGGCTAACAGTGGGAGTCTGCATGGGTAAACAATGCCATAGCCTTACCGTGGCATATTATGTAGACATTAGAAGGTCTTTATATTTTTAACTGGATGAATTAAGTGTTGACTAAAAAAACGCAGGTTACAAAGCAAGTATAACATATTCCGCTCATACAAATGCTCTAGCTATCCCTCTCTGTGTAGAGAAAACACTGAGAAACACAAAACATACATTTGAATATAAAATTTATTACAGATTACAAATATATTTCATTATTTCATGTTACAAGATTTTTGGGGACTTCTTTTCATTTTCCAACCCCTCACCACCAGGCCGGGGAAACAGAAAAACATTTTGCCATCAGGAGAAGGTGAACTGAGCTACCTTTCCTAGAGGAAAAAACATCCCTGCTATCACACCAAGGCCTGAAAATGAAGTTTGGGATGACTTCCATTTTTCTCCACTCCTTGATGCAGAGAATAAATGCTCAGAGCACCTGGATGTGAGGCCATGAAGTTCAAGTGACACCCTACTTCCAGCTGGTTTGCCCTGTAAGAGCCAGGGTGATGGGACAGGCATCAGCACCCCTGACCACAGCTAATGGTACCGTGTTCACAATCAGCACCCACTCTCACACCCTACCGGATGAGGGCTTTGTCCAGTGACCTGGGGGTCAGGATTCCTGGGCTCCAGGCCCCACAAGTGACTCACAGCTCTCCCCAGGCTGTGCCTCCTGGCCTCAGTTTCCCTGGCTTGCTGTTGATACTCCCCACCTACTGTAGGGTGTTAATAGGGGTGCAGTGCTTTGAACTTCTCAGATCAAAGAGGCTGGGGAAGCAGCATCTAGTAATTATCCCCTGTGCGGCCAGGCGTGGGAGCAGAGGTCGCTGCTTTCATACTCTTCCAGCGAGGGGAGACTCCTCACAGCCCGTCACTCGCCTGCCTTCAGCTCTGACTCCTCACGCTGGGAAGCAAAGCTCCGACACCCGCATCTCAAGGCCACTTCGGAACAGATTTTCCTAAGCTGAGTTCTCCGATTGTCCAAACTACCAGTAACCTGTCTTCCCCTGGATTTATGATTCAGTAACAGTCTACGAGGTGTTTAAAGTCTTCTCCTGATTGGCCACAAATCCTGTGGGAGAAAGGCCGTGGCTTTTGACCATTAAGATGAAGAAGTCAGCAAAGGGGTGCCTGCGTGGCTAAGTGGGTCAAGCGTCCGACCCTAGATTCGGCTCAGGTCATGAGCTCCCAGTTTCGTGAGTCCGAGCTGCACATCAGGCTCTGTGCTGGCAGCATAAAGCCTGCTTGGGATTCTCTCTCCTTCTCTGGCCCTCCCCAGCTTGCTCTCTTTCTCTTTCAAAGAAAACAAATAAACTTAAAAGAAAAGAAAAGAAGTCAGCAAAGTGAACAATGAGGCAGCCAGGCTGACCAATATTTGAACTTCTGTTTCCTCACCATAAAATGGGGCTTTCTAACAGTCTGTCTTATCCAGATCTTCGGGAGTTGCTGTGAGAGCCCCATGAGACCCAGGTGTGTGGGAGCACTTTGTAAAACGTGAAGCCCTTCTCACATGTTAACAGGACTAAGCGTCTGCAAATAGGATTTCTGTCCCTGGCTGCCTTCAGGCTGTGACTGCAAAAAACATGAGCCTGGACTGCCACCTATTGGTTGAAAACAGGAATTACATTCAACCAGTTGCAGGAAGAGCCAAAGGCGCAAACCCCATAATTTCCAACCTCAGGCCACACTCCTGACGAGGTCGTGTTGTATACTTAATATTTTTCTATAAACAACTCACTTTTTGCAATTTCAAAGTAAACTTTTAATAACTGGTATAAATGGAAAACTCTTTAACACTTGCCAAAAAGGAATAAAACCGTAAAATAAATACCACGAACATGAAACACTCGGACCTGCTAGGGAACGTCCTCTGTGGGAGCTCAGGCTCCGGGCTCCTTGCTAAAACTGTGAATTTACAAAATTGCCCGACTGGAGACTTAGTGTCGGTTCTAGCACAGTCCTGTGCTTTGGCGGAAATGATGTCCGATATAAAGAAATTGGCCTCTTCTAAAAGGTCCCATAACCTTGTTCTGCCTCAACTCTCTGGGCCTGGGCGGTTGAGGAAAGCGTGGAAGTCACAAAGAGTAGGAAGTAAGCTCCTCTACGTGTAGCACATCCCATCGTAGCGCAAGTGAGGCCGGCGCTGAATCCCAAGGGTGCGGTGAGTGCTCTGCCTGGTTGGGAACACCGCTCGCTGGGTTCTGCTTCTTGCCCTGCAGGGCCCAGCTCGCTGCTATAGCCGCATGGCCTCCTGCTCCACTGACTGGTCGGAGGGTGCCAGGTACCTCTCCTGGATGCCCAGGGTACTGAGGGGGGTGTCAAGGCTGGTAGCATGGGCAAGGGCGGGGAACTGGTCTGGGCAGGAGCCGACCTGTGCTGATGCTGGCGCTGGAATCCTGTCTGGCGGACTGCTCCCATCCCTCTCTTTCCCACCGCTACAGCTCCAGGCGGCAGTGAGGCGTCTGAGAGGCGCCTCAAAACATCCAGACCCTGGCACCTGGCTCAGTCGGTTGAGCATCTGACTTCAGCTCAGGTCACAATCTCACAGTTCGTGGGGTCAAGCCCCATGTTGGGCTCTGTGCTGTCAGCAAAGAGCCACTGCGGGTCCTCTGTCCCCTTCTCTCTGCCCCTCCCCTACCCCTGCACATGATTTCTCGCTCTCAAAAATAAACAAACATTAAACAAACAAGCAAGAAATCCAGACCCAAATGCTCCTGCATTTGCCTCTTCCCCACACTGCCGAGGATCAAGGGAACAGACGGCACTAACCCTGCGGCTGTGTTAGGTCACACGCTCTGGAGCCAGGCCGCTGGGGGAGTTAAATCCTGATTCTGCCACATCCTTTTTCTCGTCTGTAGAACAGTTGTTGTGAGATCAAATGAGACAATACAAAGTGCCTAGTACGGCACCTCGCATACAGCAGGTGCTAAGTGTTTCTGACTTCTCTTCTGCCATGGGATCTCAGGAGACTTAATTTCTGCTTGTGCTATCTGGTGCCTTCTCCCTCTCTCTTCCTGGCTCCCTGGAAGGGATGCGGAGCGGGAAAGATGCTAACCAGACTTACGGAGGAAAAGGCTGAGATATGGCTGAGGGAACCCGGCGAGGCTGGCCCGAGGTCTGGGTGGAGGTCTGGGAGCAGATGGCAGTTGAACATGGGGGGACGGCCACCGTGGCTGTTCTACTAGTGGACTCCAGTGTCAGAAACTGAGGTTCTACAACCGGGAGACTGAGGTTGGGACCGGCCTTCCTGAGGGGTGCCTGGGTGGCTCAGTTAGCAAAGTGTCCAACTCTTGATTTCGGCTCAGGTCATGATCTCACAGTCCCTGGGTTCGAGCCCTGCATCAGTCTCTGTGCTGACAGTGCAGATACTTAGGATATGCTCTCTCTCTCAAAATAAATGAACTTAAGAAAGAAAAAAAAAAAAGAGAGGCGCCTGGGTGGCTCAGTCGGTTAAGTCTCCGACTTTGGCTCAGGTCATGGTCTCACGTTCATGGGTTTGGGCCCCGCGTTGGGCTCTGCTGATAGCTCAGAGCCTGGAGCCTGCTTTGGATTCCGTGTCTCCCTCTCTCTCTGCCCTTCCCTGCTCATGCTCTGTCTCTCTCTCTCAAAAATTAAAAAAAAAATTTTTTTTTTGAAAAAAAAAAAGAAGAGACTGAGAGAGAATTAAATGAGATTCTGCCAGCAGAGTAAGAAGTCCACTAAGTGATGTTCAGGGTATGGACTTTCTTTCCCATCTCTTACGGATCCAGCCACCAAAATCCATCTCACCCCTACTCAAGCGGACTCTGAACCTGTGCCCCATCCCCCTCTCTTTTCCTCAGGAAATAATGCCTTGTTCTGGTGCAAGTCGGCCCTGAGAATCACTCAGGATGAGTGAGGTCCGCCTTGGTTGACGTGAAGTAACCTCAAACTTGCCTTGTCTCCACTGGAGTCCACATTCCTGAGGACGGGTGACGCCCTGCATTCTCTGTGACCATCTGTCTGGCCCGATCAGCCAAAGCCCTGTCCTGCCCACGAGTCGTGCAATTCTACCTGCAACTCCCCACGCGTGCCTTAACCTCGAACCCCCGTGCCTTTGTACGTACTACGGTCTTGGCTTAGAATTCTCTTTCCCTCTTTCTCAGCCTGGCTGACTCTCACTTTAAGATAACACAACCCCAGTGCCACCACCTCCGTGAAGCTTCCCTTACCCACACGCTCCTTGATAGAGCTGACTTTTCCCTTCTTTATACCAATCCTTCGTTATCTTTTTAAAAAAATGTTTATTTTGAGTGCACTCTGAACGCACTGAGGGAGAGATGAAGGGAGAAGGAGAGGGAGCAAGAGAATCCTAAGCAGGCTCTGTGCTGGCAGCACAGAGCCCGACACGGGACTCGATCCCATGAATCAGGGGACCATGACCTGAGCTGAAACCAAGAGTCAGATGCTCAACTGACTGAGCCACCCAGGCGCCCCAATCCTTAATGATCTCAGACGTGGAATGAAGTTGAATCTTAAGAGGATTAGGTTGGGGGCAGAATCTAAAACCAGCACAAATTGGGGCGACAGGGTGGCTTTGTCAGTTAAGTGCCCCAACTCTCGATTTCAGCTCAGGTCATATCTCACGGTTCATGCGATCGAAGTGAGCTCGGAGCCTGCTTGGGATTCTCTCTCTCCTCTCTCTCCGCCCCTCTCCCCAACCTCTCTCTCAAAATAAACTTAAAAAAATTTTTTTAATAAAAAAACTAAAACCAGCACAAATGCATATGGTTAAAAATGCCCTTGAAAATTCCTTAAGTCACCTATCAAAAAGTATACCGTTTTACAAATAGAACCTCGCACAACATGTACGAATGCAAAAAGTAACGCACAGTGTAGAAAAAAGATCAGCACTACTGACACTGCCCCTTCAGGTTTTTGCTGAGCACGTGCAGCTGAACTTGCCCACATGAACCGCAAGCGTGCGGTGGCAGCTCAGCCCCTTCAGCGAGCGCCGCGCTCTCTACCGCCACCACTCATCACTGGTCTGGTTCCCTGTGGGCTCTGTCTCCCGCTTGTGAAAGGGCGGGCACAGATCGGAAGGCACCAGCTGGAGTGATCCTCCTCCACACCCAGGCCTCTGGAGCCCCCTCGTCTCCAGCATGCTGTGTAAAGGGTCAAATCTCCGAAACGGTCCCAGTGGGCCTGCAGTTCCCTGTCCTGCCTCACCCGCAGCCTCGGTGGTGATCCGAGGGACACCGACATGTGACCTTAGCTCCATCTCATTGGTCACTGATCCAGCTCCAGTTCTGAAGATCTGGCCGCCTCCCACACATCTGCCAGGGCCCACCCCTGCCGCCCATGAGAGAAACTTGCCCTCTCCTTGCCTCTGTGACTAACAGAGCCGCCCATACCTGGGTAGGAGCCAGAGCCGGGGAGTCTAATTTCTGCTGTACCCCCATCTTGTCCCATAACCACCCAGCCACCGACTCTGGGAGTCCCACCTCCTTTTATCCACATCTCATCTTTCCTGACCACCAACCCACCCAAATTGGAACAGATACGCTCCTCTCCGCACCCTTCTTTCCATTCTCGCTACTAACGTTCCATCTCTTCTCATCTACAGATTGTAAGCACGCTTGTGCCTCCACTCACATCCCTTAACCGCAATTTCTGTGTTCAGAGAGGCTTCTGAAAAATGTACACCTGGGGGCGGCTGGGTGGCTCAGGTGGTTAAGCACCCGACTTCAGCTCAGGTCATAATCTCACAGTTCGTGAGTTCAAGCCCCATGTCAGGTTCTGGGCCTGGAGCTTGCTTCGGATTCTGTGTCTCCTTTGCTCTCCTCCCTTCTCCTGCTCATGCTCTGTCTCTCTTTTGAAAATAAACACACGTTACAAAAAATTTAAATAAAAAATGTGCATGTGCTCGTGTCACACCCTGCACAGCTGTGCGGGGCTGGTTCCCACTACCCACCCACAAGGTGAAGCTCACGCTCCTTAGCAGGGCATGCAAGACCCCCACTGTAGCCCTGCCTCCTGCCCCTGCACCCCTACATCCCCCTTTCCCTTTCAGAGTCAGGGCAAGAGGCACACTGAACCCCTTGCATCTCTCCCAAGTGACCAATGCCCTTCCATTTCTTCGCATCTGTGTCTGCTGCTCCTTCTGATCACTACCCTCCCTTGTCCTCGGGTACAACCAACACTGAAGCCTTCTATGGGACCAGACTTGGCACGCGAGAGACAGTCACCAGGGAGCCCCACTGGCCAGGATGAAACCAGTCATCTACAAGGGTAGATGTGGCCACTCCTGAGCCCCGGGTCTCCCTTGTGGCTGTGGCCAAAAGGCCAGAGGGCAAGGATACGAGGAGAAATGGAAGTCAGCTCCCATTGCAGCAGACATCATGGCCTCCAGGCTTCGCTGCTCTTGGACCCCGAAGCAGTAGCCATTGGCTTTATCCACAGCCTGTAGGACCCGCTGGACACTCTCCTTGTCCTGGGCAGGGAGGAGAGAAACAGCCTTGTGAGTGACACAGGGGTACACGGAATTGAGGATGCATCAAAGTGCCTGCAGCCTCCAAGCATCCCTTTCAACCTTGCCTCATGTGGCTTCTGTGCCTGGAGTAGTTCCACATGTCCTCAGAGGCCTGGCCACATCTCATCTTTCCTGACCACCAACCCACCCAAATTGGAACAGATACGCTCCTCTCTGCGCACCCATAGTCCCCTGGGTCTATCCTATTATGATTCTAATCCTACCATCTTATTATTGACAACTTGTTAACTCATCTGCCTCCCCTATTTGACTGGGTACCCCATGAGGTCAGGGACTTATCTGGGGAGGAGTCCTCAGTGCCTGGCATAGTACTTAGCTAACTCAGGCACTCAACAAATATGCATATAATCTATTTGCTCATTTACATAAAATAAGAACCGTCCATACACCACAGGATGGGAAGGAAAGATCAAAATAATACATGTACACGTCCTTAGCATAATGCCTAGTACGGAACACCTTCAGTAAGTGGTAACTGTTGTGACTAATATTGTAGAGTTCCCCTTCTCATTTCAGAGAAGAAAAGCATGGTATTATACAGAGATCAGTTTGCTCAAGTCCATGCACTGGGGCTGGGAACTACTTTGCAAAGTCAACAGGTAGATGCCCATCCTGAAGGAGGCTGAGAGACCCATCTTTGGCTTTGGTCAAGTCCTTTGCTGGCGACTTTCTGAAATCACCCATCTTCACACGGATGAGGGAACCCAGCAATACAACCTAGATAGGGTCAACATTTGGTCTGTTGTGTTTACTGGAATCCTGCCCATGAGAGCCACTGGTCCTAACACCACGGGGAACTGAATGCTAGTTGGACCCAGGACAAAGCCCACTGTTCGGGCCCTCAAAGCCTCCTGTACCCTTGCTTGATGAGGTCGCAGGCACTGTCAGAGCCTACAGGCAAGGGAAGAGGCCTCTTAGTCCCTCGTACCTGGATGTTGAGAGGGATGAAGGACACCAGACTGTAGTCTTCAATGAGCTGCACCAGTTTCTCATTGAGCTGACGGTAGTGGCGGAAGAAAGGGTCAGAAGCCAGGTGGTCAAGCAGGTAGGAGAGGTCCAAGACCTCTGTGTAGTAGTCCAAGTTGAAGGCTAAGGAGAGAAACTGGTGTTAGGAGCAACTGACATCAGGCTAAAAGACCCAAGGACAGGAACCATATTTCTTTTCTTTCTTCCTTTTGTCTTCATTCACTCATTCATTCAACAAATATTTGTCGAGACAGTGAAATGAAGTTACTCAGAAAAAAATGCTTGGTTTTACCCATTGGCTCTGCCACGGAACTGCTGTGAGGATTAAATGCTATAAATCCAATGTCTGGTATAGACAAGCACTTGCTCGATGGTAACAAATAACATATCAAATGTGTACCAAGAACAGCACTTGGTCCCTGCCACGTGGAGCTCACAGTCAAGTAGTAACCCTTGGACCGGGCACATGCACCATGACTCTAGCAGAGTGCCTCTTGGATAAATCACTTTCCCTTCTGGGCTAGTTCCTTCTTAATGTAAAGTGAGGATATCAGACTAGATGACTCAGAGTTCTATGAGTACAAAGTTCCTCGAAGAAAAGGAAACTGGGCCTCCTTGCACTGTCCATTTCTGCCAAAAAACTCAATCAGCTGAGCTACTCAATTGGTCTGTCCCACAGTGAGCTAAGGCGATCAGGCTGCTGGGAGACTGATGGACTCCCTCCCTGTATTCTGGCTCCTGTGTTCTAATCAGAAAGGGACATGCCTCTGCCTGCAAGGAGTAAGGTCCCCGGCATTCCAACAAACTTCTTGGATTGCCTGACAGGTACATTTCTCCCCAGGAATTAAGCAGTTGGAGCCAGGTGCACGTGGGTTTAGATTTCATCTCAGCTTAACACATCAGCTATGTGACTGACCTTGGGCTATTCATGTAATGTCTCTGGGCCTCAATGGCCTCATCTGGTTTGCACAACAGTCTTCCGTAAGGGTGACTGGCACGAGTCAGAGCTAGAAGGGTCAAGGATCCTCATGTAGGTACCTGGGCTGGAGGCCACAAAGGGCTAGGAGAGGGGCTTGGGAAGACTGCAAATCTGGGCTTTGATAAAACAGGGCTTCTGGGCTTACCAAGAGATGGACCAGGACTCTGGGCTGAGGGGGGCCCTCCAAGGCGCTGACATCCCTCCATGTCCTGACCGGCAGCCAGCAGGCCTCCCTGTCCCTGGACAATGCCCCGACACATCGTGACCCCAACAACCTTTCTTCCTGTTCCCTGCTGGTCACTGTGGCTTTTCTTCTCTAGGTTCCTTTGTGGCTGGAGATGCTATTTAGGGAGCGGATGCCCCCAGCTCAGGAGAGCACTAGTGTGGCAGGAAAACAATGCTGACCACGAGGCCCCCAAGCAACTCCCCTGCCTTGTGCCAGCCTGCTTCTGGAGAACCTCAATCTTCGCCACCCTGACAAAGGCACCTTTGCTTGTCCACTGGTCAGTCAGAAACCTGACAGTTCTCCTTTTTAAAAAATTCCATTTATTTATTTTTTTAGACAGATAAAGAGAGCATGTGCGAGTAGGGGAGAGGAGAAGAGAAAAAGAGAATCCCAAGCAGGCTCCATGCTCAGGGCAGAGCCTGATGAAGGGCTCCATCCCATGACCCCAGGATCATGAGGTGAGCTGAAATCAAGGGTGGGACACTTAACTGACTGAGCCACCCAGGGGCCCTTAAAGTCATCCTTAATTCCTCAGTGTCCACAATAATTCACCAACAAACCCTATTTCTTCTTTTTCTTTTTGTCTTATTTTTAAATTAAAAAAAGTTTTTTTTAATGTTTTATTTTTGAAAGAGAGAGACAGAGCACAAGCAAGGGACAGGTAGAGAGAGAGGGAGCCACAGAATCGGAAGCAGGCTCCAGGCTCTGAGCTGTCAGTACAGAGCCCGACACGGGGCTCAAACTCATAAACAGAGAGATAATGACCTGAGCCGAAGTCGAAAGCCCAACCAACTGAGCCGCCCAGGCGCCCCCAACAAACCCTATTTCTTGAGTAAGTCCTGGATCCATCTATTTCTCTCCATTCCCACTACCACTGCTTCGGCTGCTGCAAAACACCGCCTTAAAGATGCGTTTGTTTGTATTCTTGCTCATTCTAATTCATTCTCCACCCAACAGCCACAATGATGTTCTTAATTCATGCTATTTCCTTGCTTAATATTCATCACTGGCTTTCCCCAGTGTTTCAACAGTACAGGTTCTGGCCCACCTCTCTGACCTCACTTCCTACCACCCTTCCCTGACTGCTACGTCAGCTACTCTGGGCTTCCTCCCCTCCCCCCACTTCTTCCTTAAACACAAAAAGCTCTTTCCCGAAGGGCCTTTCCTCCTACTGGTCCCTCTGCCTAGAACAGTTCAGCCTTGGCTGGCTCCTTCTCACCATTCAGATCTCCTCTCAAACAGCGCTGCTCATTCAACTCACTCCCAACCATTTGCTTTAATTCCTTTGCAGTACATACCACCATCTATAGCTCTCGTGTCCCCCAAATTCAGAACGGTATCTAGCATGCGGAGCGTGCACAATACAAACAGGCAAGGGTCAGGACCTGCCTGTGGCTGTGATCACCATGCCACACGTGGTACCTGGAGGCAGCTCCCTTCAGCTGAGATGTTTCGGTCCCTACTCCCTGTCTGCCCAGAACAGAAGTTCTCACCCAGCTTCCCGTAGTGCTCAATGAGGTCCATCTTGGAGAGCAGGTTGACATGAGGCAGCTCCACATGCAGCATCGTGGCCAGAGAGGTACACAGTACGGAAATGAACTTGGCCGGGTCTGTGCAGTAATGGGAATCCACCAGGTGGACAGCGGTCAGCTGGAAGAGGAGGAAGAGACAGGGTGAGTGGCCTGGGGAGGCAGGAAATATCAGGGTCTCCGTCTTTCTCAGGAGACTGAGGACTTCTGAGGACAGAGTACAAGCCTTCCCCATTAGTTCCCTCCTGCTTCTGCTCCATTCTAATAGCTACACTCATTTCCTTCTGCCAGGAGACATGGGGCATTATTTCTTACAAGATGCCACGCACCAAACCTCCCAGTGGGCAACGAGCTCCGTTCTGATTGGACCTGACTGTCTCATTTACTTTTGCCCACCAAGTCATAACAACAATTACCATGCCACTTTCTACTTAACCCTTTACATACTTCTGACAATCCCAAATTGTGTGCTAGTACGTCCATTCTGCAGATGAGAAAACTGAGGTTGAGAGAGAGAAACTGACTTACCCAGGACCACACAGCGAGTCAGTAGCAGAGCCTGAATTCGAACCCCAGTTTTACTCCAAAGTGACTCGGCCCCTACCTCGCTGTGTGACATGGGGGCGTGGCATCTGTCCTATCAGTTTCTCTACCTGCCAAAAGGAGCCTGCTCGACCCAAGACGCACCCTGAGGTCCCACTGCGCCATCTGGGAGAAGATGCTACGCAGGGCGCCGTGGTGCGTGCAGAGCTCCACCTGGCCTGGGCAGTCGAAGAGGAAGTAGTGGTCGCGGAGGGGATCTAGCTTGGCCCGCAACCAGTCCAGGTTGGCCTCCAGGTACTCCATGCAGTAGAGCAGGCCACCGTTGGGCCCCAGCCTCAGCGCGTCCATCACGTCGCCCAGGCCCACCAGCTCGCCCACGTCCACAGCGCACTTGTACGGCAGCCCCTCGTTGGCCGGGTCCAGGTTCACCACCGCCACGCGCCGGCCCAGCGCGCGCAGGAACTCACTCATGCCCAGGCAGTACGTGGTCTTCCCTGAACCAGGCGGGCCGATCACCGCCTGCCCAAAGGCTGTGGTCTGGGCGGCCCCCGCCATAGGCCGCACGCAGCCCCGTGCAGGGCAGGAAAGCTCGGCAGAGACACAAGCCGAAGGCGACGGGACCCCCAACCGTGTACTTCAGCCCCGGGGTCGCCACAGGAGGAACTGCAGTGCAAGAGGACCAGCGCCCGACTTCCGGACGACGTCGGAAACGGCGGGAGTCCCGAGAGGAAGTCCCGCCCCCTAAATGACTGCACGTCTTGACGCCTAGGGGCGTGGCCACGCGGAGCTTTTCTAGGCTTGCGTTGCGCAAACGGGTTTGCGGGGGTGGCGTGGGAGGTAACTTTAGCCCAGACTTTCCCAACTTTCCCCCGGTCCAAATTAGAAGATAAAGAGGGATGCCTGGGTGGCTCAGTTGGTTGGGCGACCGACTTTAGCTCAGGTCATGATCCCGCGGTTTGTGGGTTTGAGCCCCACGTCGGGCTCTGTGCTGACAGCTAGCTCAGAGCCTGGAGCCTGCGTTAGATCTGTTACTCCCTCTGTCTCTGACCCTCCCCTGCTCGCCCAGTCTCTCAAAGATAAATAAATAGAAAAAGAGAAATCAGGTAGTGAACTTCTTTATTCTCCTCCGCGACCTTCCCTTGTCCGGTCCCAGCCAGTCACAGGTGAAGGCGATGGAGAGCTTGCCCCAAGATTGTCCTTTCCAAGCAAGTACCACGAGTCCACCAGGAGTCCTCTCCTCTTCCAGGTCAATTTCCCCCTTTCTGACCTTTACAGTGAACAACCTCCCCCCCGCCCCCACGAAGGTTGTGCTAACAACTTCAGTCAATCCAGCTCTTCTGGGTACTGGGGGAGGCAACATGGGCAAGCCCAAACAGTGACTGGGGTTAGGAGACCACTGAGAGGTCATTTGGCCCCAATGTTAAAAGAGGATAGAGAGCTTTTGGTAAAAATGTCCTTGAGGTAGAGAGCCAGAAAGCAAGATCAGAACAGAGCCCTCTGAACAAGCCATGCAGATTGCTGGTCCCAGAGTTCCTTTGGCAGTGGCAGGACATAAGGCCAAGGCAGGGGGCTACCACTTGTGTAGTTATGAGTGATACTAAGGAAGGCCCGAATCTGTCACTGGTGCTCTGAGGGGTTGTCCAAGGCACAGCTGGAACTCTTCACGAAAGTCACATCTGCCCGAAACTTCATGCTGGTGGGTGGCTGGCGTCGGAGCAGTGACTCCCCCTGGTCTTGGGGTAGGGGCTCATCATAGATGGTGGAGATGAGCCCCAAGCCAGTTCCACGGGGTTTCTTCAGTTGCCCGAATGCCTGTAGCTTCTCTCCATGGTACCTGCATTGAAAAGGGCTCAGATTGAGAGGGCTGCTCTCAAACTCCAATAAAGCGTTGGGGGAAGATAGAGAAGTAGCTACTATGTGTCTGGTTTGTCCCAAAGACCGAGCCTTTACATTTGGATCTTTGCTTTTCAGTGCCGTTATCTATCCACCGACAGTGCCAACAACCAGAGGTCTCACGCATTGCTTTCATTTTAAATAATACATAGAGTTTAAAACAAACTGTCACCATTCTGTGACTTAGGCACTCCCTAATGGCAATCAAGGCCAAACTCCTCAGACCAGGGGGTATGACTTCCATAGGAGATCAGTGATCCTGTCAAGCCTTAGAACTTGGTCTAAAAAAAAGTGCCAGACCTATCTTTTCCTTCTAATTCTGCTTTGAAGCTCATCCCCTAGGAGTTTCCAATACCCATTCCAAAACCAGAGGGAAGGGGGAAACCAGGGTACAGATGAAAGCCTAGCTTGGGCCCCCAGGAAAGCCCCTTGGCCATACTCACCCCAATCCACGCTTGCATCTAGGGTGCTGGCCGTCACTATCCAGGGCCTCAGGCACCCCTGAACACTGGCTGCCCAGACCCTTGCCTTCAGCCCAGCCCTGCTGCTCCATCACCTTCCGTCCAATGCCCTGTGGAGGGAAGGGAGAAGACTCAAGAGATAGGGCTCTTGGTGGGGGGGTGGGGGAGGTAGTGGCGGTGGTGGCAGGAAGAATGGAGAAAGAGAGGGAAAAGAGAAGGGTCAATGGGCCAGACACAGTGCTTGCCTTGGTGTGGCGCTCAAAGGTGCCCACTTGGCATTTGATCACAGAGCCATCCTCCTGGCCATCACGGAGTCTCCGTTCCAGACGCATTTGGACAGAGTCTCGGGCATCCTTGTCTCCACCATCTGAGGGAGCAGAGCTCAGTCTGTAGAAGGGTCTCGCTCAGCAGAAAGGGCGGGGGGGGGGCGGAGATCAGGTTTCTAGGACCTCCTCACAAGATTTACATATTCATCTTTATGGTATTATTACTTCACTATTCTCTCTCATTAGGTTGGAAGCTCACCAAAAGTAGGAACCCTAGCTTTCCCATCTTACAGATGAGGAAACTGGTGCAGAAAAGTCTTAGAGCCATAAGATGAGAAACAGAATTAGAACTCAGGTCTTCCCTCCTACTCCAGTCTCTCCCCAACCTCTCCCAGATCATTTTTGACTCCAGAATCTAAATTTTTTATTTTTTAAATCTTTTTTGTTGTTTATTTTTAGAGAGAGTGGGGAGGAGCAGAGAGAGGAAGACAGAGAATCTGAAGCAGGCTCTATGCTGACAGCAGCGAGCCCCACGTAGGGCTCAGAACTCACAAACTGCAAGATCACAACCTGAACCAAAGTCGGACGCTTAACCAACTGGGCCACCCAGGTGCCCCTTCAGAATCTAAATTCTTTTTTTTAAATTTTTTAATGTTTTTATTTATTTTTGAGAGAGAGACAGAGAGACAGAGTGAGCAGGGGAGGGTCAGAGAGAGAGGGAGACACAGAATCCGAAGACAGGCTCCAGGCTCTGAGCTAGCTGTCAGTACAGAGCCTGACACGCGGCTCGAACCCAGGAACCATGAGATCATGACCTGAGCCAAAGTCGGAAGCTTAACCAACTGAGCCACCAGGTGCCCCTGGAATCTAAATTCTTAACCAGAGACCGAACACCTCACCCTCCCATTCTACTAGGACTTGCCCACCAGAACCAGAGCCTCCTGAGGGCTCATCCCACATGTCCTTCCTCCACAAAGGAAAAAGGCTCTGCCCATAACCAGCACCTAATGCACACAACTGGAGATGATTTGAGAAAGAACTCTCTCGATGGGCTACCCCAGGGGAACTCGTCCTGTCTCAGCCTCTGCTAAGCAAGCCTCATGGAGTGGCCCTGCAAGGCCAGGGCCCCAGTCCCACCTCCCCATCCTGCGATCGCCGACCCAGTACCTCTGCCGTAGTACACACTCATGTCCATGTCCCAGTCATCGGCTGTCTGTTCATCAAAGTCTGTAGATAAAAAGCATCAGAGAGTAAACTAATGATTCACAGTTCTATTGAGAGTTAAATCTAGACTTAGACACGTTCTAGAACTTGGGGCTTTGTTGTTGTTTGTTTTAGTGTTTATTTATTTTGAGAGAGAGCAAGAATGAGTGCGCATGAGTGGGGTGGAGGGAAAGAGAAAATCCCAAGCAGGCCCGGCACTGACACAGGGCTCGATTCCACGAACTGTGAGATCATGACCTGAGCCAAAATCAAGAATCGGACGCTCAACCGACTGAGCCACTCAGGTGTCCCTAGAACTTGGGGCTTTTGATTGTATTTCAAAATCTCTCCTTGGGGCGCCTGGGTGGCTCAGTCGGTTAAGCTTCCGGCTTCAGCTCGGGTCATGATCTCAAGGTTCATGGATTCGAGCCCCGCGTCGGGCTCTGTGCTGAGAGCTAGCTCAGAGCCTGGAGCCTGCTTCCGACTCTGTGTCTCCCTCTCTCTCTGACCCTCCCCTGTTTGTGCTGTCTCTCTCTGTCTCTCACAAATAAATTAAAAACATTAAGAAAAATCAAATCAAATCAAATCAAATCAAGTCAAATCAAATCTCTCCTCTGGGAGTCATTCAGAATTTGCAGGGCTGGGGAGCATTTTTTCTCCATTCCACTACGCCCCCTACAAAGGATGACTGGTCTCTCATATACAAAGTAAACCTCTTCTCTAGCCCTATATTTGGCCTCACGGCCGGAGAATCCCCATGTGGAGCCGAGAGCCCTGAGTGGACGCAGCAGGGATCACTCCTGCGCTTGCCTGGATGCCAGCATTACCTCCTTCCTCCTCCTGCCAGAACTGGGCATCAGTGTAGAACACCAGGCCGGAGCCGCCCTTCTCCCACTTGAGCTCGATTTCCTCCTCAAAGAGCCGCTCCGTGGTACGTTCCTGCCTGGTCACATCCTCGTGCAGCGCCTCATGCCGCTCCCACTCCTCACCGCGGTCATCGTCCTTGGAGAAGGTGGACAGAGGTGACCTGCACGCCCGCAAGGAGGGCAGCTCAGCGCACAGGAGGTTCCATTCCTCCACATTTCTCTTAGAAGCAGCACATATTTGGCCCTTGAAGCCTTCCCCAACACATCTCTCCATCTCCTGTGTTGCAACATACTTGGTGCCTTTCCCCAGGCCTGACTCTTCTTCTTGTGCTTCTGGCCATGTCGTTCACCCTGCTAGGAATATCCACTCTCCTCTCCCACCACTTTCCCTTCACGTGGTGAATCCTCATCCCTCAAGTTCTACGGCCCATGGGAAGCCCCCACACTGAGGCCACGGCACTCCCGCTGGTCTCCAAGCTCCTCAATTTAGACGTAATTGGCACACACTGTTTAGGCCTTTATATGTTATGTCATAAAGAAAGAAGGGAGAATAACTAATACCTATTGTCTACTGTGTGTCAGGCCCTTCTCATAACTTAGCTCCTTTAATTACCCCAACAGCCCCGTGAGGTTGAGTACCATCATTCCCATTCTACTGATGAGGAAACCTAGGTTCAGAGGAGTAAGGTGATTTGCCCAAGACAGAACACTCAGAGTGGCAGAGCCAGCATTCAGACCCACGTGGCCACACCATACAGCCATTGCAGATGCTGCTCCTCTCTCTTCAGGGAGTATTAAGGCTCTTCCAGGGCAGGAAATGGCTCTTGGAAGGTCTCTGGAGTCCTGTGCTAGCCTATGTGTACAGCTGCTTGCCTAGACTTGCAGAATGGTAGGGTGACTCCTGGCTTGAAATCTTGGGGACTCTGCCTTAGTTAAATCCCAAGAAGCCTCAGGAGGAATCACTGCTGGAGAGCAGGCGCCGGGAAAAGTCTGGAGAGTACCACACCAAGGATGTGGTACAGATGTCAGCAGCTCCATGGTAGCGGTTTGAAGACACAAATGAATTATTTTTTTACCCACGGTATGCACATGCAAAAAAGTTTCCCCCCAAAGCACACCTTTCCTAATTTTATGGATGAATAGCCAGAGTTGGAGAAAGAGGTAGAAGCAATGTCTATCTCATTGCTAAAATTAGAGTGGAGGCTGGTGTTCAAGCCACAGACTCAAAGTCAGAAAACAGCCACATGATGAAAGCACACGGGAGGTTAAACAAGCAGCAAAGGGAGCCAAGTTCACACCCCACATCCGCCTCTAATTCCTTAGATGATTTTCTCTCTTGGTCAGTATGTTTTCATCTATGAAAAGGACCCTCCTTACAATTCTTCTAAGCAGATGCAAAGAAGACCCCTTTGAGAATCTTCTGATAAGAACTCTGGCCCCTCTTCTCAAAGAAAAGTGTATTTGCACATGCAAATGCAGTTTTATATTCAATTGCAGGGAGTTCTAACTCTTTGGAACCCTTCTGAGAACCCCCACCCCCACCCCAGGTTTAGAACTGTCGTGATATACAATTGAAGAGCGGTATTCTATGGATGGCCTAGCCTCTCTAAGCTGCCAGCAAAGACAGGCTAGCTCACTCACCTCATCTGAATGTGACTCTTCTTCCTCCTTTTCCCCTTCCTCCTCCGGCTCTCCACAGGAGCTGGCTGGTATGTCCGCAAGGCAGCTTCCTTGGGGTATCTCCTCGCCTTCCGCTGTGTACACAAGGTCTTCCTGCTCCACAGTCTCTGAGTCCTCATACTTGAAGGGTACATTGCCATAGCGCCGGGAAGAACCTGTCTTGGGGAACTGGAGCTGCAGCTGGGTGATGATCCGAGGGGGTAGGCGGCAGGCCCGGATCAATTCCAAAAAGACCCGCAGAGGAGTCCCCACATTCCCATTGGGCATTAGCACTGGTGGGTTCAGCTCCGGCAGTTGCCTCAGATCAGCCAGCGTAAAGGCTTCATACTCTGCTTTCCGACTCTGCAGCTCCTTGCGGGTTTTGAAAGGAAAGGAGCCCAAACCTTGGAAAGCAGAGGGAAGAATGGCTCTTGAAACCTAGAAGCCTCCAGCAACACTTGGGGCAGAAATTGGTTCACCTCTTTTAGCCTAATGCTGTTCCTCCCTTTCATACTTTTCCAGTGTCGCCTCCTCCATTCCCTGACCAGAACCACCTAAAAATTTCATGCCATTTCTCATCACCTCAGCTGAGCACACAAGTTTCTTTTAGATCTGGTTCCTGTTGACTTTTTGATTCTCAACTGCCACCAACCCCCACTCCCTGCACATCCTCAAACCGTGTGCTTCAACCATATCAAACAATTTAACACGCTCCGAAAGTTCCATGGGCTTTCACATCTCCGGGTCTCTGCAAATGACATTTACTTTGAACACCGTTCCTTCCTACAAACTCCTGTTTGTCTTTCAGGTCCAGATGAAAAGCCACATTTCCTGATCCCTCTAGAAGATCAGTTTGTTCCCCCTCTGTCATCTCATAACACTTGCTGATAAAGAGCATCGGCTCTGGGGAAATATGCCTGGGTTGTACTGTGACTCTCCCACTTCCTCGCTCTGTAACCTTGGGCAAGTAACACACCTTCTGTATCTCTCCGTATCCTCACCTGTAAAATGGGTTACAATAGCTCCTACCTTATAGGATTGTTGTGAGGAGTTAATAAGAAAATGAAAGACATAGAACAGGTCTAGTAAATGCACAGAAGTGCTCAGCAAATGTTAACAATTAGAATGCCATCTCTGTGCCAGTTGTTTTTTTTTACTTTTCCTCTCTGAATCCTGAGCACAGACTATGTCTGTTTTCTGCACAGCAAGGGGAGTCACACTGGCTGAGCATATAAGCTAGATTTGTCAAACTAATGAATTGGAGGACTCTGCACTGTTTTCTGCTCCCCGTCAAAGTGACTTCTCTTGAAAATGGGAACTGTCCATAGAAAAGAGACTGTCTTTTCATTTGCATCTTGCCAAGAGAGGGCTGGGAAGGAAGCAACAAAGAATGTAAAAGGACAAGTGCAATTAATAAGTGTCAGTGCAATATCAACCTCTCAGATAGAAAAGGGGGGGCGGGTATCAGAAGAAATGTAATTAAGTTGGAAAATGAAGGATCATCCAATAGGCCTCTTTCCATACACACCGCCTCTCCCAACCCGACACTCAGTCCTAGTCAAATTAACATGGAACTGAGGCTTGAAACTGTCCGGAAATGACCTAAACTCTTTAAGAGCTTGATAATCAGAGACCTGACTTATCCCCACCACCCATCACGAAAGGTGTCTCTGTTCCAGGGCTGGTGGGCTTAGTCTATTATCTTCCCCACTGGTACCTGATGCCTCAGTAGGTAGTCGAAGTCTGCGGATGAAACAACGACCCGACAACCAAGTCCCCTGAGAATCCACCCACCGGCGGCCCGAGTACATGCGAAGAAGCTGCTGGGCTTGAGCTGTCCCCCGTACCGAAATGACGCAGCAGCAGGTGCGCGTCCTGGCGGGAGCAGAGTCCGGGGTGGAAAGAGTACGGGCATCTGTGACTGAAGTCTGGGCAAGAACTTGGTCGGTAGGAGTTAGGGCAGAGTCGGTAGAAGCCTGGGAAGGAGCCCGCTCAGGCCGATGCCGGTAGTGGAAACACAGGAAACCGCAGCCGCGCTGTTCTCGGAACTGGCTAAAGTAGTTCCGGAGCTGGGCAGAGCGCAAACTAGAGGGAATGCCGCTCACTATTAAGTAGACTGTGGCCTCCTCCTCTGCCTCGCTGGGCACCGCCATCTTGGGCGCTCACGTGATCGGCTGGATCCAACTCTCGCGAGACTATCGCGGAACCGAGGCCTTCGTGGTGCGTGGATGTGTGAACCACACCTCGTGTGCGTGTGATTGGTCCACCGGTTGGTGGTTGAGGGCTTGAGGAAGCGCGGGTTTTCTGGTCGGTTTCCCTCACAGAGAACCCAGCGATGATGAAAACACTCATTTGGGAAATGTGTTTACAGATCTCTTTCGTAAGGCTCCAATGATGATAAAATTAGAAGCCTGAGAGAGGGGCAGCTTTTAAGATTTTTTAGTTGTGGGGATTTCCCACACCTAATCTCAGCTTTCTCACTATAGAGACTTTGTAGTGGTTCATCCACTTATTCTTTCCAAGCATATTCATGCACTCCCACACATCTCTAAGAAAGAGATAGTCCAACTGAAAAGTGAAGACACGTCACAGAAAAGAAACACATCCAATTAACATTGAAAATGACTCGATCTCAATAATCAAGGAAATCAAGTGAGACCCACTTAACATCCATCCACCAGACTGGCAAAAAATTTTAAATCCTGGCGTTGGTGATAGTGTAGAATAACTGGATCTCCCATCCACTGCTGTGGAGTGTAAACTAGTACAACCACTTTGGAAAGTATTCTGACATTACCCAGTAGAAGTGAAGCTACCCATATTCCACTTCTCTGTATATACTTAAAAGAAATTCGTGTGTGTATTTCTGTATTGACAATGTTGAGCTTCACTCAGCCCTGTGATCCTGGAAAACAGTGAAAGTTAAGAAACCCGATTTCACCCTTTTTGTGTTCTAGAACACAACTTGCTGCAAAGAAACACGCCTCCTTATATGACAGCTAAATCTCATGGGTGCTCCCTTGTTTACGTATGTATGTCAAGGTTAGTCACAGACTCCAAATTCCAATTCGTTGCCTTGTAAACGCTTAGATGAACTGCTTGTCCCCACTGATCAATCAGAACAAAATGCTTGTTAACCTTCCCCTAAGTCCCTGAACTTTGCCTCCCCCACCCACCCACCAAGTTTGAGCCAGCACACAACCCCTCCTGAGAATAAGCTGGCTTCAGGGGAAACCATCTTCTGATCTACTGTCTCATCATGCCACTCCTGGTCACCCCACTTCCTCACACCTAGTTCTTTCTAGCCCTGTTTACTCCTCCCCTATGAATGATAGACTCCTCTGGCCTCAACCTTGAAGGCACATGTAGACCTTACGGTCCTATTACAATATGTTTCTCCTCCCTTGCAATAGTTCCTTTCCTCTCTTGCAATAATCATTCAAAAAGAAGTCTCTCCTTAGTGAGTCCAGATTTGTTTTTTATGTGACAATGTATATGAATATTCATAGATGCAATGTTTGTAAGAGCAAAAAGTTGGCATTTAGTGCAATTTTTAATTAAAAAAATTTTAAATGTTTTTTATTTATTTTTGAGAGACAGAGAGAGACAGTGCGAGCAGGGGAGGGTCAGAGAGAGAGGGAGAAACAGAATCTGAAGCAGGCTCCAGGCTCTGAGCTGTCAGCACAGAGCCCGACGTGGGGCTCAAGCCCACGAACCGTGAGATCATGACCTGAGCTGAAGCCGGACGCTTAACTGACTGAGCCACCCAGGCACCTCAGTACAATTTTTTAAAAGACTTTTTTTTTAAATTTTTTAATGTTTTTTATTTATTTTTGATACAGAGAGAGAGGCAGAGCATGAGAGGGGAAGGGGCAGAGAGAGAAGGAGACACAGAACCGGAAGCAGGCTCCAGGCTCTGAGCTGTCAGCACGGAGCCCGACGCGGGGCTCGAACCCACGAACGTGAGATCTGACCTGAGCCGAAGTCGGAGGCTTAACCGACTGAGCCACCCAGGCACCCCTCAGTACAATTTTTAAAAAGTTATTTATTTTGACAGAGAGACAGAGCGCATGAGTGGGGGAGGGGCAGAGAGGATCCCAAGCAGACTCTGCCCTGCAGGTGCACAGCCCAAACCATGAGCTGTGAGATAGTGACCTGAGCCGAGGTCGAGTCAGATGCCTTACAGATTGAGCCACCTATGCACACCAGGCACTTCGTGCTTTTCCGCAGGTATATGATGTTGAGGGAAAAGTGAGCAAGTCAGAAAATAGAATTCTCTATATTTGGTTCAAAAATACAAACTAAAAAATCCTTTTTAGTGATACATAAATAAATATGACTTAAAATCATAAAGAAAAGTAAGGAAATGATTAACCCCATATGCAGGTTAATTCTTACCTTAAGGGAGGACGTGACTTCAAAATTTATGGGACATGATGAGGGTTCATTGTACTTTTTCTTTACACTTAACATATATTTAAACATTTTTTAATGTTTATTTATGAGAGAAAGAGAGAGAGAGCACGCATCTGAGTATGAGCAGAGAAGGGGCAGAGAGAGAGAGTGAGACACAGAATCCGAAGCTGGCTCCAGGCTCTGTGCTGACAGCTGGACGTGGGGCTCGAATCCACAAACCACAAGATCATGACCTGAGCTGAAGTCAAACGCTTAACCAACTGAGCCACCCAGATGCCCCTACAGTTAACGTATATTTTATAAGTGCTATTTTGTTTTACTCAATTTTAGGAAACCATCTTAACAGGGAAAACAATTCATTTCAAAAAACAACAAAGCAAGCATTTACCTTGTGTTGATCAGCAATATACACCTATTTGAGGGGGAAATAGTTCTAATGAGAGGTTTGGTAATTGTGAATAGGATCATTATCTATACCTGGATTTTAAAATCTGCTGATGGAAGTGTAACTTGGTACAACCACTTTGGAAAACTTGGCAAGATCTACTTAAGTTGAGCACACATTCCATGAGTTGGTAATTGCGATTCTTGTTATATAACAACAGATCTGCAAACATCTGGGCACCAAAAGATGTGTGCAGGCATAGTCTCAGAAATATTGTTTGAGGGGCGCCTGGGTGGCTCAGTCGGTTAAAGCTTCTGACTTTGGCTCAGGTCATGATCTCACGGTTTGTGGGTTTGAGCCCCAAGTTGGGCTCTGTGCTGATGGCTCAGAGCCTGGAGCCTGATTTAGATTCTGTGTCCCGTGCCGCCCGCCCCCCAACTTGCACTCTGTCTCTCTCTGTCTCAAAAATAAACAAAACATAAAATTTTTGAGACAGAGAGAGACAGAGCATGAGAGGGGGAGGGGCAGAGAGAGGGAGACACAGAATCTGAAGCAGGCTCCAGGCTCTGAGCTAGATGTTCGACATGGGGCTCGAACCCATGAATGTGAGATCTGACCTGAGCCGAAGTCGGAGGCTTAACCAACTGAGCCACCCAGGCGCCCCCAGAAGAAATATTATTTGATGAACCAAAGTCCCATCAGCAGTATCTTGGATAAATGAATTGCAGCATAATGGGAAACTTTACAATAATGAATATGAATGGGTCAGAATGACTCTCAGACATAATATTAAGTGAAAGACAAACAAATGAGTACGTGCTCTATGATTCCATTTATATAAAGTTTAAGACACACAGTCTCACTTATGATGCTGGAAATCAGGGATAGTGATGCCATTTAAGGAGGAAGGGGAGCATAGTGATGGAGACGGTTTCTGGGGTGTTGCTAAAGCTCTGTTTCTTGTGCTGGGTGGTGCTTACATCAAACTGTACATGTGTGATTTGTGTATTTTTCTGTATATTATACAGAAAAGGTTGAATCAACCCCATATTTTGAAAAATCTGAAAATAGAAAATTAAGTGCTTTACAGGTAACAAGATGTGTGCTCTAGAAAAGCTGTTAGGTGACCCAAGAAGTTATGCACTTGTTCCACATCATTGTTCTTGTGAGCTTAAACTTCCAGAACTCAGTATGTAGTAGACTCAATAAATCCCCATTGATTGAATGGATATCCCTGGCGCTAACACGGGCATGTGCCATTGGGTGTGACTGGGGACTGTCTCCGGGGAAAGTGCGGCTGCTTCCCTGGGGGAACACACAAGCCAGATTTCTCATCAAAAACTTAAACCCAAGGGTAACCAAGACTACATTTTCCCTCTCATTCCACCTTGTACTGTGGTGGTCCAGGTACTGTTATTTATTCTCCAGTTGGTCATCTCTAGCCTTAAAAAAAAAAAAAGATTTTATTTTAAGTAATCTCTATACCCAACATGGTGCTCAAACTCACAGCCCCGGGATCAAGAGTTGCATGCCCTACCGATTGAGCCAGCCAGGTGCCCCAGATAATCCCTGGCTTTTAAAGACACAAGACAAAAATTTAAAAGAAAAGCGGGGGCGCCTGGGTGGCTCAGTTGGTTGAGCATCTGACTTCAGCTCAGGTCATAATCTCACGGTCTGTGGGTTCGAGCCCCACATCGAGCTCTGTGCTGACAGCTCAAAGCCTGGAGCCTGCTTATGATTCTGTGTCTCCCTCTCTCTCTCTCTGCTCCTCCCTTTCTTGTGCTCTGTGTCTCTCTGCTTCTCAAAAATAAACAAACATTTAAAAAATTAAAAAAAATAAAGACACGAGATAGCCTGGTGCTTAAGAGCACAGAGCCTAAGTTCAGACCATGTGAGTTTAAATCCTGACTGTACTTATTAACTGTGTAACTTTGAGCAAGTCACTTAACCTCTTTGTGCCTCAGTTTCCTCATTTATAAAATAGAGAAAATGATGATATTTTCCTCACAGTTACTGTGAGAATTGAACAATGGAATCCATGTGACATGTTGAGAGCATTGCTCTCAGTAAGTGTTAGTTGGTTATTATTTAGTAGCCACCCAGAATGGCTCTAAAGGATCCAGGAATGAATGATCACCTTTGTTAATCCTGATTCTCCTGAGATTTTAGCCTTGTCTCCATCAGTTTCCCTGGGATTGCCTTCCTCTGCTGCCTTGTTCTGTGACATGGTCCCTGTCCACCTTTCCAGGCCCATCTTGCTGCCCTGGGCCTAAGTTGCCCCAGACCATCTGCAGTTAGCAGAACACCCTTGCTGTCTGTCACCTCCGTGTTTTTGCACCCATCACTCCCTCTATCTGCAATGTCCATCCCTTGGCTACCTGGCAAACCCCTACTCATTCTCTTTAGCTTAGAGCAGTGACCACGTGGCTGAAGCGTTCTTTCCAGGCAGATTTACTCACCCCCT
Source organism: Suricata suricatta (assembly GCF_006229205.1). Classification (NCBI taxonomy): domain Eukaryota; kingdom Metazoa; phylum Chordata; class Mammalia; order Carnivora; family Herpestidae; genus Suricata; species Suricata suricatta. The sequence goes on along the minus strand of NC_043707.1, from coordinate 122,194,037 downwards.
CTTCTGAGCTCTCCTGCTGCCCATTGAACATACCTCTGTCATGGTTCAGATTACTCTGTGTTACAATTACTTATGTGCCTCGCTCTGCCACAGACAGGATGTTCAGTGAAGGCAGGGACTGTATCTTGTGTACTTTGTGTCCCTTAGCATCTCGCACAAGGTCCAGTACAAGTGGTCATCAAGAGAGATGTTGAATGAGGGCATGGATGGATGGATGGATAATGTGTTTTGGCTTTTTGCTGGTACTATAGGTTCTAGGATTCCCAAATGCAGGGCGTGTTAGCACGAGACAGCACACATTAGCTCAGGGCCTGACTGCTAAATAAGCAGTTAACTAGGCTAATGAAGGTAGAGATAATGGTGATGAAAAAATGATACCAAGGCTGACCTAGAGCCTGATTCCTAGTGAGTCATCCCCGGCTGGGCCTGAGGACAGGGATCATGGCTGAGAGGGTAGATGGTCAGTAAACAGTGGCTGTGCTGGCTCCAGACAGCCTGATCTTGGCCATGACTCATGCCAGCCTGTGCTGGTGGCAAGAGCCTGGCCTCCACAGTCACACAGGCCTGAGTTCAAATCTCAGCACAGATAGTGATCAGTCATTGAGGAAGTTGCATACCTTCTCTGAGCCTGTTTCTTCCCCTCCTCTCTCTGTTTATGAGACACAGTTCCAACTTCCAAGCTGCTAGTGGAGCACTGACCCCCACCTTTGGAAAACCTGCTGTCTCATGGAGAAAGCATTATTGTTCATATTACACTGTATTATAATTCTCTCTCTAGTCTTGCTAGATTTGTCTTTATCTTCCTTGCAGAAGGTTTGGATAGGGTACAGGGAGCGACACAAGAGATACAGATGAGAAACAGACAGAAGGGTAGCTCCACAACCATGAGGAGGGGTAGGGAAGAAGTTTGCAAAAGAGGAAGACAGGGCTAATCAGGGAAACTCTTTGGATGATGGAGACATTAGGTAAATTGAGGGAAAAGGCTGGGGCGGGTAGTGGAGAGGAGTACTTTCTAATGGCTGTTCGAGGTTGGAGGAGGGAAGGGCAGAAAGATTCAGTCTGCAGCTTCAGAGAGGTGCTACAGGAAACTGCCAGAGGCAGTCAGTGAAGGAACATAAAAGAAAAAATGACTTGAAATCCCGGACTCCTCTGAATTTGGCTCCTATGGGGAGGCCTGACAACTCTTAGAAGAGTTGCCTCATGCGTTTGCAAGCTGAAATGGGTGGCTATGTCAAAGTGCTGGGAAGAGCAGGGGTGGGGTGGGGAGGGGAGGAGGGTGGAGCTGAGGTCTGAGTTGAAGTGTTCTGGTGGGAGGTTAGGGTGCAGAGCAATGCAGGCCCTGTTCTGTGCTCTAAAGGATTCTTCTAATTGGAAATTTAATTACATCCTGGCTTGGGGGAGCTGATGAGCATGGACTGGCCTGTCTGAGAGGAGGGTAGATATTGGGGGTTCACCATGGAGAAAGGGGGTGATTGGTTAGTTGAGGCCCCAAATGCCAGGCAGAGCAGTTTGGCCTAGATTAGCAGGCTCTGCATAGACCCTGAAGATGTGCAGACACAGGTCTGCTTACTTCGGGGGCCACTTTTCTCTTTCCTGTGACATACAAGCCGTGGAGAACATTTCCCAGTGGGAGGGTGTCACCATAGTGTGTGCTCCACCCTTGGGTATAGGGATATATGTGTGACCGTCTGGCTCAGGTGCATGTCTCTATGGTCACGTGTTTTGGTCCCTACTGTACATCACTGAGTGAGTGTACCTTGGCTGTGCATTTCCATGCTGTGTGTGAGTGGATGGTGGTTCTGTTTTATGGGTGTGCGTAGGTGTGTCTGACTTGTATGTCTTTGTGTGTGTGTGTGTGTGTGTGTGTGTGTGTGTGTGTGTGAGAGAGAGGGAGAGAGAGAGAGAGAGAGAGAGAGAGAGAGAGAGAGAAAGAGTTGTAGATCTGAGTTGTGTGTGTCTTTGTTGTGGGATGTGAGCTGTGTGTTTCTGTCACTCTAGGTGTCTGAGCGGCGAGTCGGTGATTGAGTAAGGGACGGGGTGCCCTTGCTGTGGCACTGGATGCCCATAATGGGTGTATGGCTAGTTCAGCTGTGGTCTCTATCCAGGGGACCTTCAGGAGAGGCCTGATTGACAGCTCTTCGACTGTTGTCCCTGAGTGAATGACCTCTGGGTGAGCAATAATTAACTTGGCCCCATGAAGAGAATCCAAACTGGTGGTGAAGGGGGTAGGACCAGTAGGGACAGGCCTTATTGCTAAAGAAGGAGGGAGGCCTGAAAAGGGGTCCTATAGGCACGTGTGTTGTTATCATTCCCTCCTGCCTGCAGGTCAGTCACCCTAACCTGGGTGATATTCACAATATTTCACAAACAGTAAGGGCCAGACATTGACCAATCAGAACAGACACAAGCCATGCACTGAATGGAGCAGTCAGAAAGGCCACGGCTCTGCCAAGGTTTGCCCCTCTAGTTGTGACTGATGAGAATGGATTCCAGGAGAAGGGCTGGGACAGAGGGGCCATGGAAGGGAACTCGGGGGGACTCGGGGCAGTAGCTGTGAACTAACTGCCATGGAGGTGTCTCAGACTTGAACAACTGGTGTGGTAACTAAACCTCAGCCAGCCCTGGCCTCCAAGCAGCTACACCCGGTCAGGCCCAGGTCCCCTTGCCCCTCCCATTGGGACAGCAATGGACTATCCTCTTCTGTCATCTGTTGGGATGGGGGAAGTGAATGATCTCAAACTGCAGGAATTCCAGTGACCTTGTCTGTTTCAGTTTAGGAATGGACTGCTTCATATTCCTCACTGGCTGTGATCTGACGCTCGTTGAGGTGAGAGGGAGCCTGTAGGGGTCAGAGGCCAAGGGAGGGGTCAGTGGGGAGGTTGGGGATAGGGAGAGACACCCCAATCCCCAAAGATAAAGGCAAGGAAGCAAGGGGGTCCTGAACTGATCCCATCCCATGGATTCAGACCTATGTAAAATAAATCCCATCCCCCCAAAATGAAATAATCATTCCACACTGAAAAATTAATATCCCAGTTCCCTGTTGCCTGGCTCCAGCACTCCTTATGGGTTCTTCCTCTTGGACTCCTTCTGATAGGGGTAGGGTAGACTATGGAGGTAGGACAGTCCCTTCCACATGTACACATTACAATATCAGGCTCCAAGGGTGTCACACCCTTTATTACAAAAACCAATAACTTAAGTCAGTTCTGTACAAAGTCAGTAGGACTCTTGGCCCAATGGGCAATCTTAGCTTCCATCCCCATCTCGGGAGGGGACAGGAATCTTGGCCCAGAAGCTCTAGGAATCACTAAGGGATGGCCAGAGAGCTGGAGCACCATGTCAAACCAATAAAGTCCAAGGGGACAGGTGTGGTAAGTGAGGAGCCCCAAAGCCCATCTTGTTGGGCAAGGACCAGCTCACTCCAGAAGGGCCGCCTATAGAGACGTGCCCCCCTCTGGGGGCATTAGGTCACCCCTGGGAACAGCTGGGCCAAATCAGTGCTGCCAGCCTCTGCCCAACCTACACTTGATCTCTTCCTGGGCTGGAGCAGGTTGGCTCAGGAAAAGCATGTCCTCGAGGAGGCCAGCGATGTCAGTGTCTCCAACAATAGGGCGAAAGAAGAGGTCCCCAAGCAGGCTGGGTGGAATGGACTTGAGGGTGGAGGCTGTGAGGAGGACACGAGCCAAGCGGCCCTGGCCTGCTGGGCACCAGGGCTCCAGGGCCTCACACAGCGCATGATGAGCCTCTTGCTGCAGGTGTCCAATGTGGGAGGAGGCATGGAGGCCTGGCACGCCTGTGGGCAGAGAAGGTGAAGAGGGCTGGTGAGTACCCCACTCCCAGGCGGCAGCACCAGCCCAAGACCTGAGGTCGCTGGGTTGGCCTTTGAGGTCCCATTATTACCTCCCCCATGTATTTATTTATCATTTTATTTATCCATCCATTTATGGAACAGCCCAGAAGTGAGTAAGAGCCAGGCTGCCTGGGTTTGATCCCCGCACTGACACTTATTAGCTGCATGGCCTTGGAAAAGTTAATGTCTGTGCCTCAGTTTCCTCGTCTGTAAAATGGAGATAATAGTCCCTATCTCCTAGGTGTGTTATGAATTTTATATCAGCTAGTATATGCAAAGCCCTTATAATTGGGCCTGACATATGGTAAATGTAATATGAATAGTCATTACTATCACTATAATTAGTTACTATAATTTATATATCCCATGAGGGCTTTTTGGTGAGGAATTCTCATCTCACATTTTCATTCGTCTATGTGGGGTCTTTCTGAACCCACCGAGTTTTCTGTGATGGAAGCCCAGCTGTGTCTGCCCATCCTCCCATCCCCAACTCTCACTTTCCCTGAGGGTCAGGACAGTTACTTAGATAGAGTGGCAAGGGCTAGTCTTCGGAATGAAGAAGCCTAAGTTCCCACTCCTGCTTTGCCCCTACCTGGCTGCGTGACCTTCAGCAAATCACTTAACCTCTCTGAGCCTCTTTTGTGGGTGACTTTTTGGTGATAATGAGGACCCAATGTGAAGCCCTCAGCAGATGTCTTCCCTGGCTGGGCCCCCAGGGTGTCTAGAAGCTCACCAGGATTGAAGAGGATGGTCTCTTTCAGGTAGGCATATTCCTTGGCGCCCAGCTCCAGGCTCCAGAAGGACTCCAGGCAGCACTGAAGCCACTGAACCGCAGCCAGCGAGGGCTGGGGTGGCTCTGGCAGCCAGCCGCTGCCTGTGCTGCCGCTGGGCTCCTCCAGCAGGATCTTCTTGAGTATGCTGGGGACTGGTGCCTCGGCCACCTCGAAAGTCACAGTGTCTTGGGCCAACCCCAGCAGGAAGAGGGGGCCCCAGGAGCCCCGCAACAGCCGCTGCTGGTCTTGGGGAGGCAGCTGGTAGAAGGACGGCAGGTTCCTGAGGAAGACCACTGTCCTGGCCAGAACATCCAAGGCCTCCCGGCAGGTGCGATGGGGAGCACACAGCCGGACTGGCCGGTGCTGCCTGCATAGGCAGTGACTACGCTCTGGGGGCACGGAGGGCCTGGCCCGGAGGCTGGGGCTCAGAAGGGCGTACAGAATGACTGGACGGCCTGCAGCACCCCGACATGGGCAGGTCCCTGGTTGGCTTGAGCTCATGGTTGAGGATCTGCTCCTCCTTCCTCCCGGCTCTCCCGCCCTCTGCTCTGCGCTGTGGGTGCTATTTATATCCCCAGCGGGAGGGAGGGGGGAGCAACCTTGACTCCAGAAGTCATGTTCATTGAAAAAAAAAGAAACACACACTGACCCTGCAGGATTGGTGGGGAAGTGGTGGGGGAGGGGGCTTTGGGAGCTCCACGTGGCCCTGATATCACTTTAGTCAATGAAGCAGCTATGCAGGGCACAGGCCTGCCTGCTCGCTGGCCCGGCTGCCCCTTATCGGATGACTCAAGTGGATAAACAGGGTCATTCACCCAGGCTGTACCAGGGCACCAAGGCCTCAGGTGCACAATCAGCAGGTGGCCATGGCAGGTTTCCCTATTGGTGCCTGCAGGACTCTCACTAAGCTAGGAAGCCAACCCCAGAGCTGGACAAGCCTTGAATGCAAGGCCCAACCTGGAAGTGTCTTATCACTGACTTGTTTGCCTAACCTTGGGGCTCTGCTCCTGTTGTTGGTAAGGAACAGGCTGCAGGGAAGGGAGCCAGGACCCTGGGGGGCTGGGAGGACTTTGCCCACTGTGCAGGCTAGGCAGGCTCTCTCCTCTGACTCCAGTTCTAGGGAGCCCCACAGAAAATAAGGTCCCGAAGAACTCTCTCTCCTTAGCCTGGATTCCTAAAGCTCCTGAAAGGCTGTGTCTGCTGAGAAGCCCTCACAGAACGATACTGAATGATGGCTCCTACTTATTGAGCACGTACTGTGTGCCAGGCACTTTCCAGTCTAATACTAGAACTTCCCTATGAGACAAGGTTCTAACTTTTTGAAAACTCAAAGAGGGGAAGTGACTTGCTCAAGGTCACACCATCAAGAAGAGACAGAGCTCAGATCTGTCTGACTCCAAAGTCCTTGCCTGTTCCCCTGGATCTGTCAGCCCCTTTGTTCAGCCAGAGCTGTGCAGCCTGGTTTTCAGAGCTGGCAGCCACCCAGGCCCCCACCTTGCAGCTACCTGGTCCACAGATATTGCCTACTTAGGAGCCGGGCAGAATCATTGCTCTGCCGCCAGCCACATGGCAACTCTGCCCTGGGCATCTGTCTCAGGAGGTGGAGCATGGGGTAGAAAAGAGAGGGTGGGAAGGTCCTCGGCTGTGTCCTGTCCATGAACCTTGGCAAGCCCAGCTTGGCAAGCCTTCTGCTAGCACACCACGGGGCAGCCATCACCGCTCCTGGCACTTGCTCCTGGCTCTCTCATTTTCCAGTTGTGTGACCTTGGGCTGATCCCCAAATCTCTGTGGGCCTAAGGAGCTTCATCTGGGAGAACAACAAAGTCCTGGATATGAAATTCTAAGCAGTTTGACTTTCAGTAGGAGGACTTTGCCCCTCCCTTTCCTCTGCCTAGGGAACTAAGCCCCAGCAGACAAACAGGGCACATCTTTCATTTGATTGTAAGTCATCTTAATCCTTACATTTGTAAAGTTCCTTTCACATCCTTTTATCTCACTGACTCCTCTTCAGCATCCCCTCAAAGGAGACTGGAGTCAGATGGCTTGGGTTCAAATCCTGCTTCATTACTTAGCGACATTGGGCAAGTTACTTGATATTGTTGTGCCTCAGTTTCTTCATCTTTAAAGGATATAAGAAAGGCCAATAGTAGATATTGGTTTCATGGGCCCCGAAGCATCTACAATTTGGAAGGCTCTCTTTAGGAATAGAAAATCAGGTATCAAAGTGAATATTTAAAATGAGAAAACATGGGGGTGCCTGGCAGGCTCAGTCAGTAGAGCATGCAGCTTTTGATCCTGGGATTTTAAGTTTGAGCCCCATTTTGGGTGTAGAGATTAGTTAAAAATGTAAAAAAATTCATCATTTTTTAATGCTTATTTCTTTTTAAGAGAAAGAGTGTGAGTGGGGGAGGAGCAGGGGAGGGGGGTGTCAGAGGATCCAAAGTAGGCTCTGCACTGATAGCAGTGAGCCTGATGCAGGGCTTGAACTCATGAATTGTGAGATCGTGACCTGACCAAAGTCAGATACTCAACCAAATGAGCAACCTAGGTGCCCCCCAAATTAAAAAAAAAAACACTAATAAAATAAAATGAGAAAACTAATCACTGCCAATTACAAACTAAAATAACCTGGCAGAAAATCATGAATGTCACAAACCCAGGAGAATAACACAACCTTGATTAATTGCCTGACGATATTTGCCTATGTGTTTTAGCTGCACATTCTTTGCTGGCCTCTTCCCATGATATTTACTTTGAAACCATCACAAACACAGAAAGGTTGCAAGTACGGTACTGGGAACTCTTTTTGTAACTTGAACCATTTGAGAGTAAATTGCTAACCCAATGCCCAAAACTCTCAAATATTTGAGTGTGTAATTCTTACCTTCAAGGACATTTCTATACAAGCACAATTATAACCAGCAAAGTCAGGAAATTTACATGGAACATCTCCCATCTAATCTCAGACTTCACTAAAGTTTCAGCAAATGCTCTAGTGAAACTGTTCCGACGACAGGGCTCTGTCCACAATCTCATGCTGCCTTTCTTTGTCACGTCTCTTTAGTCTTTGTCGGACAGGAAAAGTCCCTCATTCTTTCCTTGCCTTTCACGACCTTAACATGTCTGAAGAGTTGTAGTTACTTTGTAGCAAGGCTCTCAATCTTAGGTTTGTCTAAGTGAGGCGTTCTTAATACATTCTATCAGATAGCACACATTTCCATTTGTCCTGTGGTTCTCGTTGGTCACCTGATTAAGGTAATGTCTGCCAGGCTTCTCCACTATACTTACTCTCTTCTGCTTTGTAATGAATCCATAGTTTGTGAAGAGGTGTTTTTTTTTTTTAATTTTTTACATTTATTTATTTTTGAGAGACAGAGAAAGACAAAGCATGAACAGGGGAGGGGCAGGGAGCGAAAGAGACACAGGATCTGAAGCAGGCTCCAGGCTCTGAGCTAGCTGTCAGCACAGAGCCTGATGTGGGGTTTGAACCCACAAACTGTGAGATCATGACCTGAACCGAAGTTGGACACTCAACCGACTGAGCCACCCAGGTGCCCCAGGAGGTGTTTTGAAAATGTAGATATATACCTTCTCATAGTTTGAATGTATGTATGTGTGTATTTAGTTATGAATTCATGCCCTCCTATTTTGTTTAGTGGCTTGTAATCTGTTACCATTGTTATTTATTTTAATGCTCAGATTGTCACAGATTTGGCCCATGGGAGTTCTTTCAAGCTGGAGTCTGTCCTTTTCACATGCCGCATCATTCTTTGAATGTTCTTTGTTTTCCAGTCTAAGCGGATACCTCTTTTCAAGCCCCTGCAATCAACCAGTACTCCAAGAAGTTCTGATTCAATCTTTTAACGGAGAGTAGTATTTAAAAACCATTATCTGGGTGCTGTGACAGTAATTAGAATCCTAGATCTGCTCACTGTTCTAGGGTATCACTGCTCCCAAGCCCTTCCAGAACTAAGGAAGGAGAGTACACACACACACACACACACACACACACACACACACACACACACAGTTATGTTTATTTCTATATCTATTTATACATACTATAAAACATGGGTTCAGTCTATTACCTGCAATTCGAATCTACTCTAACAGGGTTCATTCTTGTTCTCCCCTTTTTGTATTCATACCTCCCTTTTCCAATGCTGAGAAATCTGACTTCCATCATTCTGAATTTATTTACTTGTTGGATCTATTTGTGATCAGTCTCCGATCTTTGCCACCACCTCATTCCCTATGAAATGCCCTCCTTACCCCACTTGGGCTCTGATACCTTGCCCCCTCCCATTCAGGGACATTTTCTTCACCTTGATGGACCCCATGCCATATGGACACCTTCCTAACCCTGCTGAGGCTCTGACTTTTGCTCTGGGCCACTGTGGCTCTCTCCCCCTTATTTCTTCAGGGGAACCTGGGTGGCTCATTTGGTTGAATGTCAGACTTCAGCTCAGTTGACGATCTCACTCATGAGTTCAAGCCCGACATGGGGTTTGGTGCTGTCAGCACAGAACCTGCTTTGGATCCTCTGTCTCCCTCTCTCTCTCTGCCCCTCCCTTGCTCATGTTCTCTCTCTCAAAAATAATAAACATTAAAAAATTTTTTTAATTTCAAGTAAATTTCTTCAGTGAAAATGGAGAGGTGATTCTGTCTTTCCTCTTGAATAGTTGATCAAAAACATGTTCTGTTCTCTTTTTCTTTAGTAATAAAAACATGTCTTATTCTTGATAGCCAGGATACGTAAACAGGCCACTTCACATAGAGATGTTTATACTTGCGGTAGTGCTTATAGGTTTGTAGTAGGAATTTTGATAAATTCTACTTTGTGTCAGGACTATCAAAAAAGAAAGATATGCATGGGGTATTTATAGTTGCATATACTGCATATTCTTCATAGGAGAGAACTTCCTTTCTTTAAAATAACATTTATGTATTTCTGAGAGACAGAGACAGAGCAAAAGAGGGGGAGGGGCAGAGAGAGAATGAGATACAGAGTCCAAAGCAGGCTCCAGGCTCCAAGCTGTCAGCATAGAGCCTCATGCTGGGCTCAAACCCACAAACCATGAAATCATGACCTGAGCTGAAATCAGATGCTTAACTGACTGAGCCACCCAGGCATCCCAAGAATGCCCCCTTTTTTTTTTTTTTTTAAGAATGCCCTTTTTGAGTTGGTGTCATTATGAAATGACAGACAATTTAATGATGATTGAAAGAATTTTGCACAGAATTGCTTCTTGTCTTTGCATATCCTTTCTCCTCCACCATCCAGGTACTTTCAGGTGTTTTAGGAATCACTCATATTGGGAAGTGGGATAGAATGGGAAAAAATGGTGGTCTTGAGCAATTAGAATTTAAAATTTTTATTTTTTGCAAATTAGGAAGAATATATGTACATATATATATACATATATATATTAAAGTTTTGATTTATTTTGAGAGAGAGTGCACGGGGGGGGGGGGGACGGAGAGAGAGGGACACAGAATCCCAAGCAGGCTCCACACTGTTAGCTCAGAGTCCACTGCAGGGCTCAAACTTGAACACAAAGAAGACATTGCCAGGCCTCTTCCCAAGGCATTGGATGTGCAACCCTGAGGTTCAAGTTTCATTAGCTTCACAGAAAATTTGCCTCTAATAATGCCTTTCCTAGGTGTTTGTCAGGACACAAAGCCTGGCACACAGCAAGAGTTCAGTAAAGGAAGGGCAGTAGTCATTATTAGTGTTGTTGCTTTCACCCTCATTTTCTTTCTTTTAATTTTTTTGTAATGCTCATTTATTTTTGAGAGACAATGAGACAAAGAGAGAGAGCTTTGAGCACAAGTGGGGGAGGGGCAGAGAGCAAGGGAGACACAGAATCTGAAGCAGGCTCCAGGCTCTGAGCTGTAAGCACTGGGCTCGAACCTACAAACTGTGAGATCATGACCCTGAACCGAAGTCAGACTCTTAACCAACTGAGCCACCCAGGTGCCCCTCACCCTCATTTTCTAAAGGAGGCAGTGAAAGAGAAGGAGACTCCTCTGTGGAGGGTGGTCATGTAAAGCTGGACTCTAAGATTTTAGATCTAGGTTTTTTGGGAGCACCTGGGTGGGTCAGTTGGTTAAGTGACTGACCAGCTCAGGTCATGATCTCACAGTTCGTGGGTTTGAGCCCCATGTCAGGCTCTGTGTGCTGACAGCTTGGAGCCTGGAGCCTGCTTCAGATTCTGGGTCTCCATCTCTTTCTGCCCCTCTCCTGCTAGTGCTCTGTCTCTCTGTCTCTCAAAAAATAAAATAAACATTAAAAAAAATAAGTTGGATTTTTAAAAAGATTTTATTTTTAAGTGATCTCTACCCAATGTGGGCTCGAACCCACAACCCTAAGATCAAGAGTCACATGCTCTTCTGACTAAGCCAGTCAGGTGCTCGAAGTCTTGCTTTTTTTTTTTTCTTTTGCACTGTGGAGAGCTATGTTTTCTGATATCTGTGTGTGGCCTGAAGGCCAAGGTGTCAGTCTTGGAGGCCCTGGAGGGACCTCTCAGCCCAGGCACAACTTGAGGTTATTCATTCGGGGAGGTGGGGGGGAGGAGATAGCCCATCAGCTGCCCTCTGTCCAGGTCTTGCCTTCTGACTGAAGGGAGAGACAGAGGTCAACTCTCAGGAGTCCCCATTTGAGTCTGGAAGACATAAGCCTGCCCTTGGGGATCCCAAATCTAACTGGGTGACACAGGCCATCTCTCAGAGACCCTAGTCAGAAAAAGGAGATGAGCTCTGCTTTTGGGAGTCTTCAGTCTTTTGGGGAGACAGAGGCCAGGCCTGAGGAGTCCCCTTTCTGAGGAGGGAGAGACAGCCCCGTTTTCAGTGGTTCTAACAGGGGATGGTGGAAGCCCACATCGAAAATGGATGGGGACGTTGAAATGGGGCCACTGGGCCAAGAAGCTTGAATTTGAAGGCTTTCTGGAGAAGTTCCTGACAGCGCTCTCCCTGCACAGCACTCTGGTTTACAGAGTACTTTCACAGCAGTGATCTCAGTTAACTCCTCAAGTGACAAGGAGATGAAGGATTTCCTATCCGAGCAGGAACAATAATCATCATCCTAAAAATTATAACGAACGATGCTTATTGAGCACCTACTATGTGTCAGGCACTGGGTTGGGTGTTATCTGTGAAGTTAAAGTGCAACCTGTAAGATAATGCATGTGAAAATGCTTTGCAACCCTATGGCCAGGGTGCACGTGTTTACTCTTGCTGTGTATGGAGGCCTCAGACTAATTGAGGGGACAGCCCCAGGACAGGGCCTGGGTTAAGGATTGGAACTGGGAGGCAGATAGCCAGCACTAGGTGCCTTTTCGTTCCCTGAACATGTCATCCATTGTGCCTCCAAGCTTTTGCCCATGCTTTCCCCCCTGCCAGGAATGCCTTTCCCTTACCCTGTCTGCTTAGTAAGTTCCTGGTCACCTTTCATGATCTCAGGACAGATGTTATTCCTCTAGCACAGGCTTCATGTCTTTTCTATTCCACCTCTGCAGAAAACTAAATCGCTCTCTTTTCCTGATTTCCTGATAGAGTGCTTAGCACATGGTGGTATAATCACCCACTTACCAGCTGGTGGTGGTGTTCCAAGGTAGATGAGGTCAGAGGTCTCTAGCGGAAGCTGATTGGTCATCAAGAGGCCTTCCCAGGCAAATTTATTATTTCAATGAATTCACCGGGGTCCAAAATCAGGCCTTGGTTTCTCAGGGAGGAGTCACATCAACAACGTATCTGGGAATGATTTATAAAATCAGAATTCTAATTTAGGGAGGCAGAATTCTGGGGTAAAGTGGGCAACGTGTGTGGGTTCTGGAGTTTGGGTTCGTGGGTTTGAACCTTGGGTCTACCCTTTCAGCTGTGTAACCTTGGGCACATAATTTCACTTCCCTGTCTCTGTTTTCTTATCCTCCAAATGGAGACAATAACATAGGAGCATTGTGTTAAGTCACATAATGTTTATAAAGTGTACAGTACTGGACTGAGCACTTAAGAAGTCAAGAAATTTTACCAGTATTTAATGATAAATTATATAATGAGATTCAGTGGTATCAGGCAAAAACCATTTATTCATTCCTTATTTAAAAAAATTTTTGATGTTAACTTATATTTGGGAGACAGAGTGCAAGCAGGGGAGGGGCAGAGAGAGAGGGAGACACAGAATCTGAAGCAGACTCTAGGCTCTGAGCTGTCAGCACAGAGCCCAATGTGGGGCTCAAAACCTCGAACTGTGAGATCATGACCTGAGCTGAAGTTGGATGCTTAACCGAACCGCCTGAGCCACTTAGGCAGCCCTATTCACTCCCTAACTATACTGAGGCTCTACAATGTTTGAGGCTCTGAGCTGAGCGCTCAAGATGAATCAAGCAGGTGTTATCTTTCATGAAGTCTATATTTCAGTAATAGGAGACGAACCAAAATTTCTTAACTGTATATTTCAACGTAGTCAGTAATTACAGAGGAGCACAAGGCACTTCGAAAGCAAGAATCATGGAGGTGGAGACTTAATCTGTATATCTGAGTCAGTAAAGAGCTAACAAAAGAAGTGGAGTTTTAGTTGAGACCTAATGGATAAAAAAGGAATTGACTAGCAAAGGTCTGAACGAGGACAGAGCATTTGAGGAAGTGAAAGAAGCCAATGAGGATAAGATGTGGCTGGAGAGGGGGCGGGGCCTTGATGGTGTCACTCCTCAGAGACTATGGTAGGGATTTGGGGATTTATCCTGAATGCAATGGCAATCCATGAGGGCTAATTTTAAGCAAGGGAATAAAAATATCTGGCTTGTCTTTTAGAAAAATTTTGCACTGGCTGCCGGATGGAGGATGGACATGAAAGGGAAAATAAAGGAGGTAAGGAGACAAGCTAGGATGCTTTAGGAGTAGTTGGCCAAGCAAGAGGTGATGCTGGGTGGACTAGAGTAGCAACAGCACTTTGCTTTGCATAGCAAGGTAAGGGGACAGAGGATCTAGTTTGCAGGAAGACCCAACAAGACTGCTAATGGATTAGATGTGAATAATTCTGACCTGTGCAAATGGGTGGGTGAGTGGAACTTTGGACTTTGGCAGATTGGTGCTAGAAGGGGCCATTTAACTCAATGGAAAAGACTTTGGGAGGAATTAATTTGTGCTTGTGGGGGCATAGCTATGTTGGCCATGTTAGTTCTTTTTTAAAAACAGTAATTCTTGAATATAATCAAATATCTAGTCAGAGTTCAAATTTCAAATTGTCTCATAAAATAATACACCTTTTTTATTGTGGTAAACTGTACATGACATTAAATTTACCATTTTAACTAGTTTGAAGTATACAGTTCAGTGGCCTTAAGTACATTCACCTTGTTGTACAACCATCACCACTGTCCATCTCCAGAACTTTTTTATGGCTTTTAAAAAATGTTTTATTTATTTTTGAGAGAGAGAGACACACAGCATAGGCAGGGAGGGTCAGAGAGAGAGGGAGACACAGAATCTGAAGCAGACTCTAGGCTCTGAGCTAGCTGTCTCCACAGGGCCGGACGTGGGGCTCAAACCCACGAACCGTGAGATCATGACCTGAGCTAAAGCCAGATGCTCAACCAACTGAGCCACCCAGGCGCTCCCAGAACTTTTTTTTATCTTCCCCAAAGATAAAAGTTTTGAGATATCTGTCAGTCATCAAGTGGAGTTGTCCAGGGGTTAGTTAGATAGAAGAACCAGGAGCTCAGGTGAAGTCTGGGCCAGGGATATCATGGGATAACCTAAGGAGAAAGTGTTGAGCGGGAAGAAGGGAGAGCAAAGGACTGAGGTGCTGACATTTACTAGTCTAGGTAGGATAGGACACTGAGAAAGAGTGTTAGAGCAGTGGGAAGAAAACCAGGTAAGTGTGATGACCCAGAAGCTCTATAGTTTGCTGGGGTTATCATAACAAAATACCATGGACTGTGTGACTTAAACAACAGAAACTTATTTTCTCAGTTCTGGAAGCTGGAAGTCCAAGAGCAAGGTATTTGCTTTCTCCTGCAGCCTTTCTCTTTGGTTTGCAGACAGCTGCTACCCATGGCCTTTCCTCTGTGTGCCCATGATTTCGTGGGGGATCTTTTCCCCTTCTTGTAAGGACACTTTCATATTGGATTAGGGCTCCACCTTTATGAATTCATTTAACTTTAATTACCTCTTTAAATGGCCCTATCTCCAAAATGTCACAGTAGGGGGCTTTTCCATATGAATTTCAGGGAACACAATTCCATCCATATCAGAAGCCTAAGGGGGGGAAAAAGTGTTTCCAGAAGGAAGAGGGGGCAAACTGTGTCAAAAGCAGCTGATAAGTTGAGGAAGATAATAGTGGTCCATGGGCGTCGGCATGGGCGTCGGCAACGAAAAGTCACTGTACCCTTGGTTAGAGTCTTTTAAGAAAAGACTAATTAGGGGGCATCTGGGTGGCTCAGTCCATTAAGTGACCAACTTCAGCTCAGGCCATGATCTTGCAGTTCATGGGTTCAAGCCTTGCATTGGTCTCTGTGCTAACAGCTCAGAGCCTGGAGACTGCTTTGGACTCTGTGTCTCCCTCTCTCTCTAACCCTTCCCTGGTTGAGCTCTGTCTCTGTCTCTCTCAAAAATAAATAAATGTTAAAGTTTTATTAAAAAAGAAAAGAATAATTAGAATTGAAGAAATATGGAAGGTAACAAAGTGGAGACAAGTATAGCAATCTTCAAGTTTTTCTATAAATGAGAACCAAAAATTGCAGTGGTAGGAGAAAATGGGAGTTACAGAATGTTAAAAAAAACAAAAAAGTGACATTAGATGTTTATACATTGAAGGGAATGATCCAAAAGGAAAATGTTTGTGATGCAGGAGATTTTTAAAAAAGGTAGAATCCCTGAGAAGACTAAGATGATGAATTTCACTGCAAAAGTGGAGGAGTTTTCTTTGGGTATCTGGAACATGTCCCTCACATTAACAAGACCAACCATTACATAATTTGCGGGGCCCAGTGTAAAACATGTCTCTTGTTCAAAAACTAAGAATTTCAGGACTGCATCAGAAGAGCATTAACCCAGCCACGGAGCCCTTCCACGACCAAGGCTCGTGCCGCTGTACAGTTTGTAATCCAAGAAACTGGTCCTGGCAAGTGTGTGATGATGACGCAGATAGGCTGTCCTTTGGGCTGGCTAGTCTTGTCTTTTCTGGACCTCCAGAGCCTCATCGAAGGATTGGAAGAGGCGGCTACGGACACTTTTAGTTCCACCGTTCTACAAGCCAGGAAGTCACTCTCAGGGCGGATGCACAGAGTTTGCCGCTTTATAACTTCCACCCTCCCCGGATTGTAGTTAGGGGTTTTCTGGAAGGCTCCAAAGCATCTGGTGACCATAGCAACTCACGCCAAACTCGGGGACCCTTGGCTCCGCCCACTGCTTCCCGGACGCGCTCGGCGATTGGCTCAGCATGTCGACCAATGGTCGGTGAAGCGGGCTGTTTGCCGCGCGGTCAGTGGTCGCGGGCCGGGAAGGAGGCGGGAAGAGAGAGAGCGAGAAGGCGGGCCTGGGCGGTGCGGCGCGTGCGTGTTTCCGGCTCCGCTGCGGAAGGCGGACGACTGGAGTCGTTGGGCCGGACGCGACCCGAAGGAGCAGGGATAGCGCGGGCAGCGAGTGCGGAGCTGGGAGCTGGGAGTGTGGTTAGGGGCAGGCGCGATGGGCGGAGAGCAGGAGGAGGAGCGGTTCGACGGCATGTTGCTGGCCATGGCGCAGCAGCACGAGGGCGGCGTGCAGGAGGTAACGGCTCGCGCGGCGTCGGCCTGGCCTGGTTCGGAGGCGCTCGCCCACCCGCGCGGCCCCAGCCACGCTCACTCCACTTCTGTCTTCCGGGGCCGACATTCACCTTTGGGCCTTGCGGGTTCCTGGGGTCCGCCTACGTTCGCACCGCGCCCCAGCTTCCGGTCTGGGCTTCCCCGTTGCACTTCTGGGCCCCTTCGTTTCTGCCCTAGGCTTGAGGCCCCGTTCAGTAGTTCGCGTCTTAGCAACTCCGGCGTCTCCGAACGCGGCCCTGGAAAACCGCACTGCCCACCCCCCTTAATCTTTCCCCCCAGTCTCACACATGCTTCCTGCCTCGTTTCTCCTCAGATGGCCGCCCCCGAAGAGCATTTCTTAGGATGAAGCATTCTATACGTTGGGATTTGCATCTACCTAGACCTGGTTCGAGCTGACGAATGGGGGTGGGGGTGGAGGCGGAGCGGGGTGATGTTAGCACGTGGTCCTCTTAGGCTGTGAATGGAAGTCGGAGGCCTGGGTTCAGAATTTCTTTCCAGCACCTGCCTACAAGGGACCTTTCCACGTCTCCAAGCCTCAGTTCCTTTGTCTTTGAGATAGAACTACAAGTCCTTTATTTTCTGAATCTTTGTTGGAGAGTGTCTTGAAGTGAAGGACAGTAAAGAATTCTCAGTAATTGGGTTTGTTCATTCAGATATTTCTCGAATGATTGATGTGTGCCAGACACTCACCAGACTGGTCCTGGGTATATAGATGTGAGCAGAAGTTGGTCCTTGCTCAGTTGGTTGCCCTGATGGAGCTTAAGAAAAACTTTTCAAAAGCAAATTCAGCATAGTGACTGTCCAATAACATATAGTGTATGAACAATGAGGACTGACTGATAAAGATTCTGGAATTGGGTTTTTGGGCCCAAAACGTGGAAAGTCAGAAGTAGAAAGCTTATCAAGATCAATACCAGAGCTCTCATTCCGTAAAGAAAACAAAGGAACTTGCCCCAAATCATCCAACAAATTCCTGACTAGACAGCCTCAGACTCCTTGGGGCCAGCATGCTTTCCACAGTCCATTGTTGATTCTGTGTCTCACTGGGAACAAATTTTCTTTGCGCTTTCTAGGCCCATTCTTTTACCCAGGTTCCTGTTGAGACCAACGACTCCTAAGCCTTTTGAGGTGGGAAGAGAGTTACCAATGTGCAAGTGTGAAAAGGTTCACTTCCTCATCCTTCTGAATTGTTGACACCAAATTAGATTTAAGAACAAGTTCATTTTTGAGTGAATCAGAAAAGTGTCTAGAAGTAGAAATTCAAACCATGAAGCTACGAGTGGTTCTAAGTCTGATGCCTGAACTTTGGGGCACACGGAAGGGCTTGTTTGTGCTGATTCTTGGTCACCATTAGATCTTTTCATTCAGCAAAAGTTTTACTGAGCATATGCACTGAGCCAGATCTGGTGCCAGCCTTTGGGGATATAGACAGAATAAGCCTTAGTTCTTGGTACCATGTGAGAGGAGTTCATCCTGGCAGGAGGTCTCTTGTTCTGTAGGCTCTGTGCTGACAGCTCAGCCTGGAGCCTGCTTCGGCAAATAAACATTAAAAAAGAAAAAAGCCATGGCTTTGTACAGGAGGTTTCTTGCTCTGGGCCAGGTGCTACTAAGGGCCCTCACTTCCACTATCTCATTGGATCCTTGCAGGGTCCCTAGAAATAGGTCCTGGTGCTGTTTCTATTTTAGAGTTAAGAAACTTTCCCAGGCTGAGAGCTAATATATATCAGTCTGATCCTCAAACTCATGTTCTTAACCATTTGGATACTCCGGTATACCAGCCAGAGTTTGTTGGTTTTAACCTTTGAAGTGGCTTCATTTGCTCACCTCCTTCCATCTCTGCCCTCGTAACTCAGCCAGTGCCAGTCTGGATGGACTTTCTGCTATCTGGAGAGGAAAGTCGGGCCTAGGTGTTTCAAGCCCTGGATGCAGAGAAATGTTCTATATCCTTAGGCTGCTTCTAGAGCCTCAAGGAACATGAAACCCATGTACATGTAGACATGAGAACTTTGCCTTTCAGGCATTCTAAATAAGGTTAAGTTGGGCTTCCTGGTGGAAGTGACTAAGGTACGGCCTGTTGGGGAGGCTATCCCCTTGGATGAGAGGTTTGGGTGAAACAGGCAAGTCCCAAGTTCCCTCCTGGACTAGAAACCGATTTCTGTGCAGTTAAGGGGCTTCCATTATTGCATCTCCATAGCTGCGGTCTCCTTCTGTCTTTCAGCTTGTGAATACGTTCTTCAGCTTCCTTCGACGCAAAACAGACTTTTTCGTTGGAGGAGAAGAGGGGATGGCAGAGAAGGTGAGTGTTGGGGCCTGCTGTCCCTTGGGAAGCCCTCTTTCTTCGGAAGAAAACTCCTCTGATCATCTCTTGGCATCATAATGTCCTTCAGCAGAAGTAAGATGCCAAGGACAAAGAGTCGGGGAAGGGAAGCAAGCTGTCAAGTATTGAAGCCCCTCTCCTTGCCAGGTGCTTTATCTACATCTATTTCCCGTGATCATTTAGCAGTTTGAGAAGGGCAGGTGTTATTATTCCCATTTTGCAAATGAAGAAATTGTCTCAAGGGGTGTTTGGCACTTTGTCCAAATCTTGAGCTAAGTTGTGAGAGAGCCAGGGTTGGATCCAGAGTCTGTTGTAAAACTGCCTTCCGCCCCTGGCCATACGCTGCTTGATTCCTTTTCCATCGAGGTGGTTTTGTCTAATTACCTAGCAGGTGGTGAGAGTAGGCAGATGCTAGAAATTGAGCTTAGAATATAAATACAGGAAAACTTAATGCCACCCAATCTCAGTCTTCCCAGACACGGTGACCCAAAGGTCATGCATTTGGGCATTGCATTTTTGTGGTTCAGTCTCTGAGACCTTGAACTTCCTTCTGATACCTTAGGTTGTAATTATGTTTTTGAAGATTGATAAGTCATGAAAATGTTAACTCTCTGGACGTGGTTTTTAGGACCTTGATACTTGTTTTCACTTTAAAAGACATAGTAACGAGGAGGAGACATTTTGCAAACTGCTTCCCGTGGCGGCAGGGGTCTGACAAGCCAGAATGTGCTGTTCTGTGTCTTGGTGATCTGAGGCTGCTCTGTCATAGACACACTGGCTTGGGAGTGGGAGTCCTTTAGTCTCAGCCCAGCCGTGTGGCTTGGTTGATTTCCCACACAGTTCTCTCTGGTCCTTGCAGTCTATATGTCTGCAATATGGAAGAAGGTGGGCCTGTTGACTTGTAGGACCCCTTCTGGCGCAAATAACTCTTTCTGTATCAGTGCTAGCACCTCCTGTTCTCTGTGGGCCAGCAGCTCCTGTTTCTCTGCCTTATGATAGCATTCATTTAGTCATTCAGTGACTGTTGAACTCTGTCTCTGGTGGGTATTATGCCAGACCCTTTGGGATTACAGCGGTGAATACTGACATGGTCTTTGTTTTCATGGATCTCACAGTGTAGCACGCTGCCCCCCACCCCTTAATAAATGAAGAAGAGTGTTTGGGCAGAAACCCTGGGAGCATTAAATGGGGACTGACCTAGGTTTGGGGCTCAGGGAAGACTGAGGGAGTGGTGCTTGAGGTCTGAAGGGTGACTAAGAGAGAGCTGGAAGAAGGGAGAGCAGTGAATAATATAAAGAAGTGGTGTCTTACGTGTATGGGGGTGATGGTGGCTGCCACGTCTGCCGGCCCCTCCCAGGCCTTGTCATGCTCCTTGGCTCTGTGTTCGCTCAGATTCAGCTCTTCCCCAGGAGATTGGTCAGACTCTCAGGCAGGCAGAAACCTGTCCAGCCTTCCCACTTGGTTTCCATTTGTAACACAGTAACTCCTATGTGTTGAGTGCCTACTGTATACATCATTTTCACACCAGGTACATCATTTTCAAGTGCACCGGTTAGGAGCATGGGCTCTGGAATCGGGCAGACCTGAGTTGGAAGCCAGTCTCCCGCTCCGCTTCCTGACTGACCACTGTGGCATTGGGTGAATCGCTTTTTCTCTGAGCCTCATCTTTCGTAGCTGTAAGGGGGTCTAAGCCTTATCTCATAGGGCTGTTGTGAGGATAAAAAGAGGTAATGTAGATGCAGTTACTGGCATTTGAGGATACAAGTTCGTAGTCCTTTTTTGAACCTCTTGGGGCTGAAGCAGTCCCACCTCTGGGTACAAACCCAAAAGAATTGAAAGCAGGGTCTCGAGAGATCTGTACGCCCTTGTTCATAGCAGCACGATGCACGAGAACCAAAAAGTCACAGCAATCCAAGCATCTGTTGGATGAATAGTGTCGTATATACATATGGTGGATCTGATGAGATATTGTTCAGCTTTTCAAAGGAAGACACACAAAGCGCTTCGTGAATGATTTCATTTATATGAAGTTCTAGAACAGGAATATGTTTTCTCCTTCAGATGTTTTGGAGTAAATGGTAAATATCACCTCCCTCTCAGTGTCTTTTCTCGCCAGGCCGGTGGGAACCACTCTTTACTCCTCCGTCACCCAGCCTGGGTCAGGGAAAGCCTGTGTTCAGGCATGCCCACTTAACAGTCTGGGGCCTGTTGTCCTCCCCTCCCGTTTTTTTTTTTTTTTTTATGTTTATATTTTGAGAGAGAGAGTGCTCGTGCATGTGTGTGCACACATGTGTGTCAGCTGTGAAGGGGCAGAGAGAGGGAGTGGAAATCCCAAGCAGGCTCCACATTCAGTGTGGAGCCTCTCTTGGAGCCTGATCCCACGACCGAGATTATGAGCTGAAATCAAAGAGTCTGGATGCTCAGCCCACTGAGCCACCCAGGTGCTCCTGGGGCCTGTCTTCGAGAACTAGCCCAGCTCTCCTCATCCTTCCCTACCCTGCTGGGCTGTGGTTCCCAAAGATGTGTCCAGTGACAGGTGCATGACTCTCTGAAGCCTGTTGGTTGGCACCCCAGAGTAGGCTACACACCCCCAGGGGTCTCTGCCTGGGGTAGGGCCTGGGTAAAGCTGGTGGGAGGAGACTGGGAGGAGGGGTCAGAGGCTGCTGTGTCTGGCCTTGACTGTGCCTGGTGGTTCAGCTCTGCCCTCACCTAACCTCCAGGAGCTACGAAGGAACACGAATGGGATGTAACGTGATTCACTGGAGCTGGGAGAGGGGAGGGCCCTGCTCCCGCCTCCCCTTGGTCACTGGTTGGCCAGTGGCTTGAGTTCAAGGTCTTCCTGATTAGGGATTTGGGACCAAGGCCCTGTGGTGGAACTGCCTTCGCTGGCGTAATTGTCTCATGACCGATTCTATTGACAGCAGGATGGCCTTCAGGTGACTCCCTTCTCTTTCACACACACCTTGTTTTGTTAACCCATTTGGTTGGGGGGATGCTTTTGGTGCCCTTTAGCCTTATAGAGTGTGGAACTACTGCAGTGTGGCGTGAGCTTGGGCGTTTGGGAGTAGCCAGAGGAATCGACATTAAACGAGAAGCCACGGGGCATTTGGCAGAACCTGGGTCTAGGAGCCCATGGGTGGCTCGTAACCCTGAGCCCCACCTAGACCTCTCAGCTCTTGCAGACCCCTCCTTCCATCCAGCTCTAGTTCAGAGATGTTTGGAAGATGGTACATTGACCGCTGATCATGTGTGGAGTGCCCGTGAGGCCTCTTCCAGATGTGTGGACTGATACAGGAGGGTTTCCTGAGTCGGGTATGTCCCTGGGCCTGCTGAAGGTGAAGAAATACTGGAGCTGGTCCTGGAGGATGAACAGGAGATTGCTAGGTGACCCGGGGGTAGGGACAAGGACATTTCAGGCAAAGAACAGCTTATGCAAGATTGCTTTTGGTGATAATGAAATAGGAGCACAGAGTGATGACCTCAGGGTCACACAGGTAGAAGGAGTAGTCTGGGAACTCCAGTCTAGGTGTGACTCTCGGGTCTGCTTGAGAATTGGGCAGGAGGGCTTGTTAGAAATACAGGCTGCTGAGCTCCACCCCACAACGTCTGGTTCAGTAGGTCTGGAGCAGGACTGAGGGGTGTTGGGAAGCTAAGCTAACACTGTATGTGGCAAGGACCATGCCAGCCTCTTGGTAAGCATTTGTCGTATTTGATTCTCAAGACAGGTGAGAAAATTGGGGCTTAGAAAGCGTCAAAGTCATTCACTTGTCTGAGGCCACACAGCCAGCTGGTGACAGTGGCAGTGGTATTGTGGTAGCTCTCGGGCAGCAGGGAGGCCAGCTAGAGCAGGATGTGGGTTGGAAGCGTTCTGGGAACGCACAGTGGGAGAGGAAGGATTTGATGTTGATAGCTTGCAGGCTGAGGAGTGGAAGAGTCTAGACTTTTCCCTCAAGAAAGCTCTCTCTGGCTTCCTGCTCATGTGGCGATTCTGGGTGTGGTGCTGAGTTGCTGCTGTCCTGGAGACAGGTGCACACAGGGAGGCGATCAGTCAGGGAAGCAGGTCAGTGCAGGCCTGTGAGCGCGGGAGAGGCCTCTTGGGCAGAGGCTGGGGTTCTGTTCCCAACAGCTCTGCTCTGTAGGGAAGGTCTCTCTGAGCACTTACCGCTGGGTCTGCACCAAAACCCAGTGAGGGGTAGGGATGCATCCTCACAGGTGAGTAGTCTGAAGCTCTTAACAGGTTAAGAAATACGGTAGCTAGTGTGTGACCACCTGGGTTAGAATTCAGCCTGGCTTCACTGTCGTGTTCTTAGTCACTCGACTGTGTGTTTTTAAGTAACTTTGTCGTGCCAGGTACTTTGCAGCTATTCCTTCGAGTTCTGAGATAGGTGTGTACGGTGTCATCCCTGTTGTATAGATGAGGAGCTTGGGTTCTGAGTGCGGTGCCATGCCTGGGCACCCAGCAGATAGAGCGGGGACTGGCCTCCAGGCCTTGGGATACTGGCCCCAGTCCCAGTGCCTCATCGCCTTCTGTCCCTTCCCCAGCTCATCACACAGACCTTCAACCACCACAATCAGCTGGCACAGAAGGCCCGGCGGGAGAAGAGAGCTCGGCAGGAGACTGAGCGGCGGGAGAAGGCCGAGCGGGCAGCCAGGCTGGCCAAGGAGGCCAAGTCCGAGAATTCTGGGCCCCAGATCAAGGAGCTGACAGATGAGGAGGCAGAGAGGCTGCAGCTGGAGATTGACCAGGTAAGTGTGGGCTCCCCGCACCCCATCAGCACTGGCAGAGAGGATGCTCTTGCCAACTGCTGTGCCCTTCACCACAGAAAAAGGATGCAGAGAATCAAGAGGCCCAGCTCAAGAATGGCAGCGTTGGCTCCCCAGGGAAGCAGGTGAGTTGGACTGGGGATGCCTGAGACTAGTCATGGGCTTGGAAACTTCCAGGGATTTCCTAGCCTTTCCCTTTGTCTCTGGAATGCCCTTTTCCTCAGCTTTGAGGGTCCTTCCCATCCTTCAAGATCCCATTCCTAGACATTAGACCACAGGATTCAGTTAAAAACAAAATCAAAAACAAAAATCTACTGGCCTGAAAGCCTTGGTGAGAAAGCCTAAGAGCGAGAGCATGTGGTGCTTGGACAGGCATCATTTGGGTGGGCTGGGGTCTGTGCGCCCAGGCTGGCCCTTTGTGATGATAAATCTGGGGGATGTGCCCCTAGGAGCTCCTCCCTCTGACTCAAGTCCAGCTTCCTGAACAACCCTTGGGGCATTCATTTGTCATTTCTGAGTTTCTGGTCTGACAGTAGGGGTCTCAACCCTACAGACACAGAAAAAGAAAACTGATCATTTGGCAGCCTGGTTTTATTTTAGAACAACCCTGTCCACAGCCACCTTGTGACCTTCTGTATTGTGTTCGGCTTTCTTTCCAAGTCCCCTGGCTTGGATCCCAGCTAGGTTCCATGGGTTCATTTCTGACTGTCACTGTTCACGAACAGTATTCTTTGTCATATGGTATGCTGCTTGTCTCAGAGATCAGAGCCATTTTGTATCTCTGGCTCCCAAGGGGCCCTGGAGGGACCAGGTCTGGTTTTTTGTGGCCGTATGCCCAGTGCAGGCCCTGGGCCTGGCTCAGCGGGGTTCAGTCTGTCTGTCAGGTAAGTAGCTGAGCACCCCACCTGTGAGCAGGAGGCTGAGGAGGACGAGGAGGAAGAAGATGAGAAAGACAAAGGGAAACTGAAGCCCAACCTTGGCAATGGGGCCGACCTGCCAAATTATCGCTGGACCCAGACCTTGTCAGAGCTGGACGTGAGTGGCCGGGGTTCGGGTTAGGAGGGTAGGGGACCAGCCTGGGGCTCCCGCTGACTTCCCCTGCCCTGTGCAGCTGGCGTTGCCCTTCCGTGTGAGCTTCCGGCTGAAGGGGAAGGATGTGGTGGTGGACATCCAGCGGCGGCACCTCCGGGTGGGGCTCAAGGGGCAACCGGCGATCATTGATGGGGAGCTCTACAATGAAGTGAAGGTGGAGGAGAGCTCGTGGCTCATTGAAGACGGCAAGGTGGTGACAGTGCATCTGGAGAAGGTGTGAACGGCCTGGCTTCCTGGTCTGCGTCTTGATGGAAAAAGGAGGGAGGGTGTCTGCTCATTCTCTCAGGGACTATGCTGGGCGTCTAGTGGACATACTTCCTGTATCTGCACAGGACTTTTAATGTAGGTCCTTCCCATTTTTTATTTTTAAAAAAAAGTGTTTTTTTGTTTATATTTGAGGGAGAGTGTGAATGGGGAAGGGCAGAGAGAGACAGAGACAGAATCTGAAGCAGGATCCAGGCTCTGAGCTGTCTGCACAGAGTCTGACATGGGGCTCAAACTCACGAGCCGTGAGATCATGAGCCAAAGTCAGATGCTCAACCAACTGAGCTATCCAGGTGCCCCCTCCCCTTTATTAATTAAAAAAATTTTTATGTTTAGGTCCAAAATTCCCATTTTAGAATCAGAGAAGGCAGCTCATTTGCCCAGGCTCCTACTTCTAGGTAGGGATGGAGTCACGATTGAGCCTTTGGTACCAAAGCATCTTCTTTTACATTAGGTTTGTACATGCATTCAATTCAGCAAATACCTGAGTACCTACTATGTGCCAGACACTGTTTTAAGTGCTGGTGAGAGAGCAATGAACATAGAAAATTGCCCTCAGAAAGTCTCACCTCCTTGCCTCAGAGAGATGGGACACAGACACCAGTAAACATGGGGTCTGCAAAGTGCCATGGGTCAAAGGAAAGCTTCCCATGGCGCATAAGGGCTGTCCCAGCCTACCTGTCTTTCACCTCTCCATGCCCTCGCACTAGCTTCTCCCAACTGGAATGTCTTTCTTGTTTTTTCATCTGGTGTACCATGTGTCCCTCAGGCCCAGCCCCAGTGCCACTCTTCCTTCTCTCTTCCTTCTTTTCCTCTACCCTGGATGAATAGCTCCTCCTGCACTTTATTTTTGCCCCGATGATGCTGACTTGTAACTGTCTCCATTTGTTTCCCCAGCCACTGGGGAGGGCAGAGGTCTTGCCCATCTGTACCCTAGGACCCTGCACAGGTTTGTGGGTCCCAGGTGCAGGATGTGGATAGGAGAGAGTTGGGTTTTGGAAGGGTTGGGGGGTGGTTTCTAGGGTATAGAGTGTGCTGCCTCCCATCCCCCGGTGGTTTCCTTCCTTGCAGATCAACAAGATGGAGTGGTGGAGCCGCTTGGTATCCACTGATCCTGAGATCAACACCAAGAAGATCAACCCTGAGAACTCCAAGGTGAGCCTTGGCTGGTTGTGTTGGGCCTCAGCTGGGAGGTGAGGGCCTAGGTGGCCCCAGAGTTTCACCCATCTTTGTGACTCCCTGCCATCAGCTGTCAGACCTGGACAGTGAGACCCGCAGCATGGTGGAAAAGATGATGTATGACCAGAGGCAGAAGTCTATGGGGCTGCCCACCTCGGATGAGCAGAAGAAGCAGGAGATTCTGAAGAAGTGAGCAATGCAGAGATGGAGGCTTGGGGGAAGGGGGGGGAGGTGGGCATCGAGCTTAGGCCTGGGTGACAGCAGTGAGTGGGTCACTGAGCAGGACACAAGGGCTGCTCTGCCCCTTCCAGGATGAGCCAGCCAGGTTTATGGATTTACAGCCTCAGCTTGCCTACTCTAATCACTTTCTGAGGTCATCTTGAGGGCAAGGCCACCTCAGGGTAGGAAGGGATAACACAAGCGGTCATTGCCATCTGCAGGAAAACCCTGAGGCTCTACTGCTTACCTGGCTTGGCTCCAAGTTGCTCAGAGTTCTAAAGAAATTAGACCTGATGTGGGAGGCTGGGAGAAAGGGGCTAACTTTTCAGGAGGACGGCCTGTTTTACCTTCTTCCTACTTTTCCTCTCCAGGTTCATGGATCAACATCCGGAGATGGATTTTTCCAAGGCCAAATTCAACTAGCCTGTATTTGCCACCCTGAACTCTTGGGGCTGAGTCCCCAGCCATCCACCTTTTCTTACCCTTCCCTGGGACTTGGGGGCCTCAGAGCTGGGACAGATACAGGAGTGGCCCAGACATACTGGTCCCAGGGCATCATGGGAGAAGGGCTGGGGCCTTGTGGGGGTGTCTTATCTTCCCCAATTGGCCTGCTGTTACACATTAAAACTATTTAGTCCACCTGTCTTCTCTTTCCTCTGGCCTTTTCCTGGGGGACAGGCCTCTTATTGCTGGTGCTAGGGACTTGGCTTCCAGCCCAGATTCTGCCATGGGACCTAGAACAAGTCCTTACACTTCTCTGGGGCTGTTTCTCATTACTTAAAGGGAGAATTAAAACCAGGCTTTTAGTCTATGTGTGACTGAGCAAAGGTGAGTTTTTCTGGATACAGGGACCAGAATATATGTCAGATTCTTAAAGGGGCCCATGACTCAGAATTTAGGACCCATTGGACTTGATTCCATTTTCATCTCTAAGCTTCTCACTGTGGACATTCTCAATCTTGGAGAGGCCTTGGCCTGGATGAAATAGAGCTGAAGGAAAGGGGACAGTTTTGTCACTGGTACTGGGGCCTTGTGGTCACAGCCCCCAAGGGGACCATTTCCATCTTGCATGTCTGATAGCTGAATAGTTTGTCTAGTTGTCACTTGCCATAAGGTTCCTGTGGGGATAAGAAGATGCTATGGGGGTCAGGTGTCTCCTGGACGCCTAACTTGTCCAGTCAGGAATGGGCTGGTGGGCCTTTTCTCCTCACTGCTGAGAGAGGGCTAACAAGACACTCCTCTGTGTGAGGAGCAGCTAAGTAGGATCCTTCTGGACCCAGTTGGGCTCTGATGTCCAAACAAGGGGACCCTACTTCTGCCCCAAGCGGGTCAGCTTGCTAACTTTGGGACAAAACTGCCAAGAGGCCAGCTTCCAGGTTGAGAGCCACAGTTACTAGCCATGTGGCCAAGTTCCTTGAACCCTCTGAGTGCCAGCCTCCTGGTCCATGAAAGAATGACCCCATTCCAGGGTTGTTGGGAAGGTCCAGAAGATCCCAGTGGAGCACAGTGCTGTCAGAACCAGGGAGAGGTGGAGGGAGCTGAACTGCTAGTTGGAGCTGACTATCCTCGGGAATCTGGGTAAACCACAGGGATGGCCAGAAGCAGCCCACCTGTAGTGAACTGGGGCAGAGGAGGGTAGGCCTGCCTAGCACCTCTCAACAATGACAGAAAGCACTTGTAGGCCTTTCTTAGGTACAGAAACTGCTTCTTTATTGGGGAAACCTGACAGGTGGACATTCTTGCTATCATTTTAGCCTTATGACTGCCCCACAGCACTGAGGCAAGTTGAGCACCCTGTCCTGTGTTGTGTTCTGTGCAGCAGTCAAGCAGATTGAACAGAAAGGAAAGTATCTGCTGAGATGACCAGGCCATCTTCTGTTACCTTTGTACTTGGAACTGTGGTCATGTTAGCATCCAGAACATCATCAGCCAAGAACTAATAGAGCGTAATGTGGAGTGGGCACGGCCCACAGAATTCCAGACAGGCCCTGCCTGCTCCCTAACCCAATCCATTAAAATAAGCTGCTTTGAGCTGTCACCCTCTCCCTCCATCCTGGGGAGGGGGAAGTTTGCATGTTTGGTTACGGGGTATATGTTAAGGGGTAGAGCTGGGATTCAATCCCAGACGGTAATTCCTAAGTCTTTGCTTTCTGTGACCGAGGCTGCCTGAAGACCAGGGGCAGGAAGGAGCAGGCCCAGGCAGGGGTCAGGCCAGCAGGGAGTCCAGGGCGATGTGGGCACAGTGGCCCAGTGAAATGCACGTGGTCCAGGAACCAGTCAGCTGAGGCAGGAGGAGCCAGGGCAGCCACTTCCTCCACAGGGGGTCCTGCTTCCCCTCTTAATGCAGTGGGCTACACTCCTAGAAGGGGCTGCAGCCACTGGGCCTAGTTGGGTTAGCAGTACACCTGGAGTAGCGGTGCCCCTGATGAATCTGTGTCTGTGCCCTGGAAGGAGGAGTCGTGGCTGGCTGGGTATCCTGAGAGGGGAAGAAGAAACAGGTTCAGAGCGGGGAAGGAGCTCCTCCAGGTCCCATCTGCTGAGAAGGAACAGAGTGGGACTTGAGTATGGGTCAGTCTGATCCTGGCTGGGTGACCCATTCAGCTTCTTGACCTCTCTGAGCCCCAGCCTTGCTGTCTGCGAATGGGTAATGACCTTCCTCTGGGTGGCTGGTGAAGACCAAGAAAACAGTAGTACAAAGCACACAGGGTGCCTTTTCGGCACCAGTGGATGCCCCCCACCCCCACCCTTCACTGTCTTCCCCAGTAACATGGGCTTAGACGCAGCTTCTGGACCTTGTTGGTTCTGGGACAGCACCCTGAATACCTCCCAAGTGAACCCTTTAAGCCAGGTTGCAGGGTCTGACTGCTTGGGCTTCTCATCCCTTTCTGATCCTATGCCCACCCACCCTAGGAGGAAGCTTGGGCTGGGGGTGGAGGGCTGTAGGGCAGTCTCCTCTCTGCATTAGTCAGGTCAGGACCAAACCTGGGGTTCCGTAAGGCCTCAGCTTCCTGGCGATGGCATCTGCAGTGGTCTCCTGGGAGATCTGGACTGTGAGTTCTAGGGAGGGAACAGGAGGGGGCAGTGGTCATTATCATATCCTTTTAACCCTACCTCCCCCTTTGGCTCCCAGCCCTAGAAGGAGGGGTCACCTACCTCTCAGCTGGGTCAGAGAAACTATGTTTAAAATGAAGTCACAAGCAGTGTGTGTGGGTGTGCGCGCATTTGTGCAGTGGTGGGTGGGTATGGGTTTTGGTTAGGTCAGGGCAAAGGTCCAAATTCATAATGGGTTCCTGGGTCCTCTTAACCAGGCTAAGCCTGCAAACTACTCTGGCACATGGTAGCAGGGGACAGCAGGAGCCTCTTAGGGAACAGAAACGGGAGGAAAAGGAGAAAGGAGAGCAGTGACTGGCTGAGGGGTGGACCCACAGTGGCCCCAGGCCCCAGGGCAGCCCTCCCTTGGTCAGAGCCGCCTCCACGCTGCCCCTTAGCCATGTGGAGCCCCACCTACCATCCTGGCTGAGCCCTGAGCCCACCATGGTCTCATGGCCACTGTCAGGGGCAGCAGCAGCAGCAGGGGCAGCACCCCGTGTGGAGCGCCCCTCTGTGGTCTGCGGGCGGGTGCGGCTTTTGCGGGTGCTGATGCGGATGATACCGCGAACCAGGCGACCCTCGGCATCCTGCTCATCCAGGTGGTAGTCCTGGGTGATGCTGCTGATAAGGTCCGAGATTTTACTGGTCTTCTCTAGGAACACAGTGTCTGATGTGCACTTGGCCAGCTCGTCGATCTGGTGTACACTGAACAGCTCGGTCAGCTTCTTGAAGATAAGCACATCAATCTCTCGGCTGGACATGGAGCCGCTTCCTATCTCGGGCAGATCCAGGTCTGACTCATGGAAGGAGTAGTACTCTTCAGAGCCACGGGGGCTGCTGGCAAGGGTGCTAGGCAGGCTATGCCGCATGGGTGGGGGCTCGGCCAGTGGCTCCTTGCAGCAGGAGTCCGCATCCGGGGCTGGGGAGGTGGCGCTGCGGTAGGGATATACAGGGATGCCTTTGAGCTTGACGTCAGGGTAGCTGAAACTGCTACCCATGGTTGACTTGAGCCGTTGGCCATCCCGCTGGCCAGGAGGTGCACGGTCAGGACTGGGGGGCACTCCATTGTGTTCTTTGGACCAGTTGGTGTCAGCAACCCTCTCAGGGGAGTCCCCAGTGGACAAGCAGGAGCTGCAGCTCCGCATGCAGGCTCCATAACGCTGGAGGCAATTCCGGCATCTGCGGAAGCAGAAGGCAGCCCGGCACCAGTCCCACACCCAGGGCCGCCAGAGAAGGCAACAGGCTGGGGGCTCAGCAGCAGCCTCAGCAGAGCCGGAAATGAAGGTAAGGCTCTCAGGCCCATGGTGGCCAGGGTCCTTGGGGTCTGGCCTGCGGGTGCGGCGGCTTGGTGGGGGTTGGGATGGCTCATCAAAAGCCTCCAGGCATAGCTCCGCTGGCCGTTCCCAGGGTCCCAAGCGTGGGGGCCCAGATGATGGGCGGGGGTGTCCGGGGCGGGGCATGGCTCATTGCATGATTTGTTGCTGTCAGGCACCTGTTGAGAGGCCAAGGAGGAGTCAGGATCAAGGATACAGTTATGCCCATGAGCCCTCACCTAGAGTCCCTCCCGCCCCAAAGGGAAGTTCCGACTCTGGTCTAGAACCTACATGTCAAAATCTCCTGGGACATCATGCCCATTGGGATGGCTACTATTGAAAAACCAGAGGATGACAAACATTGAAGATGTGAGGTGAGAACGCTTGAAGAATGGCGCGGCTGCTGTGGAAAACAGTGTGGCAGCAGCTCAAAAATCCAGCACAGAACTGTCATATGATTCAGCAATTCCAGTTCTAGGTATCCACCCAAAAGGACTAAAAACAGGGACTTAAACGGCTATTTGTATTCCAGTGTACACACAGCATTATTTGCAATAGGCAAAAGGTGGAAACAACCCAAAGGTCCACTGACAGATGAATGAGTAAGCAAAATGCGATGTATATGTACAATGGAATACTATTCAGCCCTAAAAGGGAGTAAAATTGATACAGGCTACAACATAGAGGAGCTTTGAGATAAGTGAGATAAACCTGACACAAAGGACAGATATTATCTGGTCCCACTTACATGAAATATCTAGAATAGTCGAATTCTTAGACACAGAAAATAAAATGGTGGCTGCCAGGGGCTGGAGGCAGGGGAAAAGGGGAAGTTAGTGTTTAATGGGTAGAGTTCCACTTTGGGAGGTAGGTGGTAGTGATGGTTACACAACAATGTGAATGTGTTTAATGCCACAGAATTGTATAATTAAATGGTAAATTTTAGGGGCGCCTGGGTGGCTAAGTCTGTTAAGTGTGTGACTTCAGCTCTGGTCATGATCTCATGGCTTGTCAATTCGAGCCCTGTGTTGGGCTCTCTGCTGTCAGTGCAGAGCCCACTTTGGGTCCTTTGTCTCCCTCTCTCTCTGCTCTTCCTCCATGCGCATGCATACATGTGTGTGCTCGCTCGTGCTCGCTCTCTCTCAAAAATAAACTTTTTTAAAAAGGTAAATTTGGGGCGTCTGTGGGGCTCAGTTGGTTAAGCATCTGACTTTGGCTCAGGTCAGGGTCTCGTGGTTTGTGGGTTCAAGCCCTGCGTTGGGCTCTGTGCTGACAGCTCAGAGCCTAGAGCCTCCTTCAGATTCTGTGTCTCCCCCTCATGCTCATGCTCTGTCTCTCAATAAGAAATAGAAATGTTTAAAAAAATTAAAAAAAGAAAGAGGTAAATTTTATGTGTATTTTACCACAGAAAAAGAAAAATCTCCTGAGATACAACTTTCTGGGGAATGGTCTCCCCCAGTTTATTCCCACTGTTGGTTAAGTTTAACCAGCACAGAGTCTCTGAGGCGACTCAATGAATGCCTTTCCACATGACCTGCTCCAGAACCTGACCATTACTACCTTCCCTTTCCCCTCTTCTTCAAGTCAGACATGGAAATGTAACAGTCCCCATGTCAATATTTCAGTCTGGCTCAGATTTGCTCGCCTAGCAATATTTAACACTAAGCACTCTTTTGCTTCCTTTGATTAGACAAGAAAGCCACAAAATATACCTTCTTTCCCTTCTGACTTGGTTGGTAGCAAGCTCAGAGCAAAAACTTCATTCATTTCGCAAATACTGAGGTTGGACCTATGTTAAAGCACTGTGAAACCAAAGATGAATAAACTGCAGACCCTGTTCTTGTGATTCATCATGGTTTTGTAGGGAAAACAGATGCTTAAAAGATGGACTATGTAGGACATATGAGGCATTATGGGTGAATAACTATGCCTCAGGGAGTTAGGGAACATGATGTAGTGATATTTTGGGGAAGGTTCTTGATCATATGTAGGGCTTTGACAAGCAATAACCTGGATTTTCTGCAACATTGACCCTTTATCTTTTTCTCCCTGATTTAATGGCAGTGAGGTTTTAGAACTGGTGGTATGTGAGGAATTTGGGACTGAGCATCAGCATATCAAACAGACAATGTGCTTTGGACAAATAGATGCCACCTCTCTGAGCGGGGCCATGATCATTGGTCACCCAGGTACTGTCAAGGCTCCCATTCTGGCCACTTCTATTCCTTTCTACTTGCTGCACCCAGGGAGAATTTTAAAAATCTGGAGAAACCTGGCAGACACCACTTTAATCAAATGATCAAAGTTAACATCACCAATAATGGGATGATCTGGCATCATGTGCCTCCTGATACTCTGCACTACCAAAGATATGACATCACTTAAGAAGTATTTCTGCCAAAAAAGCATAACCTGAACATAATCATGAGGAAGCATCAGAGAAGCCCATCTTAAGGGACATGACAACTAAATGCAAGGTGTGATCCTGAATTGGATCCCAGATCAAGAGGAAAAATTGGAAACTGGATAATGTGGATAAGTGGTAAAATTTAAAAGTAAACTGTATATTATTTAATGTTTATTTTTGAGAGAGAGACAGACAGAGAGACAGAGTGCAAGTGGGAGAGGGTCAGAGAAGGAGAAACAGAATCTGAAGCAGGCTCCAGGCTCTGAGCTGTCAGCACAGAGCCTGATGTGAAGCTCATCTCACAGACTGTGAGATCATGACCAGAGCTGTAGTTGGCCACTTAACCAACTGAGCCACCCAGGCACCCCTAGACTGTATATTATTTAATAGTATTATGCCAATGTTAAATTTCCTGAAGTTGATTACTATGGTTATATGAGATAATGCTCTTAGAAAATACACATGGAAGCACTGAGGGGTAAAGGAGTATGATGTCTGCAATCTAATCTCAGAAGGTTCCCAAGAAAATCCAAGGTGCATGTGTCTCAAGAGAGAAAGCCATGATGGCTAGGTAAGAGGATGAAGGAGTTCTTTATTCTTGCAATTATTCAATCCACTCCCCCGGCCCCATTCAGCACTCCTTCTCCAGGGACCCTTCAGATCCCCAAGTCAGATGGGAGCCCATTTCCCCACAGCTTTCTGCTGGGCTCTGTCAGCTGGGTCACCTTGAACCCATTGTTTAAAGATAAGCCTATATGACCCCAAGGGGCAGGGACTGTGTCTGACTCCTTTCTGCATCAATGTCAAAACAGGGTCAGATACACTAAGTGTTTCAGGGGACTGACACATTCTGTGTGACCTTAGAGTAGAATCAGGACCATGGGGTAGAAAGAAAAAGGACGTTAGGCTCTAGGCTGACCAGAGTAGGGGTAGTAGCAGTCTTGGGAATGGGGGATAAAATCCCCTCTCCCAAGGATGTAGAGACAGAAATTGTAATAGGTGACTTGAAACACCCTCACAACCCAGACAGGCAAGTAGTTAAAAACCTCTGCCTTGGTTTGAGCAATGTGGGGGGTGGGGGTATGGATTCATTCAGTCACTCAACAAATACTTAGTGAAGGTCTACTGAAGGCCATTGTTCTAAATTTCAGTGGATAAAACAGATAAAATTCCCTAACCTCAGTCAGGAATCTGCATTCTAGTGAATTAGTTACTGATGGCTTACAGTGTTCTATGTACTGTAAATGTATTAAAGCAATTTTTACAACCCTATTTGTTGGTATTATTATTATTATGTACTATACTATACACCTAGAGGTCCAGATAGGCTAAATAAGTTAGACAAGCCACACATCTACTTTTACCAAAGCAGCCTGGCCCAGAGTCTTACCCAGTACCTCAGTCTCTCTGTTACTTGGGAGGAAAGGGGCAAAATGGCCAGCTGCCAGCTCCATGGACAAGCCTATACCCATGGAGGGACCATATAGGGAGCCCTGAGTCTTCCAGGCTCAGGTCTTGGATGAGGAGGATGGGTGCGTCTACACTGTTAGAACCACACTGAGCTCTGGGGTATGTAAAAACTTCAAGGGGTTACTGACGATGGTCTGGGTCACTCCTCTACCTCCAAGGCTTTAGGATTTGCTACTATTCATTAAATTCACCTACCAGGGGCACCTGGGTGGCTCAGTCAGTTAAGCTTCTGACCTTGACTCAGGTCATGATCTCACAGTTCCATTTTAAGCTCCACATTGGGCTCTCTGCTGTCAGCAAGGAGCCTGCCACAGATCCTCTGTCCCCCTCTCTTTCTGCCCCTTCCCTGGTCACACTCACATACTCTCTCAAAAAATAAACACACATTAAAAAATAAAAATAAAAAAATAATAAATTCATCCTACCAAATATTCATTGAGCACCTAGCATGTGCCCAGCTAAACGCTGGGGAAACAGTAGTGAATGGGCCAGAAACAGGCTCCAGCCCAAGAGAGCTTTCACTTTGCCTAACACTCAATTGCTCTGTAAGTGTTACATCTCCACTTTACAGATCAGGAAGCTGAAGCTCAGAAGTGACTTGTCCAGAGACACCCAGTTGGAAAGGGATGGAACAGGATTTGTATTGTGGTCTACCAGACTCTGGAGCCCATGTAGTTTGGACACCTGGAATGTGGGTGAGATGGAGGTCGGGGGGAGCAAGACGTAGGGTAAGGACAAGGGCTTGTATCAGCCTCTCCCCCCAACCCCGTCCCGGTCCAGGTCTAGAACCCTCCTGAGGTCCAACTCAGCCCATTTCCTCAGGCTGTATCTTCCCCTCGCTGCTCGCCCCTCATATCCAAAACCCTAAGAACACTGATCATTTGGTTTAGTGAGGGGAGGAGCCCCTGCTCCTACTGTTCCTGGGACAAGACTCTTGGCCTCTGTTTTCTCATCTTTAATTAGGGGAGAGATGAGTATCTTCCTGAGCCACCGTGAGGTGTACATGTTATTTCGTGTGGGTTTCTTAGCGTGGTGCCTGGCACGTGGGAGGGGCTCGGTCGCTGGGCGCCCCAAGTCACTGCGGGGGCCCGCCCTTCCCAAACTTCTCATTGGTGCTCTTCCTCCCCTAGTTCCTGAGATCACAGACACACATACAGGGGTCTGTCTCTGTACCACCCCTCTCCTCCCAAGGCCCCAAGACAGGCCGCATCCCCGTACCCAGCCTAGTCTTGCACGCCCAGCCAAGAAGGGCACCCCAACCCTGCCCGGGAAACAGCCTTCGGTTCTCGCACCCGGTCCAGCATCCCCGCACCTTCTATTTCCTGCCCCAAAGGCTCAGCCCACGAATCCGGAATCCGGAGGCAAGTAGTCCCGAGGGAAGGGAGAACCAGCCCTCCGCACTGCCCCCTTCGATTCCCACAGCCTCTGCCCCAGCGGTGCTCTCGGGGCGAGCTCCACGCTCTCCGCCTGCAAGGGCCCTCTGCCCGCGGGCAGACGCAGCCCCTCTCCCGCCCTGACACCGTTCCTCCGGGTGTGCACGCCCCCCTCCCCCAGGCCGACACTGCCACCCCTCCCCCGGCGAGCAAAGGCTCCCGCCCCCAGCCAGCTCAGCCCTGAGGGCGACCGCGGCACCCCCCACCCCCACTTTGGCCGCCCAGCCCTAGACGCCCGCTCAGGCCGCTCCCGGGCCCGGCCCGCGCACCCCGGAAGTGGGAGGGTGGTGCCCGAGGAACCGGCCCCGGGACCCTCCCCCGTCCAGGTGTAGCCTCGGGGGGGGGGGGTCTCTCCACTCCCGCGCCACCCTGGTTCGCGCCCCCACGGGCCCGCGCGGGGCTTACCTGTCCCGCCAGGTGAGCCGCCTCCGGCCGGCCCCTTCCCCCGCCCCCCTCGCGGCTCACCTGGAGCTCAGGTGAGCGTCTCGCGGGAGCGCTGCACGGGCCGCCGCTGGGGACACACTTCCTGCCTCCGCGAAGCGCCGCCGCCGCCGCGCACCTGAGCCGAGGCCCCGCCCTGAGCGCGGGGCGGACACCGGCGGCCTGGCTTGGGCGCGAGGCTTACGGGCTCCGAGGCCGGTACTCAGCCTGGTCCCGCTAAGGGAGACGGGTAGGGGGGACCGTCAGTGAGGCTCAGTCTCCTCTCCTGTTAACCGGGCCGGTAGTCCTAGGAGTCTCTGACCACTTGGCCAACGCTTGCCAGTTCTTAAAGGCCCAGCTCAAAGGTCACATCTCCTGGGATGCCTTCCCGGTCCCCAGGCCTGTCTGGTTTTCTGTTCTATAGAATAGGTCTCTGTACTTCGTTAGCATAGTACTCAGCACAGTCTTCTTGTCTTCTGGCTCCTCCTTTTCTGACTTGAGGACAGAGGCTGGCTTGTTTCCCAGTGCTCCTGGTGCCCAGCGCAGGACCTGGCACATACTACGTGCTCAGCAGATCCAATGAACTGCTGGGCTCCAATTTCTTCCTTCGCCCTGAGGTAGCGCAGGAGGGGTGCGGCATCTGCTCGCTGGTCAGTTCACTTCTATTTGGGGGAACCTGTAGGGAAGACAACTACTTCTACTCTGGGG
The DNA here is from genome assembly GCF_006229205.1 of Suricata suricatta. Lineage (NCBI taxonomy): Eukaryota > Metazoa > Chordata > Mammalia > Carnivora > Herpestidae > Suricata > Suricata suricatta. Next base: position 122,156,934 of record NC_043707.1, on the reverse strand, counting down.
CCTCGGAGCAGGGTGGGGGAGGGGGCTGGGCTGTGCAGTCCTGAAAGACACGTGGCAGAGCAGCAGAGGTGACCCAAATGGGCCGTGATTACCGCATCCCATGGAGTCTCTGCAAAAGGCAACTTCACTGGGTGATGAGAAGTCAGCGCTCAGAGTATCCCGGGTTCCTGCTCCCCTTAGAAACAATTTAATGATAGCAATAGCACCAGTAAACAAGTGACTTTCTTTTTTTTAATTTTTTAAATGTTTTTAATTTATTTTTGAGAGACAGAGACAGTGCGAGCAGGGGAGGGTCAGAGAGAGAGGGAGACATAGAATCTGAAGACAGGGTCCAGGCTCTGAGCCGGCTGTCAGCACAGAGCCCGACGCGGGGCTCCAACCCATGAACCACGAGATGATAACCTGAGCCGAAGTCGCAGGCTCAACCGACTGAGCCACCCAGGCGCCCCTTTTTTAAATATTAAAAAAAATTTTTTACGAGTGACTTTCAAGAAGCATCTCCAGGACTCGGGCTTGCATAGTATTATTTAATCCTCCCAGTAGTCTGTGAGGTGGGTCTAGTGTTCTCATTCTCATTCTACAGATGAGGAAACTGAGGCTAGGGAAGGGAAAATATTTGTACAGGCAGTGGGGAAACCCATGTGACTTTGGGCAAGGCACTTCCCTTCTTTAAGCCTCATCTGTGGAGATAACAATACCTCTCACTGGGCGGATTAAAAAAGATAATGGATGCAAAGTGAGATCAAGGATATGGAGAGAGATCTTTGGGGTCAGGATTGGTAAATGGGAGGAATTCAGCACTTCCTTGGTCTCTTCCCTCCAGATGTACCAGCTACACAGCCTCCCAGCCCCAGATGGAGACACTGCCAACTAGGAGAGAGCCCTTCGGCTGCCCTGTTTGGGTTCCAAGCCCTCCCTTGGTCCAGCCGGGATGGAACACTCTGTGGAAGATGATTCCCACAGCAACTGGGGAGTTTCCTTTCCTGTCTCACCTCTCAGGGCACCATCATCTCATTCCAGAGGTGCCCTGCCACGTGCACACAGAGGTGTTCACTTCCACCGGAAACCACCCAGGGCAACTCCTCCCACCACATCTTGTCCACCCACGCTCTCACCCTGGAGGACATGGCACGTTGTGTCCTCATTTGGAGCTCTGAAAGCGAATCACATTGTGTCCAGCTGAACGTCGGTGCATCCCAGGACCCAGCAAATCCATTCCTAGGATACAGCCACAAGAATTGCACACATATGTCAGGAGGCATATATAAGAATGGTAGTAGAAACATTGTTCATGGTATCGCCAAACTGAAAATGCTCAAATACCATTGACAGGAGAGAAAGAAATGCGGAATAATTATACGACAGTAGCAGATGAATGAAAGACAACAAGGTGGCTGGATCATGATGAGAAAATATCGAGTGCAAAAATGCAAGTTTTTTAGGGCTGGCTCAGTCGGAAGAGCATGCGACTCTTGATCTTGGGGGTGTGAGTTCTAGCCACATTGGGTGTAGAGATTATTAAAAAAAAAATAGGGGCGCCTGGGTGGCTAAGTCAGTTAAGCATCTGACTTAGGCTCAGGTCTTGATCTCGGAGCCCGCTTGTAATTCTCTCTCTCTCTCTCTCTCTCTCTCTCTCTCTCTCTCTCTCTCTCTCCTCTTCTCTCTGTCCCTACCTGCTTGTGCTCTCTCCTTCAAAATAAATAAGTAAACTTAAAAAAATAAAGTAAACTTTAAAAAATGCAAATCCCAGAAGAGTAGAGATGGGAAGGTATTTCTATAAAATTCAAATACAACCAGAACTGCTGTGCTTGGGTATAATATGGGGTTGAACCCATATGAAACTACAGGACTGTAACCTGTTTTGACCTATAAAAATGTCAAATTCATGAACCCTGCCTAATTTATGTGTGAAAAAACTTTAAAAAAAAACAGCAAGAGAATGAAGAACATAAAATTCAGAATAGTGATTACCTGGGGGTGGAGTGGGGTGAACCTGTAAATAGATTTAATTTTTAGTGATGTTGGGTTGGATGATAGGTTCAAGTACTTTTCACTTTATCATGAATGAAATAGAAATTTATGCTCTAAATAATTAAGGGTGCTGTCACTTCAAAGTTCTCAAACGTAACAAAAATGTGAGACTAGAGTCTTAGTTTTCCTCCATTCGCTTACTCATTCTTTTTTTTAAAGGTTATGGTATAATTTGGGGCACCTGGGTGGCTCATTCAGTTAAGCGTCTGACTTTGGCTCAGGTCCTGATCTCATGGTTCAAGGGTTGAAACCCCGCGTCGGGCCCTGTGCTGACAGCTCAGAGCCTGGAGCCTGCTTTGGAGTCTGTCTCCCTCTCTCTCTCTGCCCCTCCCCTGCTCAGGTTCTATCTCTTTCTCTCTCAGAAGTAAATAAACATTAAAAAAATATTTTAAAAAGGTTATGGTATAATTTACAGACAGTAAAAATTTCCTTTTTTTAAGGTACAGTTTGGTGAGTCTTTCAAAAGGCACACAATTGCATAATATCACCGCAATCAAGATATAAATTAGCTCCATCACCCCCCAAAATTTCCCTAAACCTCTCAGTAGTGAGTCTTTTAGTTTAATCCCAGCCCTGGGCAAACTCTGGTCTTTTTTCTGTCTCCATAGTTTTGCTCTTTCCAGAACATGTTTTGTTGTAAAAGTGCAGAACTGCACTACAAAATTCTAATTCCGTGCCACCTAAAATGCTGTAGGTTCCTATGTAAGAACATGATGACTGAAGCATCTCAGAACTACTTTCTTTACTTAGAAAGAAAAAGAAAAGGGAGGAAGGAAGATACGATCTTTTCCCTGGAGCCCTCATGGGCTATGTGGCCTTGGAGAAGCCACTGGCTTCCTTCTCCTCTGTAAAATGACAATATTATTTCTCCCTCTGGAGTGTCCTGGAGTGTTTTGCAGACAGCACACGTTAGCTGTTATTCTAGTCATAGCCACACAGAAACCTCTCTTCTCTGGACCTTTCTCTGCCACACTTTAACACACTGGGCCCTGTTCCCAACGGCCCTGCCCTCTGCCACAGCACATATTGGAAAACCATCAAAAACTGATGATACTTGGGGCGCCTGGGTGGCTCAGTTGGTTCGGTGTTTGACTTTTGATTTTGGCTCATATCATGATCTCACGGCTCGTGGGATCCAGCCTTGTGCTGGGGTCTTCTCGGACAGCGCGGAGCCTGCTTGGGATTCTCTCTTCTTCTCTCTCTGTGCCCCTCCCCCACTTGTTCTCGCTCTCTCTCAAAATAAATAAGTAAACATACAAAAGAAGCCCTGATGACACATGAGGGGTATACTCATAAGGATTGAAAACAGGGACTCAAACAAATACTTACATGTCAATGTTCATTGCAGCATTCTTCACAATAGCCAGAAGGTGGAAACAACTCAGTGTCAACCAATGAATGGATAAATAAAATGTGGTGTCTACATACCATAAAATACTATTCAGCTATAAATAATGACGTTCTGGGGGCGCCTGGATGGCTCAGTCAGTTAAGCATCTGACTTTGGCTCAGCTCGTGATCTCACAGCTTGTGAATTCGAGCCCCGTGTCCGGCTCTGTGCTGACAGCGCAGAGCCTGGAGCCTGCTTCGGATTCTGTGTCTCCTCTCTCTGCCCCTCCCCCTTAAGTGCTTGCTCTGTCTCTCAAACATTAAAAAACTTTATAGAAAAGAAAGGATGAAGTTCTGGGGTGCCTGGCTGGCTCAGTAGGTAGAGCATAAGACTCTTGATCTAGGGCGTGTAAGTTTGAGCCCCACATCGGCCGGAGAGATTACTTAAAATTAAATCTTAAAAGAATAAAGTCCTGATACATGCTACAGCGGAGATGAATTTTGAAGACATTATGCTAAGTGAAATAAGCCAGACACAGAAGAACAAATATTGTGATTCCACTTATATTAAATATTTAGAACAGACTAATTTATAAAGACAGAGATTAGAGGTTACCAGGGGCTGGAGGGAGGGGGAAATGAGAAGTTATTGCTTAATGGGTACAGAGTTTCTATTTGGGATGATGAAAAATTTTGGAAATAGATAATGGTGATGGTTGCATAACAGTGTGAATGTAATTAATGCCACTAAATTGTACTCTTTAATTTTTTTAATGTTTTTTATTTATTTCTGAGGGACACAGAGAGACAGCTTGAGCAGGGGAAGGTCAGAGAGAGAGAGGGAGACACAGAATATGAAGCAGGTACCAGGCTCTGAGCTAGCTGTCAGCACAGAGCCCAACGCAGGGCTCGAACCCACAAACCGTGAGATCATGACCTGAGCCAAAGCCGGACACTTAACCGACTGAGCCACCCAGGCGCCCCTAAATTGTACTCTTAAAAGTGGTTAAAATGGCAAATTTTATGTTTTTATATATTTTCTTTTACCATAATTTAAAAAACTCCAAAGTTGATGATCCTCTCTGAAAACAAAACAACATACCTTATGGATCCAGCACTCAGTATAACAATGAAAGAGAAGTCTACTGGAATGAATTTTCCAGATAACACCCAACCTCTCCTATGTACTTGCCTTTAGAGTTCACAAAGTAAATGGTTTAAAAAATTTTTTTAAATGTTTATTTATTTTTGAAAGACAGAGAGACAGAGCATGAGCAGGGGAGGGACAGAGAGGGAGCCACAGAACCTGAAGCAGGTGCCCAGGCTCTGAGCTGTCAGCACAGAGCCCCATGCGGAGCTCAAACTCACGAATCATGAGATCATGACCCGAGCTGAAGTCAGCCACTTAACCAACTGAGCCGCCCAGGTGCCCCTAAATGGTTTTAAATTTGATCCTTCCAACAGCCTTATGTAGGCATTGTCATATTCATTTTATAGATGGGGAAACTGAAGCTCATCGAGGTCCCAAGGTCATACTATGACTGAGCAGTACCCAGTCCTTCTGACTCCCAGTATCATGCTCCTTACTGTGACCTCCTCTCAGCCCTTAAAGCTGTGTTTGGGCTTCTTTCTAAGCAGAGAGGTCTGCTTTTCTAACCAGAGCTGAGTTTTACTCTTGGCCATGACCAGGGGCCATTGTCCTGATCTTCCTCTTCCACCACTGTTGCTTTACTTTGCTTAATATCTACTTTTCTGGTGTTCTTCCTCAGCCACCATTCAGGCTCCTGGGCTGGTAACAGACTAGGGGGAAGAGGGAGGCGTCAAGATGGCTGGGGTTCTAGCTTGTGTTGCTGGCTGGCTGGTGATGACGGAGGAGGGCAAGTTTGGGGTGTAAAAGTATAAGCTTGGAGTTAGATTTGTTGACTTTGCGGATTTGCGAGATTGCTAAGGAATAGCACAGTTGTATATGTAGATGACATTCAGAGTGGTATTTAGAAATTGTAAGATGTGCAGCTCTGGGCATGGGAGGAGCAGTGGGTCAGGGGTGTGTGGATCAGGCCCCCATGGGTGTCTGCAGCTTGCCTCTGGGCTGCCTCTCCCGTAGAGGCCACTAGGGGGCAGCAAGCAGCAGAGGAAACTGCCAGAACTTCAGAGACAGGATCTGAGTTGGAGTCCTAGATGTACACCTGTTCAGCTGCAGTGTGAGTTTAAGCTCTTTGAACCTCAGCATTTCTCATCCGAAAATGGGTTTCGTGTGAGGTATAATAGCACGGTGATTCAGAATGTGAATTCTGGAGCCAGAGGGCCTGACTTTGTGCCCCAATCCTGCCACTTACCAGCTGTGTGGCTTTGGGCAAGTTATTGAACTTCTACGTGCCTCAGACAACTATCTACCGGGTGAAAGTAGCAATAACTTCATGTAGTGATTAACACAGAGGCTGGAACATAGTAAGTGCTAAATAGATGATAGCTATATTATTTTAACCCCTTCTTCCCTCTCTACCTCTCCAGCCATTCTGGGGCCCGGACTCTCTGAGGCAAGGCCACTGCCTCTGAGAATAAGTAGGAAAACAAATTATTGCTGCTGACCATGACCACCTGTTATGTGTTAGGTATATCCTTTGCCTTATTCCATATAATCCTCACAATATCTCAGTGAATAGGTCCCAAATCTCTATTTTATAGCTAAGAGAGCAGAGGCTCAGAGATTGAAGACACTTGCTCATGGTCACAGAGCTAGTAAGTGGTAGAGCCCAGAGTTCATTCTGTACAGATTGAGCTGTTACAGTGGCTCCTCTGGACAGCCTAGAACCTGGATCCTGGAGGTAGTTCTAGACTCCAGCAGAGTGGGGGAATCTCCCCTCAAGAATTCCCTTCTGTAATCTGTTCCAGTTTTGCTCACCGTGTCCTTCCCTTCCCAGGATGAATTCCCTGGAATTCTGAATGGAACCAACAAGAAGGGCACCCTTCAGTGTGGAAGGGAACAGAGTGGTGGAGGATGAGCAGAATTGGAATCTGGGAATTGAGGCTGTCTTGGCTCCTCTGATTGGTCAGATCTGTCTGGACAGGCCAGACAAGGGGCCAGTGAGTTGTCTCTCCCCTTTCCTTCGTTGGCCAAAGGATGGCATGTCATGGAGGCTGGAGAGAACCCAGGAAGTCTGGAAGTTGCGCTGGGGAGTGAGGGGCAGTGATCTGGGGGCTGGGCTGGGAGGATGATGTACGTAGAAGTGTGGCTGGAGCCCTGGGTTTCTAAGGAGCTGGGCTGTGGGGTCTTCTGGAACTCTACATTTGACTCTTGGGTGGGAAATCCCAGGATTCCTAGGGCTCCCTGGCTTCAGGTAGCAGAGCAGTTGCTGGGCCTGGAGAGGGCTGCTGGCTGAAGAGCCATCCTGTACCAGGTTGAGGCAAAGGCTGTTTATTTGGTTCTGAATCTGTTTCCAGTAGAAGTATTTTCTGCAAAGTCCTTGTGCTGAAAGCAACTGCATCCAATTCCGTCACTTTGCTGATGAGGACATGAGGCCCGTGAGGGGAATGGCCTTAGCTGAGGTCACATAGTGAGTAAGCAGCAGGCCCTGGAGGAGGTGAACATCTGCTCCTACACCATGCTCTGTGTGGTAGCAAGACAGGCCCAGGTTCCAGTCCTGCTTCCATCACCAAGTGGCTCTGGGAGCTGGGGCAAGTGACTCCATCTCTCTGGGCTTTCGTTTCCACATCAGTAAAATCCATTTATTCATTCAGCCTTTCTCTTGTCTGTCCTCCACGTCATCCGTGGTACTGCTCCTCTGTCTCTTACACACACACACACACACACACACACACACACACACACACTGGCATGGACACACATGGCTGACGCTGATCTTTCCAGTTATTCACAGAGAACAGCAGTCAGCGCTCTGGCCGCTGAACACCACCCCCATTTTCGGTCTCTCCCCCAAGCCAATCTCACATCCCCTGTTAAGCCTTCCTGGAGAGCCCCCCCCCCCATCTTGAAGGCTGTCTTCCTGGGCTAACCCCAATGCCTGCCTGAGCCCCTCTAATGCCCTTGACCTACTGCTTTCTCTATCCCCAGATGGGAGCTCCCAGAGGGCAAAGTCTGGTCTGATTCATCTCTGAGTCCCCAACACTCAGCCCAGGGCAGGGGCCAAAGGCTACAGCTGGGAGTGTTTGGAGAAGGAGTGAGTGAAGGGAGCTCCTCTGACCTCTCCCCTTTCTCAGGAGCCCACGACCACTGCCATCATCCTCCCAAACTACTGATGTGACAGAAAGAGCCCTGCGGCGGGGGATCATACAGACTCAGGGTGGCATATCAGGCCAGGCTCTTCCTAAGTGTGTAAATTTGGGAAATGACTCACTTCTCCAAGCCTCAGTTTCCTCTTCTGTAAGTTAGCCTTCCTGAGGGCCTTCCTGTGAGCCAAGAACAGAAAGACCAGGAAGGAAAGACCTACAGGAAGTCTGGGCAGACTGGTGCAAAGGCCCTGAGGTGGGATATGCTTGGCATGTTCAAGAAACAGGCAGGAAGCCAGTGTTGCTTGGGTGCCATGAGTAACGGGGAGAGCCAGTAGAGATGGGGATGGAGATGTGCCGCCGCTGGACCACACAAGGCTTTGAAGGCCACTGAGGAGTCTCTGTCTTAGTGATAGAGGAACTGACTGGAGAGTCTTGAGCAGGGGTGGGGCTTAATGTGACAAACACCCCGAAAGCTTCACCCTGGTCGCTGGATGGTGACAGTAGGATGGTAAGACTAGAGGCAGGGAGTCCAGTGAGGAGGCTGTGGCCTGACCCAGGTGAGAGATGCTGGTGGCCTGGACCAGAGTGGCGCCTGGAGGCGTGGTAAGATATATGCTATATTCTGGAGGTGGATTCCACAGGACTGGATGTGGAAGACAAGGGAAGAGAAGCCTCGGATGGGCCTTGCTTCAGTTATCTATTGCTGGGAAATAAACCACCCCCAAACTTAGTGGCTTAAAACAACAATGATATATTATTTCTAAAAAGTTGGTGGTTTGGCCGGCGTCATCTGCCTAGTTCTGCTGCCTGGGGTCTCGCCCATGTGGTCGCATGGGGGCAGCTGGGACTGGATTACCAGATGGCTTCTCCCCAGGACCTCGTTCACCCGACCTCCCATCATTCAGATGTCTAGCTGACCTTCTTACAGCACGGCAGCTGGCTTCCAAGGGGACAGACCCCCATGTGCAAGTACATATTGAGTTTCTGCTTGTTTCACACTTCATGTTTGTTTTTGTTTTATTTTTTCTGTTTTTTATTTATTTTTGAGAGACACAGAGAGACAGCTTGAGCAGGGGAAGGTCAGAGAGAGAGGGAGACACAGAATCTGAAACAGGCTCCAGGCTCTGAGCTAGCTGTCAGCACAGAGCCCGACACAGGGCTCAAACCCATGAACCGTGAGATCATGACCTGAGCCAAAGCTGGACGCTTAACTGACTGAGCCACCCAGGCGCCCCTATTTGTTTTTAAAATATTTATCTATTCATTTTTGAGAGACAGAGCGAGTGAGCATGAGTGAGCAGGAGAAGGACAGAGAGAGAGGGAGAGTGAGAATCCCAAGCCTGGAACCTGATGCGGGACTTGAATCTACAAATTGTGACCTTGTGACCTCAGCCAAAATCTAGAGTTAGAAGCTTAACCAACTGAGCACCCAGGTGCCCCGCTTCATGCTTCTCGATGTTCCATTGGCCAAAGCATGTCATAAAGCCAAGCCCAGAGTCAACATGGGAGGGTGCACACACAGGGGCACGGACACCTGGAGGCTTGGTTCGTGGGGGCCACCAGTGCAACCGTTTAGCACACCCCCTTGGGTGTGTGGCCTGAGGAAATGGGTGAAATTCAAGGGTAGAGCAGAATGGACAGGGTTTGCCAGAGGTCACGGGGCAGTGGTGCAATGTCCTGTCCCCAGAACCTCCCAAATGAGACACTGAGGAGGACAGCAAGCTCGGGAGACTAGCCGCAGCAGAGACCCAAAGTCCCTGGCAGGTATGGTGAGGCACAAGTGGGGGTAGGGAGGGCGTGGTAATTAAGGTGGAGAAACTGAAAAGTCTCCAAGCCATTCCCTCACTCAACAGGCATCACTGAGCACCTCCTCTGTGCCTTGCCCTGGTCTGAGTGCTGCGGACATAGAGAGGAATGTGAGCTGTCAGCACAGAGCCCGGACGCGGGGCTCCAACTCCTGAACCGTGAGATCACGACCTGAGACCTGGGCCGAAGTTGGACGCTTAACCGACGGAGCCACCCAGGCCCCTGCTTTTTACAATTATATTCAACTCTTGCCAAAATTATAGGGAAGTTGGACATTCAAGAACCAAGTGTATTATTTTATATGTTATATATACACACGTACATGTTATTCTACGTATTATTCACAGTAACATTTTTACAATAAAATGTGTAAGAACCAGATTGTGTGGTGGAAGGGGGACTTGTGGACCAGGGTAGTGCCAGGTCCACAGCAGGCACATCAGAAATGTGTGTTGAACAAGGTGACAACTGTCTGGCTCAGGATCAGGTGCCTCCTGCTCATTCAGGGTGAGCCTCCAGCTCTGGCTGTCTGCCCTCCCCCCATCACAACAGGGGTGGCTGGTGGAGGTTCTGGGGGTCCTCGCCTGGGCTCTCTGGCTGGATCTGAAGCCTCTGGGCACCAGAGGGTTTGCAGGGCTGGTCCTGGCTGCTCAGCTGTAGGATGCTGAGGAAGAGGGACTCTGCTAAGGGACAGGTCCCCAGACTCAGGGGCCAGAGGGACAGACAGTTGGGCTTCTAAGGACCAGAGCGGTTTGAACTGTGCAGACCCACTTACATGCATCTCCCTTTTGATAAATACAGCACGGTTTTCTTCCTCCTCATGATTTTCTGAATATTGTTCTTTTCTCTAGCTTCCTTTATCGTGAAAATACAGATGAAACTTATAATGTACAAAGTAGATGTTAATTGTTTATGTTATCGGTAAGGCTATTAGTAGTTGTTGGAGAGTCAAAAGTTATACATGGATGTTTGACTGGGTATACACACACACACACACACACACACACACACACACACACACACACACTCACTGTTTGTCTTAAGGTCCTCAACGTCACATCCTCGTTCCTGGCAGCAGGATGCAGAAGAGGAGAAAGCACTTCACATGTGAGTGCTCAGGGTATGAGTCCTTGGGCCTCTCTCCTCTGCCTTCTTCCTCCCAGGATCCCACCAAATACTGCCTATGTCCTGAGAATTTGGAATTCACATCTGCAGCCTACTCCTCTCGCTTGGGTGCTAGACATACACATTCAATTGCCCACTCAAAATTTCCACTTGAATATCTGTCTAATAGGCATTTAAAATCCCACATGGCCAAATTTAACTCCCTAGAAGAGAAAAATCCGACAAAATGCTGGAGCCTCAAATGGTCCCTTTCTTCTGAAAGCTTCCTGATTACAGCTTGGAATCTGATCGCAACTTGGCTTCCCCTTCCCAAACAGAACATTCTATAACTCCTGGCACTGCATTATTGAATGGATCTCAACCAGAACTTTAAAAAATATATATTTTATTTTTAAGTTGTCTCTACACCCACCGTGGGGCTTGAACTCACAATCCTGTAATCAAGAATCACATGCTCCCTCACTGAGCCAGCCATACGCTCCAACCAATGTGTTGTTTTTTAATGTTTTATTTATTTTTGATACAGAGAGAGACAGAGCATGAGAGGGGGAGTGGCAGAGAGAGAAGGAGACACAGAACTGGAAGCAGGCTCCAGGCTCTGAGCTAGCTGTCAGCACAGAGCCTGACATGGGGCTCGAACCCATGAGCGTGAGATCTGACCTGAGCCGAAGTTGGAGGCTTAACCAACTGAGCTACCTAGGCGCCCCACCAATGCTTTTTTTTTAAAGTTTATTTATTTATTATTTTGAGAGTGAGAGAAAGAGAATAGATGGATGGGGGGGTGGGGGAGGAGAGAAAAAGAGAATCCTAAGCAGGCTCCAAATTGTCAGGACAGAGCCCGATGCTGGGCTTGAACTCACGAACTATGAGATCATGACCTGAGCCAAAGTCAGACCTAACTAACTAAGCCATCCAGGCACCTCACCAGCACTTTTCAAAAAATGAAATAGAATAACATAGAATAAATTAGATCTGGAAATATAAGTGTGCCTCACATGTGATCAGGGAGAGCATTGCGTATGAAACTCTTCTCTATGTACTGAGTCCTGTTTTTTTAAAATATTTTATTTCTTATTGAGACAGAGAGAAACAGAGCATGAGTGGGGGAAGGGCAGAGAGTGAGGGAAACAGAATCCAAATCAGGGTCTAAACTGTCAGTACAGAGCCCGATGCGGGGCTCAAACCCATGAACTGTGAGATCATGACCTGAGGCAAAGTTGGACACCTAACCAACTAAGCCACTCAGGCGCCCCTCTACTGAGTCCTATTGTAAAATGTCTTATTAAGTAAAAAATTTTGACTAGGCCTTGGGGTTCAACAGGTTCCTTTAGAGCAAACACCAGCTACACGGCTCTTTTATTCCTGTGGAATTGTCCTTTCTGGCCTCTCTTATTTCCCTTACTTTGTAGTCGGATCATTGAAAGACAGTCATCTTTACAAAGGATAATTTTTAAAATGTATCCTTTGTTTTTAAAAGTATATGGAGAAGTGTTTCTCTGCTTCCCTTTCTGCCAACTTTTTACAAATGGAACTTTCTGGGGCTCCTGGGTGGCTCAGTTAGTTGAGCGTCCAATTTTGGCTCAGGTCATTATCTCACAGTTCGTGAGTTCGAGCGTTGCATGTGGCTCTCTGCTGTCAGCGGGGAGCCTGCTTTGGATTCTCTGCACTGCCCTCCTCTCTGCATCTCCCCCGGTCATGCTCTTCCTCTCAAAAATAAATAAAACATTAAAAGAAAGATAGAAAGAAATGGAACTTTCTTCCTGTGGTTCTATCCCATTTCATTCTACCACCACAGCTCATTATATTCCAGCTTCACTTGCCTCCTTTGTGTTCCCCAAGTGTGCCAAACTCTCTTCTGCAAAGAATCTTAAACTTACTGCTCCTTCCACCTGGGTTGTTTCTCCCTGGCACTTCTAAGTCCGGCTCCTCTGCATCCTTCAGGCCTTCCTCATCAGTTAGTATTTGTTCAATTATAGGTGACAGAAAACCCAACTCAAAACAGCTTAAGAAAAAAAAAAATAAACTGCTTAACTGAAAAGTCCAAGAGGAGTACCACCTTCAGGTACAGCTAGTACCGGGTGCTCATGTGACTTCTCTATTCATGAGGTCTCTCTGTTTCTGGGCTCTCCTGCCAGGCACCAGGCTGGCCCTTCCTCTGTGGCAGCAAGATGACTACCTGAGGTTCCACATTCATAATCTACTTGGTCCACAATTCCTGGGCCAAGAAAATTTCTCTTCCACAGGAGTTCCAGCAGCATCCTAGGATTGAGTTTCATTGGCCAGGTCAGGATCCCGAGTCCATTCTGGAGATGGGCTGGAGTCACTCCCACAGAAAACATGCACTGAGCTTGTCAGAGGAGGGGTGCCCCTCAAACATCAAATCATTGCTGTCAAAAGTAGGATAAATGTATGACGGGAAGGCAAATCCCTCAGCTTCCCACTCCATCATCCTTGACTTGTTGATCTAACATATGCTCTTTTGGTTACTCCCTGTCACATCACGCTGTTTACTGCCTTCAGAGCATGCAGGCAACCCGATCTGAAATGCTATTTGTGTTGATTCCTTGTGGCCTTTGTCTACCCGCCCCGCCCCCTGCCCATTGAGAGTGCTTGAGAGCAGGGACCTCGCCCCCCCTTGATCACTGCTGTATTTCCAGCACCTAGAACACAGAGTAAGTGTTTGGTAAAGGCTTCCGGCAGGAATACCCTTGCTGGAAAGTCATCCTGTCTTGCTTTCCCAAGCATCTTCCCTGTGGGGTTCATGCCAGGCAGCCAGATTCCCTTCTCCACTGGATCAATTAGCACATCAAGGTGTTCCTTGTAGCTCCTGTTGAACTCCCGTTCAACCTCACTTTCTTGCCTACTACCACCCCACTTTTCTGTTTCTTCTTTTTCTTTTTTTCTTAATGTTTAAAAATTTTTTTTACATTTATTTACTTTTGAGAGACAGAGAGAGACAGAGCGTGAACAGGGGAGGGACAGAGAGAAGGAGACACAGAATCCGAAGCAGGCACCAGGCTCTGAGCTGTCAGTACAGAGCCTGACGCAGGGCTCGAACCCATGAACCTTGAGATCATGACCTGAGCTGAAGTCAGACGCTCCACTGACTGAGCCACCCAGGCGCCCCTTAATGCTCATTTTTAGAGAGAGAGAGAGGGAGAGAGAGAGAGACAGAGGGTGAGCAGGGGAGGGACACAGAGAGAGGGAGACACAGAATCCGAAGCAGGTTCCAGGCTCTGAGCTGTCAGCACAGAGCCTGACGTGGGGCTCAGACTCACAAACCATGAGATCATGACCTGAGCCAAAGTCAAATGCTCAACCGACTGAGTCACCCAGACATCCCCTCTCTGTTTCTTTTTAAAATACAACTTCACAGAAGAGTGGTCTAGAGTTGCTGTGCGTGCTTCCACACTCTCAGTTTACTGAGACATTTTCTTGTTTTCCCTATTTATCACCAACCATTCCCACTCAGGCTCCTTTGAGGGTTCCTCGCCATCACTCTGACTCCTAAATATGGTGCCTCAGGGTTCGGCTTTTCTTCTTATCGGCACTTTGTCCCAAGGCCATTCATCCTGCCCTGTGGCTTTAAGTGCCATCTATCTATTGATGACAAATTAAATCTCCAGCCCTGACTCCCCAGTGCTGACTTCCAGATGCATCTATACACCTGTCTACTTGTCATGGATATCCAATTTGGGTGTTATGAAATAATAGATAAAAA